>NC_045968.1:6055416-6399166 GCF_010909765.2 Amblyraja radiata | reverse complement strand
TTTGCAATGCTGTTAGACCATTGAAGATGTTCTGCAAGTTATTAAAATAAGTAATTAGCTCAGTAATTTTATTTTTGATCTTATCAATGCAGGCAATTTGCTGCTGCATGTGGCCATGCCCTGGAGGTTAATGAACGGCTGATTAAAGAAGACCAACTAGAATACCAGGAGGAGATGAAATCTCACTATAGAGACCTGCTCAGTGAGTTATCGACTGTCATGAATGAGCAGGTTAGTATTAACACAGAAAATAGCTGCAGGATGAGGCCATTCGGCCCTACGAGCCAGCATGATTGCAATTCATGTCATCTTGCAGGTTGCAGTGTTCACCCTGTTGCAGATTTGCCTGGACTTAATATTCGGGATGGTGGTTACAGGGAGGATGTTCGGGATTCAATGATTCCATGAACTGTCCGGATATCTGGACTATATGCCCGGATGCTGGTTACAGGGAGGTTGGACATGAAAAACTACAGCAGCTTACCACCTGCTGATCTTCCACCTATCAACCATAAGTGAATGGGGATCAAACCTAAAATGTACAAATGCTTTTTGGTTCAAATCCCCAAACTAATCCACTGCATACTTCTGTTTTCTCCTATGATTTTTTTGATTATTTATTTAACTTATGATACATTTAGTGAGGAGGCAAGCATTATATGTTGCAGTCATTAATCTCTTCCATCAATTTCAATGGTACCTATTTAAAAGAGTTAAATATAAGGAAAGTCAGTGATATCTAAATACTGTGCATCTGTTTTTATGTTCAAACTGGTATTCACGACTCTCAGTCTATTTTAATTTCAATACTTTGCTTTATTAATTCATCTGTCATGATTACTTATATTAAAATGTAATGTTAAGTTGTTTAGTTATAACTGCACTGGTGATAAATCTAAGAATGTTTCTAATTTTTAAATTAAAAGCAAAATCAATTATTTATGAAACATAGAAACATAGAAAATAGGTGCAGGAGTAGGCCATTCGGCCCTTCGAGCCTGCACCGCCATTCAATATGATCATGGCTGATCATCCAACTCAGTATCCTGTACCTGCCTTCTCTCCATACCCCCTGATCCCTTTAGCCACAAGGGCCACATCTAACTCCCTCTTAAATATAGCCAATGAACTGGCCTCAACTACCTTCTGCGGCAGAGAATTCCAGAGATTCACCACTCTCTGTGTGAAAAAGGTTTTCCTCATCTCGGTCCTAAAAGGATTTCACTCTTATCCTTAAACTGTGACCCCTTGTTCTGGACTTCCCCAACATCGGGAACAATCTTCCTGCATCTAGCCTGTCCAACCCCTTAAGAATTTTGTAAGTTTCTATAAGATCCCCCCTCAATCTTCTAAATTCTAGCGAGCACAAACCGAGTCTATCCAGTCTTTCTTCATATGAAAGTCCTGACATCCCAGGAATCAGTCTGGTGAACCTTCTCTGTACTCCCTCTATGGCAAGAATGTCTTTCCTCAGATTAGGAGACCAAAACTGTACGCAATACTCCAGGTGTGGTCTCACCAAGACCCTGTACAACTGCAGTAGAACCTCCCTGCTCCTATACTCAAATCCTTTTGCTATGAATGCTAACATACCATTCGCCTTCTTCACTGCCTGCTGCACCTGCATGCCTACTTTTAATGACTGGTGTACCATGACACCCAGGTCTCATTGCATCTCCCCCTTTCCTAATCAGCCACCATTCAGATAATAGTCTACTTTCCTGTTTTTGCCACCAAAGTGGATAACCTCACATTTATCCACATTATACTGCATCTGCCATGCATTTGCCCACTCACCCAGCCTATCCAAGTCACCTTGCAGCCTCCTAGCATCCTCCTCACAGCTAACACTGCCCCCCAGCTTTGTGTCATCCGCAAACTTGGAGATGTTGCATTCAATTCCCTCATCCAAATCATTAATATATATCGTAAATAGCTGGGGTCCCAGAACTGAGCCTTGCGGTACCCCACTAGTCACTGCCTGCCATTGTGAAAAGGACCCGTTTACTCCTACTCTTTGCTTCCTGTCTGCCAGCCAGTTCTCTATCTACATCAATACTGAACCCCCAATACCGTGTGCTTTAAGTTTGTATACTAATCTCTTATGTGGGACCTTGTCGAAAGCCTTCTGAAAGTCCAGATATAACACATCAACTGGTTCTCCCTTATCCACTCTACTAGTTACATCCTCGAAAAATTCTATAAGATTCGTCAGACATGATTTACCTTTCGTAAATCCATGCTGACGAATTTATGAAGGGTAAATCATGTCTGACGAATCTTATAGAATTTTTCGAGGATGTAACTAGTAGAGAAACAAACATTAAACGCTTTCCTTCTCTTTTGCCAAGTTAAAGTATATGTTTTAGAAGAGTTCAAAACTACGGCAAAGGTGCACATGCCATTTGCCTCGTCCGTTAGATATTCTTTGGTCTCTTGCTTTGTGTCAATTCAAGGAATAGGGGAAAAAAATATCACCAGGGATACTGAACACAACATATCTTATTTATTTGTGATTTGGCAGGTCTGAGTTCTAGCAAAGGCATCAATTACTTCTGTTTACATTCTGAACATAGGAAGTGAAATGTTTAGTTTAGAGATCCAACTCGGGAACAGGACTCTCGGCCCACCGAGTCTGCATCGACCAGTGAACCACGTACACTACTAGCACTATCCTACACACCAGGGACAATGTATAAACATCACTGAAGTCAATTAATCAACAAACCTGTACATCTTGGGAGTGTGGGAGGAAACTGGAGCACCTGGGGAAAAAGCACGCGGTCACAGGGAGAGCGCACAAATGTCTGTATCCTACTTGCAGAAAGCATGGCTCAGAAAATAGATTAGGAGAAAGTAGGTGGATAAATGCGTTTAACACTGAAATCCTCTGAAGGCACAAGTGACTATGCTGAGATGAGGGAGAGATGGGCAGTTGCGTTACTTGCATTTCTCACATTTACTTGACAGGGTGGTGAATCTGTGGAATTCATTGCCAATTCATTGGCTGTGGAGGCCAAGTCGATGGATATTTTTGAGGCAGAGATAGAGAGATTCTTGATTAATACGGGTGTCAGGGGTAATGGGGAGAGGCAGGAGAATGGCATTACGAGGGAAAGATAGATCAGACATGATTGATGGCGGAGTAGACTTGATGGGCTGAATGGCCTAATTCTGCTCCTATCTCTTATGAACTTATGAACTGATGTTACAGACATTGCAATAAGCAGTGTTACTTTTTTTTAACGATTTAAACATTAAACTGTTTGACAACTATAATATAATATTTGAGCATCTACAGAGTGCACTCACACCATGTATTTTTATTTTCCCTTTGGCAGCTGAACTCTGCTTTCACTTTTTCAAGTTTCTACTCTTCTCAGTCTATTATCTCCTTCACTGCTGCTCCTAGCACCGGTATGTCTGCTCCTCTTTCTCCCACTATCTTTGAATCGTGGATTTGTACTTCAACTTCTGTTTTCATTTGTACTTGTTAATTCATTCATTTATCGTAAGTTGATTCTCCAAGACCTCAGTTACGTCGGAGAAGTGCAGTGGATATTTTGACATAAGTCATTAATGACAATTAAGTCATGTAGGAATGGAGATAATTACAGACTTCTATGGGAATAATACGTTGATCCAAATTCAGCACAAATATTAGTGCTGTGGATGAGCAGTAGTAATTAGAATTATATCCACAATGTAATTTGGTAACATTTATCCCATTTTCACAATTCTTTGCAATGACACAATAAGGTTTTTGTACCGTGCAGGAAGAAACTGCAGATGATGGTTTACACCGAAGATAGACACAAAACGGTGGAGTAACTCAGCGGGGCAGGCAGCATCTCTGGAGAGAAGGAATGGTGAGGTTTTGGGTCGAAAGTCTAAAGAAGGGTCTCGACCCTAAAACATCACCCATTCCTTCTCTCCAGAGATGCTGCCTGTCCTGTTGAGTTACTCCATGGTTTTTATATTTCTCTTTTTATGTTTATGCATTCTTTATATCCAGCAGCAACACACATAAATAGTTAATCTAGTAAAGGTACAACCATGTAATGTGACTTTGAATGGCTCCATTTTCCCATTCATTGGCTGTGAATATTATTTTGCTTGTAGGCATAATAATCCAAGAAGCAATTACACTGAGAATTATTTATACATAATTTGTGATCAAATGTACAGTTTTATCAAATGCACAGAGGTTTTTGCCCAGCATTGGGGAATCGAGAACCAGAGGACATAGGTGAGGGGGGAAAGATTTAATAGGAACCTGAGGGGTAACTATTCTAAACAAAGGGTGATGGATATATGGAATGAGCTGCCAGAGGAGGTAGTTGAGGCAGGTGCTATCATAATATTTAGGAGACATTTGAACAGATACACGGATAGGATAGGTTTAGAGGGTTATGGGACAAGCACAAGCAGATGGGACTCTTGGAGATTCAGGGTCACCCTTGTTGGAGTAATTTGTTGACACAGAAACTGCAGATGCGGGAATCTTGAGTAAAGATAAACTCCTTGAAGAACTAGGGTCAGGCAGAATCAGCGGGGAGAAATGGACAGATGACGTTTTGGGACAGGACCCTTTATTTTCAGACTGGTCTCCGCAGATGCTACTGGGGTCATTCTTGTTGGCTGAACAGGAGGTGGAATTGGAACAAAGTAGGACTTCATCTGCATCATTAACTTGAATGAGTTCATTGGAGGGCAACATCATGTCAAATCCTCCTCCCTGCCAAATGTCTACAAGTATCGTTATATTATAGCAAGAAACTTTAATTCTCATTTGTTCGACAGGTTGTATACGGGGAGGATGTGACAAAGCACCAAGGAATGGAACGGTAGCACGTGCTCAGAGTTATCAGTAGAACCACCACCACCTCCAACCAGGAGTAAAAGTCACATCAAACTCAGATTAACACCACTCCCTCTTCACCAAATTACTGTATAATTGTTGTCGGATTTCTACCACTGGAAATGTTAGAAGCTACAATTTAAATGTATAATGTACAAAAAAAAATGTTTTATTATCCTAAAGTTACAATTGCAGATGAGTGTTACAAACTCAGCTTTTGTAGTTTGTCTTTGCATCATCCTGGCGATATCTGCACTATTTACATATTTTTATTGCCCTGTGACTTTTATTACGCCGTTGGATATGTATAATAGATCCAGTATGAATGTACAGTGCTTTTAGTAAGCTATTGGGTATCTAACATTTTGTTTGCTAGTACTGTTTTACATGGAAATAGTGGTATTTTATGAACTTGGCTATTTTAACTGTAAATATTGACCTTCCTGTGTAAATTAGATATTTTACAATGAATTAAGTGGACATACTGATAAAACGATGTTAACCATAAAATAACAATGTTTTTAAATAAAATATATAAAATTTTGAGTAAATACGTTGAGAATTTTTTGAAACATCATTTTGCAAATGCTTATTGCTTTAAAATAGAGAAGGCAGGAGAATGTGGTTTAGATGGAATGATTGAATGGCAGAGTCAACAGAGATGGGCCAAATGGCCTAATTCTGCTCCTATGACATGATCTTATAAAAATGTCATGCTCCCTATTCAGAAAATAGTAGAACTATAAATCATGTTTTTTTTTCTCGCCTCCAGCTCTTCACCTCCCCCTCTACCTTCAGTCTGAAGAAGGGCTCCAACCCAAACTGTCACCTATCCTTTTTCTACAGAGATCCTACCTAACTTGCTGAGTTACTCCAGTATTTTGTGTCTCTCTTTGGTGTAACCCAGCATCAGCAGTTCTTTGTTTCTACATAAATCATTTATATTCTGTCTTGATTATGGTGTAGAGCATACTGTTGCTGTAAATCTCTGCCACAACTCACAGTTTGCTGCTCATTGCTGCATTAGGAACATCACCCAAATTTCATTTCTGAGGAGAGAAGACCATCCACTTTTCCATCAAGCGACAGGAGCAGGTGGAATTGATGTGGGCATTTTCACACATTTTAGGCTTCCTGAAAATGCTGGTGTTTGTAAGATTGCACTTATGTCCTTACAAAGCCCACCTGGCAGAAGTGCCTTGATGCTGCACTGGGAAGTCTTTGAGGGGCTCTTGAAAAAGGAACATTTTTCCTCAGGACAGTGTTCTTCACCTGCACGTGCAGTTCCCTCGCAACCAACAACGTCCTCCCTCCATTGCAGCTTCTGGTTATTCAGCATCATCACCACCCTGTAGCGGAAAGAGCACTGTTTGTACTGTTTAATATCCCCATAAGAGCTGGCTGCAGAGGCCAGCCTTGGCATTTAGTTTAGTTTAGAAATACAGCACGGAAACAGGCCCTTCAGCCCACCGAGTCTGCACCGACCAGCGATCCCCACACACCTAACACTATCCTACACACACTAGGGATAATTTTACATTGATACCAAGCCAATTAACCTACAGACCCCCTGTACATCTCTGGAGTGTGAGAGGAAACCAAAGATCTCGGAGAAAACCCACGCAGGTCATGGCGAGAACACACAAACTCCATACAGACAGCACCCGTAGTCAGGATCGAACCCTGGTCCCTGGCGCTGTAAGGCAGCAACTCTACCTCTGCGCCACTGTGCCACAGTAGAAGGAAACTAGCTATACTTAGTCCAAATGTAATGTCACACCAACGTCTCCACTGTTAGTTTCACTCATTATCCTGTGAATCTCACAATTAAAGACCCTGAGCTTCATGCGACCTTCAGGATTATCATTAAGGTAATGTACAAAGTTGTTTTAATGTCATTAAGAGGGTGTAAGATGATTTCTTGTTTCATGTGTTCACACTTTTAATTTTTTTGTAAGCATCCCATGTTTATTTTTAAATATGGCCATACAAAAGTTTTAACTTAATATTGCCCCACAGAACAGAACATGTCTAAACGGTCTAGCAGGAACAGAAATGCTGACAACTATTTATGAAAATGTTGCTGATTAGAAAGCATTAACTTTAATTGCTCCCAGGAGAATTTTTAATGAATCTATTTATTAAGAAGAAGCTGGTCTTGTGTTTTCATTATAAAAGTAATATGGTAATTTGATTTTAAAAGTGCATTCAAATGGTTTTTAGGAAAATGGTCCCATGTTTCCAAAAAAGGATTGCTAAAGAGCCTGTCCCACGGGCATGCGACTCCATGCGGCAAGCGCGACCTAAAGGGCCGGTCCCACCAGCATGCGCCTGCATGCGGCAAGCGCTACCTAACGTGGTCGCTTGAGCCGTACGGCCTCGCGGGGCCGGTCCCACTTCGATCGCCGGAGCCGTATGGAGTTGTGCGGAGCTGGTCCCGACATCGGGCGGGGCTCCGAAAAACTGACCGTGTTCAAAAATTCTGCGCGGCAACGGCCTGCCGGCCCGCAGTCGCCTCGACGCCGTACATCAAGCGCGAACTTCCCGCTGACTTCGCTCGAACTTCATGTCACTTACTCGACCTCCACGCGGCCCCCGCTTCTGGTTTGGTCACGCTTGCCGCATGCAGGCGCATGCTGGTGGGAGCGGCCCTTTAGGTCGCGCTTGCCGCATGGAGTCGCATGCTCGTGGGACAGGCCCTTTATAATTCTGCAGATTATTGTATCGAAATGACTGAATCCAGTTGTACGTGTATGCACTTGTTCAATCTCATGGGCATGAATAGTGCTGTGTGATGGGATCGTCTATTACAGTGCAAGAGATGATGAGTGTTTTGATTAGTATCAAAGTTGGCCCCAATTCATGAGGAGAAGATTCTGTAGCAGACCTTTGAACCACAACATGGTGATCTAAGTGTCCACTGCAGGGTGTTTTATATTGGATCCGATGATGAACTTCAACGGCAACTCACGAAGGGTAAGAGATGTTGAGTATGAGTGACTTCTTGTAATAGTTCTCTGGCATTCAGTTTAGTTTAGAGATACAGCATGGAAACAGGCCCTTCGGCCCACCGAGTCCACGCTGACCAGCGATCCACGCACATTATCTTACACACATTAGGGACAATATATATTTATAACTAAAGCAATTAACCTAAAAGCTGTATGTCTTTGGAGTGTGGGCGGAAAGTGAAGATCTTCATGAATACCCACACAGGTCATGGGGAGAACGTACAAACTCCGTAGAGACGGCACTCGTGGTCCGGATCGAACCTGGGTCTCTGGCACTGTAAGGCAGCAACTCTACCGCTGCGCCACTGTGCCACCCTTTTTTTATGACAGCACAAGTCAACACAGTGGGTACTAATCACTTCCTTGGTCACTTTGAAAGAGGAATTTTTAAGCAGACTATTATCTAAATGGAGAAAGATTACAGATGAGCTAAATATAAAATCACATAGGTTAACAGGCAGGAGCAGTGACTGGTCGGGAAGGCAAGTAGCGTTTGGGCTTTATTGCAAGAGGATTGAAGTCTAGAAATAGGGGAGTTTCAATACGATTGCATCAGCTGCTGTGATCCAGCATTTGCCCAGACCACTCTCTTTGATGAAGGGTCTGAAGAAGAGTTTCGGCCCGAAACGTTGCCTATTTCCTTCGCTCCATAGATGCTGCTGCACCCGCTGAGTTTCTCCAGCATTTTGTCTACCCACTCTCTTTGAGCTTTGCAGGCTAGCTTGAAGCAGTTATAGCCATTCATAGTTATGACACTCCTGCTGAGGTGTGAAGCAATTGAACAGCATGGTTCCTAGTAGTTTCAAGCTGCTTTCATATCTGTTCCTGCTGCATACACCAGAATGGGCTCCATTTAATATTCCCCCGTCAGTTTTCTGTAATTATTGATTTTAGTCCAATGGTTTACAGTTTTGCACATTCAATGAAAAATTCATTTATGTTTAAAACACACATGGTTTAATAAGTACTAAATACTGAGATCGAGCAACTGTCCATATGATGCTAGACAATAACCTGGCCCTCAACACCAGCAAAACCAAGGAACTGATTGTGGACTTTGGAAAGAGTAGGAGGGGGACCCACAGCCCCATTTATATCAAAGGGTCAAGAGCTTCAAATTCCTGGGCGTGCACATCTCTGAAGATCTTTCCTGGTCCGAGAACACTACTGCAATTATCAAGAAAGCTCATCAGCGCCTCTACTTCCTGAGAAGATTACGGAGAGTCGGTTTGTCAAGGAAGACACTCTCTAACTTCTACAGGTGCACAGTAGAGAGCATGCTGACCGGTTGCATCGTGGCTTGGTTCGGCAATTTGAGCGCCCTGGAGAGGAAAAGACTACAAAAAGTAGTAAACCCTGCCCAGTCCATCATCGGCTCTGACCTTCCTTCCATCGAGGGGATTTATCCAGGTCGCTGACTCAAAAAGGCTGGCAGTATCATCAAAGACCCACACCATCCTGGCCACACACTCATCTCCCTGCTACCTTCAGGTAGAAGGTACAGGAGCCTGAAGACTGCAACAACCAGGTTCAGGAATAGCTACTTCCCCACAGCCATCAGGCTATTAAACCTGGCTCGGACAAAACTCTGATTATTAATAACCCATTATCTGTTATTTGCACTTTATCAGTTTATTTATTCATGTGTGTATGTATTTATATTATGGTATATGGTCACACTTATCTGTTTTGTAGTAAATGCCTACTATGTTCTGTTGTGCTGAAGTAAAGCAAGAATTTCATTGTCCTATACAGGGACACATGACAATAAACTCACTTGAACTTGAACTTGAACTGCATTGCGGAAGTAATTCCCTTTGCAATACATTTTCATGCTATGTATCCTGTGTATGTATTTCTGTCCATGTTCATAATCAATTGGCAGGGACAATCCCAATGTTTAAGAAACACTTAAATAGGACAGGTTTGGAGGGTTATCGGCTAAACACTTAAATAGGACAGGTTTGGAGGGTTATGGTCAGGTGGCTCGTGTAGCTGGGACATGCTGGCCTGTATCGGCAAGTTGGGCCTGAAGGACCTGTTTCTACACTGTATCACTCTATGACTCCATGGTACAATTTCAGTCGGTCACATTGAACTAAAGGTCAATGTTATGTGATCTTGCAGCTAGGCGCTATTACTTTCCCTTCTGTTTTGTACAGTGAAAGTATGAGGACCTCGGGCTAATTGTAGATAATTGCTCCTCATGAACCTGTACACTGAATGGCTCGATTGTAATCATGTATAGTCTTTCTGCTGACTGGTTAGCACACAACAAAAGCTTTTCACTGTACCATGGTACACGTGACAATAAACTAAACCAAACTAACCTAACCCTTCACCTCTACGTCCAAAGGACTAGTGGGAGATGTGTGCCTGCAGTAAAGTTATGCTTTATTCTTTCAGATTTAACCACATTATACAATGCAGAAACAGCTGAGTTCCCCTCTTTGAAATTATAAGAAAAGCACCCACATTTTCATTCAAATTCGATATTCTTTGAAGCCAAATCTGAGCCTCCTTTGTTGAAAAATGGTTAAAATACGGTTAAAATGCAAAACAGTTTTGCGCATCTATTTCCAAAATCGGGATGACAAAAAGAAATTTGGATTAGCATATATGTCGCTCTTTGATTTTAAAACATCAAATATCAGATTTTGCTAATGTATTAACTTTAGGTGTTAATTAACGTGGTTGTATTTGTTTTATTTGGAGAGTAAGATGCATAACAGTTGCAAAATCCAGTCATAAAATTGTTAAAACAATTATATGTTCACAAAAAAAGTGAGAATTATCATTAAAATGTAGTTTTATCATAATAATGTGTGATTCTGTATGCTAATCCTAATACAAAGTTTTAAAAATCAAATTTCTGCTTCTTTTTGCTTTGTCATCCATTGAAGGCAGGACTCCTGAGGCTGAACTAAAGAAAATAATCAGACAGCATCTAGTAAATATGATAATGAAAATGATAAAGGTCACAGAACATTTGGTGCTCAGGGAAATGGTGGGGTGGTTTCACTGAAAATGTTTTGAAAAAATCAATTATTTTTGTCATTTGTGGGATATGTGCATCACCACAAGGATGTCGTTTATTGTCCTTGTGAACCACTGTCTTGAACCAATGGCATCCATTGGCGATCTGCTGTCGTGAACCAATGGCATCCATTGGTGGTCTGCTGCCTTGAACCAATGGCATCCATTGGTGGTCTGCTGCCTTGAACCAATGGCATCCATTGGTGGTCTGCTGCCTTGAACCAATGGCATCCATTTGTGAGCCGCTGCCTTGAACCAATGACATGCATCGGTGAACCCCTGCCTTCAACCAGTGCAAACCATTGGTGCAGACAATCACACAGGGCTATTCTATGGGGAATAAACAGATTTAGACCAGGTGACAATGGAGAAAGAACAATGTTTGTCCAGATCAGAAATAATGTACAGCATGGAGGGGAACTAACAGTGGAAGATTAAGGTGGCTTCTCAGTGAATGAGTTTGCAGGATTGACAATTGCTGGCAAAACAGCCTTGGTGGAAGGAGTGAGTATTTATCATGGCAGATGATGTGTAAATCTAATGCATTGCATGCACCATTCCACTTTGTTCCCAGAAGTTGTTTTTATTCTCTCACAGATAAAATATTTTAGTTTAGTTTAAAGATACAGCACAGAAACAGGACCTCCAGCCCACGTAGACCAGTGATCCCCGCACATTAACACTACCTACACACACTAGGGACAATTTATACCAAGCCAATTAACCTACAAACCCGTACGTCTTTGAGTGTGGGAGAAAACCAAAGATCCTGGAGAAAACCCACACAGGTCACGGGGAGAACGTACAAACTCTGTACAGACAGCACCCATGGTCAGGATCGAACTCAGGTCCATGGTGCTGTGAGGCAGCAACTCTACCACTGTGCCACCGTGCCACCATTTGGTCTGTAAAACTGAGCCAAGTAGTAGCTATTCCTTTGACATTGTGCATGCTGATTAGGCTCTGATTTCAATCACAGTTCCCGAGTGCACATTTCAGAGAACTACCGTACATGCTATATTGAAAACTGTATCCGACAGCTGCCTGACCCGTTGAGTTACTCCAGCACCGTGTGTCGTTCTTGCATTATTTAAAATACACCAATTGCAGAGCTATCTACTTTTTCCTCCTTGATATTTTTAAAATACATTCAGCACTCAACTTCACACTAAAGATCATTAAGATTTAATTCATTGAAGTGATTACTGTTGGTATTCATTTTTGTTGTTGTGAACCTTCACATCCGTGAGGCATGAAATTATTCATAACTTTGAAGCAAATGTCGATTAAACTAAAAAGGATCGAAACTACTGAACAAAAACAAAAAAATGAATGCCGTTCATGCACACTATCCATCTCGGCAGTTTCTGATGAAGGTAGATTAACAGGAAGTGGAATAACACTTAGTTACAGGATATGTAATTTGTCTGATCATTATCTCTATTGTATCCATAAATAAGTATTTGTATCCAAGGACAGCACAGTGGGGCAGCGGTAGAGTTATGGGCCTGTCCCACTTAGGCGATTTTCTCTGCGACTGTCAGCGACTGTCATAGTCGTAGCAGGTCACTGAAAAAACAGCGACTGGACCCCCTTATGACAATGTCTACAACAACCTCCCACCTAGTCGACGTTAAGCTATGACAAGCTACCGACAACCGGCGACCCATTAGGACGTCCACCTATGACCACACCTACGACAACCTACGTCCACCCACGACAAGCAACGACAAGGTACGACCCTGTGGGCGACAACTGAAGACTACGCAAGACAATTCAGTCGCCAGTTGACGTAGGTAGTCGCAGAAGTTTTGAACATTTCGAAATCCAGCGGCGACCAGATAAACGCTACGATTCTTTGGGCGACTAAGGAGACTACTCACGACCATACAGGCAACACCCCAGCGACCATGTGGTGACAGCCTAGTCGCGTGTAGTCGCCTGAAAAATCACCTCAGTGGGACAGGCACATTGCTGCTTTACAGTGCCAGAGACCCGGGTTCAAACCTGAGCACAGTTGCTGATCTGTACGGAGTTTGTAAATTCTAGCTGTGACTGCGTGGGGTTTTCTCCAGCTGCTCCAGTTTCCTCTCACACTTCAAAGAGGTACAGGTTTGTAGGTTAATTGGCTTTGGTTAAAAAAATGTAAGTTGTCCCTAGCGTGTAGGATAGCGCAGGTGTATGTGGTGATTGCTGGTCAGCACGAACTCGGTGGGCCGAAGGGCCAGTTTCTGCGCAGTATCTCTAAAGTCTAAAGCCTAACTAATAAATGTAAATATCAAGTTGGCTTGCCACCATCTTCTCAGGAGGTTTAGGGATGAGCAATGATTGCTGGTCTTGCCAGAAATGACTCGGTCCTCAAAATTAATGAATAATAACAAATGACTATGGAGATTTTAGTCATTGTTTTGTTTGACAATGAGCAACATCATCATTCTTGTGTACCATTTAGTGCATTCGATATACTGACAAATACTGCATGGTTATAATAATAACTTCAGAGGCTCCATCGCAAGCAGGAGGCTTGGGCCGAGTATCGCTGAGTCGAGGGAATGTATACACGATACGATGTGATACGATAAAACTTTATTTATCCCAGGAGGGAAATAGATCCATTTTCAACTTCAAAATGTATCTTTGACACATTTTGCTTCAGGCCATTCTCCACATCACAAATGGGGCCTGACAAATGCATTCAACTCTGCATACTGGCCTTTGGAAACATCTAATCTGGGTGTTAGTTTATAAGATTAATCCACATATTAATGTACAGCATTTGGATATGTGACGACAGTGAATTAACTCACATATTTATGTGTAGCACTTATATATGTGACAAGAGTGAATTAACATACCTATTAATATACAAGTGTGTTATTGTTCTACAGTATATCTCTCTACATCATCGTCTATATCGTTTGGTTCACTTTCCCGTGACTTTCAATTTGAAGAAGGGTCTCGACCAGAAATGTCACCATTCCTTCTCTCCAGAGATGCTGCCTGTCCCGCTGAGTCACTCCAGCTTTTTGTGTCGATCTTCTATTAATGTATAGCACTTGGATATGCAATGCCAGTGCATTAACCCATATATAAATGTATAGAACTTAGATATGTAACTGCAGTGAATTAACACATATTTAATATATAACACTTGGATGTTCAATGCCAGTGAATTAACCTACATAAACATGTGGAACCTGGAAAAGGTAACTACAGTGAATTAGCCTACATAAATGTATAGAACGTATATATGACTAACGTGAATTCACCTACATATTAATGTAACTAACTTTGCTATGTAACTACAGTGAATTATCTCACATATTAATTTATAGCACTTAGATATGCGTTGGCATTGAATTAACCCACATATAAATGTATAGAACTTGGATATATGACTACAGTGAATTACCCTTCACATATAGGTGACTTCGGGCTGACAATACAATACAATACAATACAATTCAATTTATTGTCATTTGGACCCCTTGAGGTCCAAACGAAATGCCGTTTCTGCAGCCATACATTACAAACAAATAGACCCAAGACACAACATAATTTACATAAACATCCATCACATCGCTGTGATGGAAGGCAAAAACTTATCTCTCCACTGCACTCTCCCCCCCGATGTCAGAGTCAAAGTCAAAGCCCCCGGCGGGCGATGGCGAATTGTCCCGTGGCCATTAAAGCCACGCCGGGTGATGCAAGGTCGCACACCGGGTCTTGGTGTTAGAGCCCCCGGCGTGCGCTCGCAAACTCCCGCGGCCATTCCAAGCCGCGCGGGGCGGTGATGTAGGCCCCGCTCCAGGAGCTCTTCAACCCCGCAACTCGGGCGGGAGAAGCCTGAAGAAGACGAACGTCCTGGGACAGGATACAGAGATGCCGCCTGTCATCACCATCGACGACTACAATCTCGATGCCGTCCATCAGTTCACGTACCTCGGCTCCACCATCACCGACAACCTCTCCTTGGACACAGAGATTGACAAGAGGATCAGGAAGGCAGCTGCAACTCTCGCTCGCCTCACAACTCGAGTGTGGACCAACCCTAAGCTGACGGTGAAGACAAAGATAGCCGTCTACAACGCCTGTTTCAACAGCACGCTGCTGTGTGGCAGTGAGACATGGACAACATATGCCAGGCAGGAGAGAAGACTCAACACCTTCCACCTGAGATGCATCCGCCGTATCCTGGGCATATCCTGGCAAGACGGAGTGTCCAACGCCCGGATCCTGTCTCGCGCTATCCTTCTCAGTATGTACACTCTACTCAGGCAATGCAGACTGCGGTGGCTGGGCCATGTCCACCGCATGGAGGATGGCCGTATGCCAAAATACATCGTCTATGGAGAGCTGACATCTGGGAGGAGAACCATCGGCCGCCCCCAGCTACGTTACAAGGATGCCTGCAAGAGAGATATGAAGGCGCTCGACATCGATGTGGGGTCCTAGGAGAGCCTTGTAGCTGACCGCACGAGGTGGAGAGGTACCCTGAACCAACATCTCAAAACGGGAAGAGAAACTGTTGAACGCAGCGGCAGACAAGCGGGGACGCAGAAAGGAGCGCAGCAACTTCAACCAACCAGAGACCACACACACAAATGTGACCTTTGCCACAGAGACTGTCACTCCCGCATTGGTCTCTTCAGCCACAAGCGACACTACTCCAGCCGAGGTTTGGAGCAAGCAGCCAACAACTAGGATGGTCAGTCATGACCGAGGGGGGGACTACTATAGGTGACGACTGTCAATTCCCTCCATGACCATCATCATTACCTCTGCAATCTTCTTTAGATCCACAACTCTGCTGTAAACATGATGGCTAATTCTGAAATTCCCTCCCTAATGTCCTCCACATCACTCTCTCCATTTCCTTATTTAAGATGCACTTTGAAGACTACTTTGGCCATCTGCTGTAATATTTGATGGTTTGATGTCAATTTCTCTCCTGGCACTGCTGCTCAAAGAAGTACTCTGTCACATAAATCCAAGTAGTTTTTTAGTTTTCTTGTTTAATTTCAGGTTAATTCAATGTCAAGTAAACCAGTGCAATGTAATTCATTGTTCATATATAACTCACAGAGTAAACAGCATACACACAGTAATTATAAATTCATCAATAAATAAAAATAATAAGATTGCTGATAATATTCCTGGAGATTAGTTTAGTTTATTGTCACAAGTATCGAGGTACAGTGAAATGCTTTTATTGTTATGTGCTATCCAGTTAGAGGAAAGACAATACATGATTAGTTAAGGGCCTGTCCCACGAGCAGGCGACTGCATGCGGCAAGCGCGACGTAACGTGGTCGCTTGAGCCGTATGGCCTCACGGGGCCAGTCCCACTTCAATCGCCGGAGTTGTGCGGAGCTGGTCCCGACATCGCGCGGGGCTCCGAAAAACTGACACAGTTCAATAATTCCGTGCCGGCCTGCAGCCACAATGAGGCCGTACGCACCGTCCCGACGCTGTACGCACCGTCTCGACGCCGTACGCAGCGCCTTGACGGCGTACACCTAGCGCGAACTTCCCGCGGACTTCGCTCGAACTTCACGTCAACTCGTACGGGATCACTCGACCTCCGCGCGACCCCCGCTTACGGTTTGGTCGCCCTCGCCGCATGCAGTCGCATGCTCGTAGGACAGGCCCTTTACAATCAAGCCGCCCACGGTGTACAGTTACAGGATAAAGGGAATAATGTTTAATGCTAGATAAAGTCCAGAAAAGTCCGATTGAAGATAGTATGAGGGTCTCCAGTGAGGTAGATTATAGTTCAGGGTGCACTATAGCCGGTGATAGGATGGTTTAGTTGCCTGATAAGAGCTGGGAAGAAACTGTCCCTGAATCTGGAGGTGTGCATTTTCACACTTCTCTACCTCTTGCCTGATTGGAGAAGGGAGAAGAGGGAATGTCCGGGGTGAGACTTGTCCTTTATTATGTTAGTAGCCTGGCAGCATGTCTGGAGATAATGCATAGGTGACGTTTTATAAGTTAATGTGTTAGGAGCAGAATTTGGCCATTCGGCCTATCATGTCTACTCCGCTATTCAATCAGGGCTGATCTATCTCTCCCTCCTAATCCCATTCTCCTGCCTTCTTCCCATAACCCCTGATACCCGTATTAATCAAGAATCTATCTATCTCTGCCATGGTCTCGACACGAAACGTCACCTATTCCTTTTCCCCAGAGATGCTACCTGACCCGTTGAGTTACTCCAGCTTTTTGGGTCTATATTCAGTCTAAACCTTCCTACACTTTATAGAAACTAACATGCCTGACTAAAAACTGAAATGCAAGGTGCACGGCTCAGATAATATGTTCCATCATTTTGTATTGCTGACAACCTAATGCCCCTGTCCCACTTAGGAAACCTGAACGGAAACCTCTGGAAACTTTGCGCCTCACCCGAGGTTGCAGGTGGTTGCCGGAGGTTGCAGGTGGTTGCCGGAGGTTGCAGGTAGTGGAAGCAGGTAGGGAGACTGACAAAAACCTCCGGGAACCTCCGGGAACCACACGGAAACCTTGGGTGGGGCGCAAAGTCTCCAAAGGTTTCCGTTCAGGTTTCCTAAGTGGGACAGGGGCATTAGGCAAGGAACAGCTCTAAGAAATGTAGAAAGTTTCCTGGACCACTAAGAGCCTGACAGCACTTTCCAGAGAGAATGAAACACAAATGTTGGCTATTTAAAGCAAGTTCCCACTCCTATTCTATGCACCATGAGAAATCCAGGGACAAAGTTCAAGCTGCTGCCCAGCAACAGATCACTCCCAGCAACGTTGGAATGCCCACATTCCCATGGGGAAAATCACAATGTTTGTGTCAGTGTTTATGCAGTAATAATGGTGAATGTTGACAGTCCTGACATCATTATCTTGCAACAATCCAATCTATAGAAGGGAAAAGAATAGTCGCCTGTCAACTGTGAGAACAGATTGTTGTAATATGTCTGAAAGTGGTTATCTTTCCCTTGCACCATAGCACCCAAAATAAATCACCTCTGGCATATCTTGTTTGTTCAATGAAGATTGATTGAGAGGCCACTTTACAAACCCAGCATTTGAAGGCATCCTTTTCAGTTGCAGTATTTACTGCCTCTTTGTTATTATCATTTCAGAACCGCCAAATTTATAAAACAAAGATTACATTAGTAGTTTAAGCATTGCAAATCATTCCAAGTTCGGAATCACACAGACTCCAAATTTCAGGAAGGACATTCGTGCTACTGGGGGAGTGCAGCATGCTCACGAGGTTAATTCCCGGGATGACGGGACTGTCATATGTTGATAGAATGGAGCGGCTGGGCTTGTATACCCTGGAATTCAGAAGGATGAGCGGGGATGTTATTGAAACATATAAGATTATTAAGGGATGGGACACGCTAGAGGCTAGAGGCATGTTTAAGAATTAGTGGTAGGCCATTTAGAATGGAGATGAGGAAAAACTTTTTCCACCCTGAGAGTTGTGAAACTGTGGAATTCTCTGCCACAGAAGGCAGTGGAGGCCAATTCTCTGGATGCTTTCAAGAGAGAGTTCGATAGAGCTCTTAAAGATATCGGTGTCAGGTGATATGGGGAGAAGGCAGGAACGGGGTGCTGATGGTGGATGATCAGCCATGATCATATTGAATGACGGTGCTGGCTCGAAGGTCCAAATGGCCTACTCCTGCATCCATCGTCTATTGTCTATTGTCTATTGATATAAAATGTCTTCATTTTTTCTTTGTAGGTTAAGTGCTCATAAAATTTGATGTACACTTCCCACTTTATCCTACCTAATTTCTAAGTTTACATTATTTGTGGGTACAAAGCAGTAATAGCCACAATATCAATGTACTGCAGTCCTCCACAATATTTCTTTCCTGTCGATTATTATATGATTCATTATTATTTTGTACTTCTCAGTTGTTTCTGTCCAAAGAAAACAACCCCCAGTCTTATTATTCTTTCAACATTGTTCTCCATTTTTATCAACTTTTTTGCAATTCTCCATTTCCTCTCCAATACACATGCATCCTTCCTGTACTGTGGTGAACAAAACAGAACATTGTGGACCACAGTGGCCTGATTAAGCATTTAATGCAGTCCTAACATGATTCAGCTGATTTTCTATTCTATGCCTCAGTCAACAAAAGATGAATATCTTCTATGCAATTTGAAAGAACATAACTTGCACACACATTCTATATGTAGGAAGGAACTGCCGATGCTGATTTACACCGAAGATAGACACAAAATGTTGGAGTAACTCAGAGGGACAGGCAACAAGAGGATTTCAGTATAGGAGTAAAGAGGTTCTTCTGCAGTTGTATAGGGCTCTGGTGAGACCACATCTGGAGTATTGTGTACAGTTTTCGTCTCCTAATTTGAGGAAGGACATCCTTGTGATTGAGGCAGTACAGCGTAGGTTCACGAGATTGATCCCTGGGATGGCGGGACTGTCATATGAGGAAAGATTGAAAAGACTAGGCTTGTATTCACTGGAGTTTAGAAGGATGTATCTTATAGAAACATAAAAAATTATAGAAATCTTATAGAATATATAGTATCTTATAGAAACATAAAAAATTATAAAAGGACTGGACAAGCTAGATGCAGGAAAAATGTTCCCAATGTTGGGCGAGTCCAGAACCAGGGGCCACAGTCTTAGAATAAAGGAGAGGTCATTTAAGACTGAGGTGAGAAAAAACTTTTTCACCCAGAGAGTTGTGAATTTGTGGAATTCCCTGTCACAGAGGGCAGTGGTGGCCAAGTCACTGGATGGATTTAAGAGAGAGTTAGATAGAGCTCTAGGGGCTAGTGGAATCAAGGGATATGGGGAGAAGGCGGGCATGGGTTATTGATTGGGGACGATCAGCCATGATCACAATGAATGGCGGTGCTGGCTCGAAGGGCCGAATGGCCTCCTCCTGCACCTATTTTCTATGTTTCTATGGATGGAAGGAATGGGTGTCGTTTCGGGTCGAGACCCTTCTTCAGACACATTCTATGGTCGCTTTGTTTTTCTGCACTTTGCAGTTTCCGACTGTATACGGTGTATTTCTATTCCATTTTTTGCTTTCACTTTATCTAGATTGAATTGTGTTTGCCACTTTTCTGCTCCCCCAACTATCCAATTTTTTAAATCCTCAACATCAACAGTCAGATCGTTTTCTATCTCACCTGTAAAGCTCCTCAATAAAGACTGACACTGGTCTAAATCATCGATGTAAGTCATCTAATCATCAATTAAATCAATGAGCGCTGCAGATCTCTATTCAATGGAAAGAATTATTGCTGACCATTACACTCTGCTTTGATTGCCTGAGCTAATTTTGGATCCATCTGTAAGTTATTGGGGCAAATCCTCCAAAATTATGGAAGAACTCGGATAAGGACATGGATATTTTAAAAAGACAGATTTGCTGGCTGCAACGGAAAAAACCCCAATCCACAGAAAGAATCAGTTTCAAGTTTCAAACCTGTCTGGTCTGTGGACTTGGGCATCACACAACTATGCAAATGGTGTGGGCAGGAAAGGCTGAGACGGAGATAACGAGATTATCTTAGATACACAAAGGAAGGAACCAAGCCTCAGCAGACGGTGGTAAACAGGCCAGCAGCAAGCACAATCACCATCGGGGATGACCCATCCATTGAGACAATAGGAGCCCATCCAGGCGATGGGATAGCGATCAGGCTGAGGGATCATGACATCAGCAAACCCCTTATCATCGGAAGCCTATTGTTCATGCCAGATCGAAGCTGGGAATCATCAAAAGAACCCTTTTATCCAGAGGACCACCTGGGGGTTTCAAAGGAAACTCAGGTATAAAAGCCGGAGTCAAGCCAGAACTCGCTCTCTTTCTGCTCTGCTGGACAGCTCGTGAGCCTGCATCGACCTAAGCTGTGAGTATCCCGGTGACCTGGTGAAATTCCCGAAATAGGATAGAGCTTGAGAGGAGAAAGGTAAAGGGGGAGTATACTTGCAAGTAAAATTGTGTAAAGTAAGTTTTACGACGTACCCGATAGTTTTCCGTCCATAGTCTTAGTTTAAAGCATAAGTTTAGCCACGTATTATGTAATGTTGGTGAGATTCGATTTCTCATTGTTTAATAAAGCCTGTAAATTTTAGACTTGCTTTGAGTCCATCTTGGTTTCTGTTTTCTCTCATCAGCACAATCTGGTCAATTCAACCTTTTATCATATCCCACCATAATTCCGAGGTCTAGAACCTAGGGGAATCCCTTTTGTTGTATTCTCTCTCTTGGAAACCGCTCGAGTGGAGTGGTGGCCGTTTGACCCTCCAACAAGGGAGAGAATAACTCGGGCAGTTGGGCCCGAAGTGGAGTGAAGGGAAACGGAAACCCCTACACATCTTACTACTTTCCTCAAATCCAATGGGCCATTTGCTTTTCTGTAATAGGTCTATGCAATGTTTCTATAATCACCCGCGTGAAAAAATGCCAAAAAAATATGTAATTATCACAGTGTATGTCATTTTCAATCCACAGAAGATGTAATTATAGCTTCGTTGGCACTTATTATATACTTAAATGAAAGCTCCTCATGCCCTTTGTAGGTATGTTGCAAAGCCTACCTGAAGCGTCGCTGAAAATCTGTCGCTGCGGGTGTGCGCGATTTTGGCGCCGTTTAGAGGGGGGCGGGTTTAAAACGCGATTTTCTCTAGGCTGTTCAAATCGAAGATGTTCAGCCTAGTTAATTATTAACGAAAAATCGCTGGAAGACCCCATCGCAAAAGCTATTATTAGTTTTAAAGGCCTCGTATAATAGTTATAGTAGTTTAAAAATCAATCTCTAAACCAGCGACCACCGGCAGCTGTCAGGGTTGCATAGAGCAAATAATAGAAGGTAGGCTGCTTATTTTTACATTAAAAAGGGCTTCTTAAGATCCCTTTATACAAAGTTTAATATTGCGAGTAGCTCATTTTGGGCCCATTATATCCCGCAGTATTTTTCTGGGCATTTGAGGGCACAAATCTAGCGCAATGTGAACGTTCTAAACCAGCGCGTTCACAGGATCCCACTAGAAAGCTGATTTAAATGGACTTTAATTTACAGCAATTGAACACTAAATTCCTTCCATTTGGCCTATAAATTAATGTAAATGAGATTTAAAAATCATGTTTTATTGTGAATTATTTATGAATATTATTTGGACACTTAGGCTATTTAAAAATGTTAATCATTTATTAAGAAATGGATAGATGTTTAGATCTAGTAATTGAAGTTTGAAATTAGCTACACTTGGGTAACTAACTAACTAATTATATGCTTTAATTTCAAGTCATCCAAGTAAGATTATTTTATATTTGTTTCAGAATGGTTCAATCTACGATAACTGAAAATTTCATTCAGTTCTCTTAATTTTTAAGAAGGTTATGGGCTTTTGACTGCACACGATCACTGCTTTTTTGTTATGTCCATAGAAAATCAATAGGGAACAAGATGCTAATTTTCGAGTATGAAAATGGCCATAACTTTTTAAATACTTGAGATATGAAAGTGAATTAGGTGTCAAAATAAACTTCTTTTTATGCTTTATCTGATGGGATAAATTACAGACTTGATTTTTTAAATCTCAAAATTTTGTAACATTGCTACCCTTTGAAGGTTGCATATTCACAAAAGTTTCCCTTTACTCCAAAGTTAGAATGTAACTTCAGAGCCGGGGGCCATGGCTTCAGAGGAAAAGTACCGTAAGAGAAAAGGTTGCTGTTTCATGCTGCACCTCTCATGACCTTAGGATGTTGTATCTCAGGATCTTCAGCATCTTGCCTGAATGAAGTACTCCCCTTGACTTCAGCGAGCTGTTGCCATCGCTGGTCCACTTACCTGGAGCCCTTTTCCCAACTCCCCAGTGCCCTCACTAGGGACTCCGATGGATGCTGCCTTGAATACTCCTGGCCCAAAGCAATCTGATCAAGGCAGGTGAGATGGCACTAGAAGACCAACAAGTGTCTTCACATCACTTGCAATTTTGAAACGGGGCCCAAAGCTTCGTGGTTTTGAGTTACGCATGCAAAGTGTCTATGTCTCTGCTTAGTATGATTCCACTTCTCCCTCGGTGTTGCTTAGCAACCACTTGAGGTTAAATAAAAAAAGAGTGGATTTCATTTAAGATCTGAATTAGAGAATATTTTTAAAGAGTTTTAAAAAGATGAATTACCATAACAATAACTATGATTTTGCAATCTGTTCCCTTCCAGTTTGTTCAGAACCATTTGAGGCAAAATATTAAACTTTGGCTGCTGGTTCAATATTTAAAAAATGAACTGCTGGAGGAACTCATAGGGTCAAGCAGCATCTGACCATGAAATCTATCTGGAAATCGATGAACAACTTCATTGCCCATGACCATATTTTCTCCAATGGCTCTGTCTACTTTAAAAGTTTCCCTCCATCATTGTTCAGCTCATTGTCGTCATCTCTCTGCCTCCATAGATGCCCTGATGCTTGACCCACTGAGCTCCTGCAGCAGTTTGTGTTTTGCTCTGTGTGCCAACATCGACGGTCTCTTGTGTCTCTGGTCTAATATGTATTCTGGTGCTGCACAGAAAAGATCAGCATGTGCCTTTCTGCAACCTCTCTGCACTAAACTGTAACATGCCTTGGGACAACAGCGTGCTGCTTTCATGCTGTTGACAAGCACATTGCAAACCGCACGTGCACTAATCTCTCCAACCAGCAGGAAATAGCCTTTTGATAAATCCTATTTCTGAAGCTGGGAAAGAGAGAGAGAGATCTTCACATCCCCAATACACTTTGCAGTCAATGAAGCACTTTGCACTTTCAATGCTGTTTCAGTGTAAGAAATATGGCAACCAATTTATGCACATCAAGATCCCACAAGCAGTATTGGGTAATCTGTGTTTGTAGAGTTACCTGAGGAACTATACAACATATTTAATTTAGTTTAGAGATACAGTGCGGAAACAGGCCCTTCGGCCCACCGAGTCCGCACCGACCCGTGATCACCGCACACTGACACTACCCTACACACACTAGGGACAATTTATGTTTTTACCAAACCATTTAATCTATTAAATATTTAAGGGGGGAAAAAAAGGACCTATGGTCCTTTGCATTACAGTAGAGGACAATTGAACTATTCCCAAAGTTAATCAATTTCTTAAATAATAAATGCCAGATAAATTCTAATATTCATGAAATTTGAAATAAATATCTGCGGATTAATGAAGTGAAGTGGGTACATCACACCTGAAGTGGGTATTTAGAGGTTTCCTGTTATTCTTTACTCGATCAAATGCTTTGGAAAGAGATTCTCTAAAGCTCTGAACTAATGTCTGAACACTTTAGACATTGGAGATACAGTGCAGAAACAGGCCCTTCGGCTTACCGAGTCGATGCGGACCATCGATCACCCTGTACGCCAGCACTATCCTCCACACTAGGGACGATTTACAATTTTACCAAAGCCAATTAACCTACAAACCTGTACGTCTTTAGAGTGTGGGAGGAAACCGGAGCACCCAGAGAAAACCCACCCATATTTAGTGGACGCAGGGAGAATGTACAAACTCCATACAGACAGCTCCCGTCGTCAGGATCGAATCCGGGTCTCTGGCGCAACGAGATTTGGTATGCAGCTTCCAACCGATGTCATAACATAATAAATAATAACATTTGGATTTAGATGTCCCGAGAACATGGATTGTAAAAAGAACAGTAAAACAGTCAAAACAGTTCACAGACTAAAGTGCAGATGTGTCTGCGCGACGTGACCATCCGAGGGAGATAGTCCATGGGGGTGGGGGGCACTCAGCAGGGCCGGTTCAGAGAGAGCTATAGCTCTGGGAATGAAGCTGTTCCTGAGTCTGGAGGTTCGGGCGTAGAAGGCCTTGTAACGTCTGCCAGAGGGAAGTAGTTCAAACAGTCCATTACAAGGGTGTGAGGAGTTTTTATGGATGCTGACAGCTTTCCTGAGGCACCGTGTGTCTCAGATGGTCTTCATCTCAGAATTATCTTGATCCTTTCTTCACACTTCCAGTGAGGCCAGTCGACTGAGAATAGCTTTGAGGAAAGTCCAGTCATGTGTAGTCACTTTCAGACTTCATAGTCTATAAACCATTCAGTGTTTATATAGAAAGAAGCAGCAAATAAGTTTGAATAGTTTTCAATTAAATTTGCTTGGATATGATGTGCAACAAAATTAATTTAAACAGTGGCCTTGCTTTGTTGACATTAGGATTGCCTGAAAAGACTTGTCTTGATTTTCATTTTGTTTTATCTGAAACTTGAGCTTGTATTTTTTTTAATTCTATCATGTTCAGTGTATATATATGTATTATTTGAAACTAAGCAATACCAGAGAATTAAGCCTGGGGACACAAGTATTCAAACAAACTTTTATTTTAATATTGTTGAGAACATTCTGGGAAGCAATGTTCATAATTACTGATAGGAGAGTGTCTATTACATATCGTGTGTGTGTGTGTGTGTGTTGGAGAAAGATTATTGCAGGCATCCATCACATTTCTTGCCCTTTAGTGACAACAGTTCCAGGAACAACTGTGTTTCTATCACCAAAATATATTTGAGTGGTCTTCTATTGTTATGGTAGGAAATTAAAACAGTTAATCACAGTTCTAACTTGTTTTGAAAATTAAATATATATTTTACTGTCATGTTCGACAAAATACATTGAACAATGCCTCCTCTTTATTCTCAGGGTGATTAATATATTAGATTTGTACATTCCATTATGCCATGATAGACACAAAAAGCTGGAGTAACTCAGCGGGACAGGCAGCATCTCTGGAGAGGAATGGGTGACTTTTAGGAAACGTCTACTTTGCGCCCCACCCAAGGTTTCCGTGCAGTTCCCGGAGGTTGCAGGTGGTTGCCGGAGGTTGCAGGTAGTGGAAGCAGGTAGGGAGACTGACAAAAACCTCCGGGAACCTCCGGGAACCGTACGGAAACCTTGGGTGGGGCTCAAAGTTTCCAGAGGTTTCAGTTCAGGTTTCCTAAGTGGGACAGGGGCATAACTCCAGCTTTTTGTGTCTATCTTCGGTTGAAAACAGCATCTGCAGTTCCTTCCTACATTTCTATTATGCCATGACATGCTTTTTTTGTCTGTGTTCACCTAATATTTTGCTTTTATATGTTTGTCTAAATATCCATTAAACTATAATAATAAAACTCTTCTTGCCCTGGATTTGAAAATTATGGAGATGTTGATGCCATACTCATTTGTGTTTAGAACGTTAAACAGTGCTGCATGGTGGCGCAGCGGTAGAGTTGCTGCCTTACAGCGCCAGAGACCCGGGTTCGATCCTGACGTCGGGTGCTGTCTGTACAGAGTTTGTACATTCTTCCCTAATCCATGTGGGTTTACTCCGGGTGCTCCGGTTTCCTCCCACACTCCAAAGAGGTACAGGTTTGAAGGTTAATTGGCTTGGTATAAATGTAAATTTATACCAAATTTATACCATACGACAGATGGCACAATGGGCTAAGTGTTCGGCTGGCAACCGGAAGGTAGCTGGTTCGAATCCCGCTTGGAGTGCATACTGTCGTTGTGTCCTTGGGCAAGACACTTCACCCACCTTTGCCTAATTATGTGAAGCACTTTGGGGTCAATGCAAGTTGGCTAAAAATGTGCTATATAAATAAAGATTTAAAAAAAAAAAAAAAATTGTCCCTTGTGTGTAGGATAGTGTTGGAGTGCGGGGATCGCTGGTAGGCGAGGACTCGGTGGGCCGAATGGCCTGTTTCCAAGCTCCATCTCTAAACCAAACTAAACTAAACTAAACATCAGTCTGAAGAAGGGTCTTGACCCAAAACGTCGCCTACTTCTTTTCTCCATAGATGCTGCCTCACCCACTGAGTTTCTCCAGCATTTTTTCTCTACTTTAAACTAAACCCCACTGACTGTCCACCCTATTTATTCCTCACATAATCTACCCTTCCTATGCCACCATCAGCTCTTCCCTCAATCTCTGACAAAACTATCCATGTCTATCCAACCTTTACTGATGGATAATACTCTCCGATACAGGCAGTGTTCTGGTAAACTGCTTCCACACCCTCCCCAAATCCTTCACATCCTCCCTGGAATGGGGTGACCAGAACTGCACACACATGCAGATCAAACTGTGAAGTGGCCCCAACATGAAGCTGGAACTAAGCAAAGAGATAAATTCACTGTCCTGACCTTCATTCCCTGGATGGTTTCCAATGCACACAACTTGGTCACCATATTACGAAGACCTCCTACGACCTCGTGTCGACCATGCTGCGAGTATGAGTCAAGGGCAAACTCGCCAGAACTCGTGGATTAGGTCGCCCAAGTGGGACATGCCTTTTTGCCTCTTTTGATGCACCATGGCTACTGTTTGTAGAGCTGACAATAGGTCATCCAATCCTCAAATAACATTATTCATAGCATCTTAGACTATTAAAGATGTATCTACACAGCAACACGATCCTCCCTCAGGCAGCCAGCTCAATCTGCGCATAGAGTATAAGCACTGGGCTTTTTCCAAGACCTGCACTATCTCATCTACTACAGCAGATTTGCCTTGATCAAATGGCCGTGCTACTCCACCTCACCTTGCACGTTCCTTCTCTTTCCTTCCCAACTTACTGCAGCAGTGTTACAGCCAACGTTCTAATGCTACAGTGGTCCATCCTTCTATCAGCTAAACAAATCTTCAGAGTCTGCTTCTCAACTGGCCATTACTGAGGACTGTGAATACTGGCATCACTCAGCAAAGACAGGACCACTCTCTCCTCCATGTCCAAGCCTTCATTTATTTTAAGGATGGTTTAACATTCCAGACATCTCACACTCATCTGCATTTCAGGCGCTCTTGGTTGACATGGTTCAATTATGCTTTTATTGTCAAATGTGTGAATGGCAAATGCACAGTGAAATTATTTTCTTACCAACAGTCCAGTGGAGTATTGCCATACCTCAGCACCATCCTCGATTAGTAAAGTGTTCAGAAATAGTCTACTGATCCCACATACAAGAGGCGCCATTTTCAAAGTCCTGTCCGCACTCCAGCTGTTATGAGCGGTGCCCGGTCCAGGCCCTAGGCTGCCGCAGTCTCCAGCCAGCGTCCTTCCAGCTTTGTGCCCCGGGGGCATCTCCCACAGCCAACCTCAAGGGTGTGGTACTCTGTGGGGCTCTGTGACATTTCCTTCCACCTCTTGTTCCACCTTTGTAGACACTTAATCCTCGGATATATTTAATCTAAGTATCTCATTGCCACTGTCTTTGCTTTATTTGCTACCAGGCATTGAAGCAGATGTGTGTCATGTCCTACTGGTAGAAACTCGAACAATCAACATTGCAAATCCTTCGGCTACAACTTTTTAAATAACGAGGAGGTACAGATTTCATTGATGCACTACAATTTATTGTCTTGAAATATCACCTTTTCATGTGTTATCCAGTAATTCCGCTGTAGCCATTGTTTCTAGGTTAATAATCTTTGAGGAACATTTGCCACACTGACCAAATATCTGCATTTCCCCCTCTACAGTAAACCTTCCATCATTCGTATCTCCCTCTCGATAGCCCAATCTGCAGATCCTTCTCAATTCCGCTGTTAAGTAACGAGAATTGGGTTATATTAAATAACATTCAGCTATCAACAATGACTGATACAACGATGGATTAATCATACATAACCACACATCCAATATACCGTATATAACCCAATTCATTGTATTTCCCATATCTCTTTCTCCATGTCGCTTTATTTAGCTTTACAGCTGGCCAGTGTGTGAAAATTATACCAACTAACTGTTTTAAAGCAAATGAGACCCAGAATAATGTTGATATTTGCCCTAGTTGAAAAAAAATTGCATTATTATGGCCCATGTGTATTTCTGTAGCCATACAATACAATACAATACAATACAATACAATACAATACCTTTTATTTGTCATTTGAACCTCACATGAGGTACAAACGAAATTTGGTTTCTGCAGCCATACAAAAAAAGAACCAAGACACACACCAACACAATTCAATTCACATAAACATCCATCACAGTGAGTCTCCTCCTCACTGTGATGGAAGGCAAAACTTAAACATATCTCTCCCCTGCACTCCCCTCTCCCCCCGATGTCAGAGTCAAAGACAGAGTCAAAGCCCCCGGCGGGCGATGTTAAATGTCCTGCAACCATTAAAGCCACGCCGGGTGATGCAAGGCCACGCACCGGGTCTTGGTGTTGGAGCCCCGGCGGGCTCTTGGTGTTGGAGCCCCAGCGGGTGCTCACAAAGTCCCGCGGCCATTCCAAGCCGCGCGGGGCGGTGATGTAGGCCCCGCTCCAAGTAATCTTCAACCCCGCAACTCGGGCGGGAGAAGTCGCCGCTGCGGAAACCCCGAAAAGCGGTCTCCCACCAGGGACCCGCGGGCTCCCGGTATTACTGTCCACAGACCTGCGGTAGGAGCTTCCGAATCTCCGGGTGTCGGGTCACAGCAGCGCTCCACCACAGCTACACCCGCTCCGGACTCGTCCAGCTCCGTGATGGTGAGTAGATCCGCAGCTCCGCGACTGGAGCCCCAGGTCATTCCTGTTGGAGGCCGCTCCACGTTGCAGCCCCAACGACAACGGAGACCCGACAAAGAAAAGGTCGGGTCTCCCGTGCAGGGGAAAGACCTTAAAGTTCCCCCCCACCCCCACACACATACCCCGACAAAAAAACAATAAAAACTACATAGAACAAGACAGAAAACAATAAAAAGACAGACGGACTGCAGAGGCCGCTGCTGACAAGAGTCGCGCCGCCCACTGACTACAGCACCTGTAGTTAGTATAACTATTAATATGAATTGAAGTATTCTGGAGTAACAGCGGGACAGGCAGCATCTCTGGGTGACGTTTCGGGTTGAGACCATTCTTCAGACTGTGGGTGAATAGCCTGTTTCCACGCTATTAACACTAAAGTCTTAGGGGAGTGGGTGATACAGAGATAAAATGTAATCAGAGACAGTAAGACTGGTAGGAAAACTGGGAAGGGGAAGGGGATGGAGAGAAAGGGAATGTAAGGGCTACTTGAAGTTATAGAAGTCAATGTTCATACCGTTGGGGTGCAAGCTACCCAAGCAAAATATAGGGTTCTGTTCCTTCAATTTGCGCTGGGCCTCACTGACAATGGAGGAGGCCCAGGACAGAAAGGTCATATTAATATGAATTTACAGCATGATGTGATGGAACTCTTTAAGATCGGCACCCTTTAAATGGTGCACCCTTTACATACCTTGGGGATGGAAGCAAAGAATTTCACTGTGACTTGTCACATGTGACAATAAAGTATTCATTAATAAAGTATTCATTCATGGATAGAAAGTATTTTTTAAATGTTCATATGTTCCACAATCTGGCTGCTAAGTGAACCAAAACCAGGAGGCAAGTCTATCTCAAGAGGAGCAATTAGTAGAAGGTCAGGTTTGTTTTTAATGACCATTTTAACTCCCAAGGGAATTGATACATTTATATTTCGTTCTTTTTCATGGTAGAGAACAGACTTCCTCACACTCAACATCCTAACATCAAAAAGCTCTGTCAATGCTTTGAGTGCAATCCAGAGAAATGTAGTCAGAAAAGTAACTTTCTGACTATATTATGTTCTAAGCTTGACAGTTACATTGATGCTGATATTAAATCAGGGGCCACTCTTTGCAGATGCTATGTGAATATTTTCTTGACATTCGGCATGGTGGCGCAGCGGTAGAGTTGCTGCCTTACAGTGTCAGAGACCCGGCTTGGGTGTTGTCTGTATGGATTTTGGACATTCTCCCTGTGACTGAGTGGGTTTTCTCTGGGTGCTCCGGTTTCCTCCCACACTCCAAAGACATACAGGTTTGTAGGTCAATTGGCCTCGGTAAAAATTGTAAATTGTCCCTAGTGCGTAGGAAAGTGCTAGTATACGGGGTGGTCGCTGGTCAGTGTGAACTCAGCGGGCAGAAGGGCCTGTTTCCACGCTATTAGCTTCACATGCAGGTGCAGCAGGCAGTGAAGAAAGCGAATGGTATGTTAGCTTTCATAGCAAAAGGATTTGAGTATAGGAGCAGGGAGGTTCTACTGCAGTTGTACAGGGTCTTGGTGAGACCACACCTGGAGTATTGCGTACAGTTTTGGTCTCCAAATCTGAGGAAGGACATTATTGCCATAGAGGGAGTGCAGAGAAGGTTCACCAGACTGATTCCTGGGATGTCAGGACTGTCTTATGAAGAAAGACTGGATAGACTTGGTTTATACTCTCTATAATTTAGGAGATTGAGAGGGGATCTTATAGAAACTTACAAAATTCTTAAGGGGTTGGACAGGCTAGATGCAGGAAGATTGCTCCCGATGTTGGGGAAGTCCAGGACAAGGGGTCACAGCTTAAGGATAAGGGGGAAATCCTTTAAAACCGAGATGAGAAGAACTTTTTTCACACAGAGAGTGGTGAATCTCTGGAACTCCCTGCCACAGAGGGTAGTCGAGGCCAGTTCATTGGCTATATTTAAGAGGGAGTTAGATGTGGCCCTTGTGGCTAAGGGGATCAGAGGGTATGGAGAGAAGGCCGGTACGGGATACTGAGTTGGATGATCAGCCATGATCATATTGAATGGCGGTGCAGGCTCGAAGGGCCGAATGGCCTACTCCTGCACCTAATTTCTATGTTTCTATGTTTCTATGTATTAGCACTAAAGTCTGAAGCAAACTGAATTGGAAAGATACAGTGCAGGACCAGGTCCTTTGGCTCACTATGTCATTGCTAAACATAATACCAAGATAAACTAATCTCCCCTCAGCCTCTGACCTTCCAAAGAAAATAATCAAAGTTTATCCAACCCCTCCTTATAGCTAATACCCTCCAATCCAGACAGAATTCTGGTAAATCTCTTCGGCATCCCCACCAATCAAAATAGATCAAAATTAAAAGGTGAAAACAGCAGGTCGGTCTTAATTGATCGTTGAACTAATATTCCTCCTAAAACCTTGTTCAGGTGGTGACTATTCTAACAAAATTTGCTGTCAGGTTCACTGAGATCGCAACTGCACTAGTTATAAAATATTCATAAACAATTTGTAGCTGATTATTGAATGATTAGGAATGAACAGATTCCTTAGACTTTTATTAAAGGGTGCTTTGTTTCAATTAAAATGTTTAATCGTAAACATTTTAGCATCACTTCACCACACAGTAAATTCTAAGGTCATTACTAACTGTTACAAGAGCTACTTAATGCTTTACTCAATCGAACAATGCTCACTAAAACCAAGAGCTATTCAATGTTATAGCTGAGACTGCTGATAGACAATATCAAAATAAGCACTTGGCACAAGTGATCTGAATAAAGCAGGATTAAAAGGTGGAAAACCACCCATTAGGCAGGTACAAAAACTAACAAAAGTAAAACCTAAAATAAACTATGCAGGGAAAAGCCAATGGATCCATGGATGAAGATTCGACATAAAAATGTCAAAGTTTCAGATTCAGTTATGATTTTATCTTTTTAGAATGGGTGGTTTAGAATAGTTGTTATAATGTTGATTTTTGCTCTTTCCAGTTAAGTAACAGTGTAGACATGCTCATTTGTTCACACCTGCACTAACCCACTCTTGTACAGTTCGATGGGTGCCTGTAGCTCCTTAATATATCTCTGAGAAACGGCTGAGAGATATCTCAGACAATTTCTTCTAGATATCTTCTTAAAGAAGAGGGGGACCCAGCTGGAAGGGGGGGGTTCAGAGAGCACGAAGAGGAACTGGCAGGGGGATCGGAGGGGAGGTGGAGGTTGCCTGCTGCCACGTACAGGGAGGGGGGCAGTATATAGGAATGTTTGGTGAATTTTTGTAACTTTGTCGGCCCCAAAATGTGGCGACACTTGTGAATTGCCGAGGCGAGGTCTGCTATATTATTCTACCGGGTCGTATGCAAAATTGTATTTTACTGTACTTGCGTACATGTGACAGTAAGGTATCATTGAATCTATAAGAGCTGCCTTCATATTCTATATTTTTGCAACCCATTTGACATTCAAGTTTTAAAATGATAGTTTCTGTGTGAACTCAATTTCAGAAAGTGCCGCCTGCTTTAGTTTCGATATAAACACCGGAATGGATGAAAGAGAAACTGTAATCTAATGTGCAAGGGAAAACAAAAGCTCATCTCCGTGCTGCCATTAAGATTGACGAGCAGTGCAGATTATCTGGGTGGAAAGTTATCTCAGATAATGGATATTGACAGAAGACACCAGGCTCGTGAACCGCTACAAAGCAACTAATTCAGCTTGAATAATGTCTGTGAATAAAAGCTGAGTTAAATAAATGAAGAGGGTGAATGAGAATGAGGTTGTCAGCAGCTTGAGAAGTCTAAGGTTCTGCTTTTGAAATGTCATCCAGAAAAATCAAAAGTTTTTAAAGAGGCCTTTACCTGAAATAGCTTTAGTTTCAAGCTATATAATAAGCAGTTCTGAGTAAGTGTTTCCTTCACTGCTTTATGATCCTACATCATATTTCTCACAAATAAGTAATCAAGTCTGATTTTCCAAAATGAAAATGTAAGCAATTTAATATTTGCAATAAAATCCTTGAACTATTTATTGAGTGTAAGCATTGCAGAGAAGGCTAGTACTTGAAGCTGGGATCTTGAACAAAACATAGTGCTGGAGCAACTCAGAGGGTCAGGCAGTATCTGTGCAGTTAATGGATGGATGATGCTTCGGGTCAGGATCCTTCTTCAGACTTGCATTTACTTAGAGATACAGCATGGATACATCTGATTCACGCTGACCACCGATCACCCGTTCACCTTAGTTCTATGTTATCCCACTTTCTCATCCACTTGGGGCAATTCATGGAAGCCAAATTAACCTAGCAACTCATATGTCTTGGGATATGTCTTGGAACACTTTGCCTTCCATCACAGTGAGGAGGAGATTCGCTGTGATGGATGTTTGTGTGGATTGTGTAGGTGTGTATCTTGGTTCTTTTCTTGCTGTATGACTGCAGAAACCAAATTTTGTTTGAACTTCATGTGAGGTTCAAATGACAAATAAACGGTATTGTATTGTATTGTATTGAAACTGGAGCGCCTGGAGAAAACCCATGCGATCACAGGGAGAACGGGCAAACTCCACACAGACAGCAACTGAGGTTAGGATCGATCCCAGGTCTCCGGCACTGTGAGGCATTAGATCTACCACTGTGGCTCCCCATGTGTTCATCCATCAATGTCCTAGAACAGTGTGGCATGCGAAGACCATGCCAGGCAGCAGTTAACGTCTCCCATGCGACTCTGGGTCTGCAGACACATGTGGAACAAAATGGATTTCATTCCCTAAATCCCTTGAATAAACCAGATGATTTCTTCTGACATTTTGTTACTTCTATGATCAGCATTAATGAAACCATATTTTTTTTGAAAAATCCAGATTACTGGCTTTCATTTGAGATAAGAATTCTTGAGATGTTATGAAAGTGAATTTAGATTCCCTGGTTCAATTTTAACAATGCTCTTGATCAATACTATTAAATAATGTAACCACTCAAAACCCGATTCCCCAGACAGGCAACTCCGCCTTACAGTCGTTCCGGTAAAATAAATGTACCCTTAGGAAAAGCACAAATCACTGCCCAAAAATCTGAGATAAGAAATAAAACTTACTCTTCAACCTCCACTGCACTTTAACCCACTTTCCCCCTGAATTATTATTTTTTTTTTTTTTTTGTTTTTTTTTTTTTTTGTTTATTTTATTAGAAGTTAATACAATACAAAACAATACAGTGGCACCTAATTTTAGGTGCCAACTATGTCATACCGTAATCCATTCTATGTACAACCTCTAGTTTTATGTTATGAGTAGGCAAGACAAGAAAAAGAAAACAATAGAAAGGGGAAAGAGTGGAAAAATAGATGGTAGAGAGTAGAAAAATGTGAAGTGTGGATATAAAAAATAAAAATAAAAAAATAAAAAATAAAATAAAAAAGAAAAGGTGGAAAGTAGAAATAGAAGAAAAGGCCCCTTAAAAGAGAATTTTTCAAATCTATATTCGGAGATGTAGATCTATCCACGTCATGAACTGAAATCAGCAATCCTTATGGTACCGCTGCATCACATGATTCCAAAAAGTCGATGAAAGGAGACCAACTCCTTAAGAATTGGTCATATTTATCTATTAGTCGGAGTCTCATTTCTTCAAGGCGTGCTATGTCCATCATATTCCTAATCCACATTTTAACAGTTGGTATGGTTGTATTTTTCCAAAATTTAAGTATCAATTTCTTTCCAATTATTAACCCATAATTAAAAAAAACATTTTGGTCTTTATTTAAATTGGTATCTTCTCCTATTATTCCAAATATAATCCATTCCATTTTGGGTTCTATTCTTGACTTGAAGAGCTTTGTAAATATATCAAATATATCACTCCAAAATTTAATCAACTTTGTACATCCTACAAATGAATGTGTTAAATTAGCGTTTTGAAACAAACATTTATCGCATCTGGGAGAGACGTTTGGATAAAATTTATTCAACCTCGTTTTTGAATAATATAGTCTATGTAATAATTTGAATTGAATTAAATTATGTCTTGTATTAATAGAACAGTTATGTGTATTCATCAAATACTTTTCCCATCTATCCTTCGAGATCTTTATCATTAGCTCATGTTCCCAATCTTCCCTTAGTGCTTCTGTTGAGGGTGATTCTCTATCTAATATATTATTATAAAAGTATGAAATTAATTTTTGTGAATCAGCCTTAATATTCATTGCTTCTTCTAAAGGGTCTAAAAATATAGTTTGAAATCTATGTATATATTTCTTCATAAAGTCACATACCTGTATATATTTAAAATATTGATTATCCTTCAATTTAAATTTTAATTTTAATTGTTGAAATGATAACAGTTTACCCAATTCATACATATCCCCTACTTTCCTAATCCCCAGTCTATCCCATTGTTGATATGTGTTGTCGATGAGAGAAGGTTTGAATGCGGGGTTGTTCAATAGTGGGGTTAGTACTGATAAATTATTTAATTTCAAGGATACTTTTATTTGTTTCCAAATTCTTATTATATTGTGAACAATTGGGTTCTTCTTGTATATTATACTATTCAATTTTATCGGTGAGAGCAGGATCGTTCCTATATCGTGCGGATAGCACTCCTCTTTCTCCATTCTTATCCACTCCAACTGCTGAGTGGAACTATCCAGCCAGTACATTATGTTCTTAATATGCACTGCCCAGTAGTAATACATAAAGTTAGGTAATGATAAACCCCCAACTTCTTTAGATTTGCACAAATGCTTTCGTTGAATTCTATGTGTTCTGTAATCGCATATAAAATTAGTGACAGTGGAATCTAGTTTTTTGAAAAAATATTTTGCCACCATGCTCACATGAACCCCGATCCTTGAATTCTATCCCTACCCTGATATTTTCACTTCCTACACCCTTCCTAATCCAAGATTCAAGAGAGTTTATTGTCATGTGTCCCTGATAGGACAATAACATTCTTGCTTTGCTTCAGCACAACAGAACATAGTAGGCATTGACTACAGAACAGATCAGTGTGTCCATATATCATTATATAAATATATACCCACATGAATAAATAAACTGATAAAATGCAAATAACAGATAATGGGCTATTAATGTTCAGAGTTTTGTCCGAGCTAGATTTAATAGCCTGATGGCTGTGGGGAAGTTGCTATTCCTGAACCTGGTCGTTTCAGTCTTCAGGCAACCTGAAGGTAGCAGGGAGATGAGTGTGTGGCCAGGATGGTGTGGGTCCTTGATGATACTGCCAGCCTTTTTGAGGCAGCGACTGCGATATATCCCCTCGATGGACATCCGTGAACATTGTCGATCGCCTGAGTCTAACGTTGGCACCCGTTGTTAAATAATAGCAGTGGGTTGCTTTGCCATCACAGTTAAATAGGTCAATAAGAGAGACAAAATCCCACTGGAATGCACCTCCACTTATAACATGGGATTCAATTGGGAAAAGAGAGCTTGTGTTATGGAAAATCATAAAGCTGATGGTTCTCGAGGAACTCAACCCTTCCATTATGTGGGATTACCATTTTCTAAATCAATGTAGTTGATTGAGTGAATAATGTGGTAAAATCTTCCCTCTGCTTTTATTATCAATTAGATCTATAGCACAATGGAGACACAAGCAACTGCAGAAGCTGGAATCTTGAGCAAAACGTATAGTGCTAGAGTATCTCAAGGGGGTCAGGCAGCATCCGTGGAGGGAATGGAGAGATGACTTTTCAGGTCAAGACCATTGTTCAGATCTATAATATATATATATAGTGCCCCACATAAGCTAGTTTCAGGTAATCCAAAATAGAATGTGGCAATATTCTTGGAATTAGAAACATGGAACTGCAGATGCCAGTTAATGCACAAAAGGACACAAAGTGCTGGAGTAACCAAGCACGTCAGGCCGAGTGCACCAGCATCTCTGGAGAACATGCTGACCTGCTAAATTACTCCAGCACTTTGTGTTCGCTCATTCTTTGGAAGCAATTCAGTTCTGCTAATGTTTCAGGCAACGTGTTTTTGTTGGAAATCGCAAAATAATTGAGTGATACATTCCATTTACAAAATTATCAAATTTCTATTTAGTTATTTTGATTAATTCAAGTGTTACTCTATTCTTTTGATAGCTGTACTGTTTCCACATTTAATCCCCACACACAGAACCCACCAAAACTGCTCACATTGCATATTGCAGATAATGTGACCCACTTTAATTGAATGAACTCAAATAACAATTTAAAATTGGAATCTCAATCACAAAGGTATTTTTCACACTGTGTCACCCAGGTCCAAATTGGCTTCATTCTGAAGAGGCTGTGTAACACATATTTTGTTACTCACTTTTATGAAATTCTGAGTGTTCATATATAAATTCAAACATAATTATAAATTATAAATAGCATAATTTCTATGGCAGACTGAGATCACATCTAGCAAACCTTTTTATTTGTCTGAAAGCATAGCAGACCTGTTATTCTATTGTAAATAACACTTTCATCATTCCATTGTTGGCACATATGATAATTAAACACTCTTGACTCTTGACTCTCTTGAAAATCGCATCCAATTACTTTACACCTCCATACAAAGTCTTTAATAAATCTTCAGATGTTTACAGTGGCCCGGTGGTAGAATTGCTGCCTTATGCCACTGTCCCACTTAGGAAACCTGAACGGAAACCTCTGGAGACTTTGCGCCCCACCTAAGGTTTCCGTGCGGTTCCCGGAGGTTTTTGTCAGTCTCCCTACCTGCTTCCACTACCTGCAACCTCTGGCAACCACCTGCAACCTCTGGGAACCGCACGTAAACCTTGGGTGGGGCGCAAAGTCTCCAGAGATTTCCGTTCAGGTTTCCTAAGTGGGACAGGGGCATTATATAGCGCCAGAGACCTGGGTATGATCTTGACTACGGGGCTGTCTGCATGGAGACAGTAAGTTCTAACTGCATGGGTTTTCTCCGAGTGCATCAGTTTCCTTCCACTCTCCAAAAACATACAGATTTTTCAGGTTAATTGGCATAAATATCAAGAAGGACACATCCCACCCTGCCAACCACCTTTTTACTCTGCTACGCTCGGGGAGGCGACTCAGGTCTCTGCAGGCTCGCACCGGTAGACTAAAAAATAGTTTCTACCCATGTGCGGTAAAAGAGCTTAACTCCAATAGTGAACACTGGGAAGCAAGAAGTAACTTCGAGGAATACCGCTAAATTATTTTAAACTCTTTTAAAAAAGTATCTATTATTTTACTATTAACTGTACATATGTGTATTGGTTGTTGTGTTGTATTTCTTTTAACGGAGGAGAAGCAAATGGAATTTCGTTGCTCAGTTTTGTGCAATGACAAATATTCTATTCTATTCTATTCTATCTGCAAATTGTAAATTGTCTTTAGTGTGTAGGATAGTGCAGTGTACGACGTGATCACTGGTCGGCGAGGACTCGGTGGGCCAAAGGGCCTGTTTCCACACTGTATCTCTAACGTTTAAAGGCTAAAGTCTGATAAAGGGTTATTACTCTGAACTATTAACTTTCTTTCTCCAAAGAGGCAACATGATTTACTGTGTATTTCTGGCATCTGCAGTTTGTTACTTTTCAGAATAATTTAACTATTCAGTTACATTTTGGGGCATAGCACCTCACTTTCCTGTTCGAGGTCCACAACAATAGCTAACAATTGCTCAGATCTGAAATATTTATGCAGATTTTGAAACAGCAATTATTCTGTTCCAAGTCAATGTGACCTCAAAACATTATTATATTTTATGCCACAAAGATTCAATTTTCTAATCTTAATCCTTTTACCCTTCACCCACAATATTTCCAATCAGGAATTAATTTGGCTCTTGCACAGTCTTGTGAAATAAAAAATGTATACTTTTAACACCGTTTTATAACATGGGAATTTTTAGTCTTTTTATTCAAAATTTATAATGATAACTATAATGAGCACAGTGGTACAGCTGCTAGAGCTGCTGCCTAACAGCACCAGAGACCTGGGTTCAGTCCTGACAGATGCTGTCAGTGTGGAATTTGCAAGTTCTCCCTGTGACCACATGCGTTTCCTCCGGGTGCTCCGATTTCCTCCCACATTCCAAAGACTTGCGGGTTTGTAGATTAATTTGCATTTGTAAATTGCCCCTAGTGTGTAGGTAGTGGGAATACATAGAACTAGTGTGAACGGGTGAACAAAGGTCGGTTGCGGACACGGTGGGCCAAAGGGACTGTTTCCATGCTGTCTGTCTAAACAAAACTGAAAGCACTGTTCTTGAATGTTGCCGCACTCCTCCAAATGAGGGATGTTGAAATTCAGACTTCTTATTGTACTTCTGAAGTGCATCCCAATTTCCTTTACCGAAGAACCATAATGCATAAAGAATCATTCATCTGTTATAGTTGCTTGAAGGAGATCCTCTGCAGAAAATAATACGATCCTTAGTATACAATCATAAATGTCATTAACACCACTACACCTGAAATCAAGTGTTTGTGAGGAAATGGATAGTGATGTGATTTGGAACAGCAGCTTTTCAGTTCTGCTTGCATCTAATCTAATTGAGGAAATGGAAATGGTAATTTATTTTCCATCTCAAAGGGTCTTAAGTGAAATAAATTGCTGCAATCTCAGAGTAGTTTCTGATGGACATGACTGATGGCATAAAGCTACTTGTAATTCTAATATGTTCTGAATTTGCATCCTGCTAAAACCACGGAGAAAATGGAAGAGAGATAAAGTGCAAGTTAGAAAGGGAAAAGGTATCAATTGAATCACTTGACTCTACAGTATTTGACGAGATTTTGATTTTGAATTTCAAATATAATAAATGCAGAAATTTAGCAAATGCAAATCAATTGAAGCTGGGCCAATTTTCTAACCATTGCCTGAAAGCTCCCTAACAGCTGGAATTAAAATTAACAACTGTGGGAGACAAGCACAAAATGCTGTAGGAACTCAGCGGATCAGGCAGCAACTGGGGAGGAAATGTGTGGGTGATATTTTCAGGAACTTTTCCAGTCTGATATGGGAGAAAACTGCCTGTAGCCTCAGAAGTAATATCCAAGTGAACAGTTGGGTGGAAATGTTCTTATTTTTCATGGAGTATTAGAATGCCAATTTAACATTCCACATATGAGTTATCATGCTTGACTTATATTTGTGTCAATTCAGAGATTGACAGATTATTGATTAGTAAGGGTATCAGGGGGGTTATCAGACAAAGGCAAGGGGAATGGAGGTGAGAGAAAAAGATAGATCAGAATAGACTTGATAGGCCGAATGGCCTAATTCTGCTAGAACTTATGAACTTATGACTTGAGAGGCAACTTGATAAAAACTTAAAAGATCCTAAGAGATTTTGACAACTTAGATGTGGAGAGGATGTTTTCCCTAACGGGGGATCTGGAACTAGGGGTGGTGAAAGGTTACAGCTGATGGATAAGAATGGGGGATTAGGGTACAATCTAATTAGTTAGAATTTATTAAATTAATATTGAGGACCTGACTGGTCTATTCTTGTGCCTCATTAGTATGTACATGAAAACCTAGGTAATTACAATATTTTAAAAGGGGCCTTGCCCTAGTATCAAGACCTTTTACTAAATAACCAAATGAGAAATTAGTTATTGAAAGAAAAATATGGAACCACGTCATTAAATGTTGATATTTTAAAAGTGCCCTCACCTCATTAAGGTCCTGCTTACATGCCTTTGACTACTGGTTATTTGTGGTTGTTTGTCTATTTTGTTGAATTGGAAAGTCTATCTACCACATCTATCTTGGGAGATATGCCTTGAGCTTTGGTGCTGGCTTCCAGAGGTCTGGCCAATAGTCTAAACTCACAGGCTAAAAGATTAAGGAGAAAAAATCCATTTAAGTGCCACATTCCATCTGTTTATCATCGCAACTCATCCTTTCAAATCTGGTCCAACCAACGTCTTATTTCGCTGCAACATGACATGCCAACTTTTATACTCAATGTCCTGACCAATGCCCTATGCATTCTCTACCACCCTATTGACTTGTTCTGCCATATCAGTTAGGGGGCGCTGCTCTGGCAGCAGCCATGTCAGCAGCGCGTTAGTTTTTTCAACTTTTAAATTTTTTTTAGTATGTTTTAAAGTATGTTTTTGATGTTCCTCGGTGTGTTTTGTGTGGGGGGGGTAAGGGGGAAACCGTTTCGGTCACCTCCTCCATGGAGAGGCGACTTTTTCCAGGTCGCCTCTCCCGTGGCCTAACATCAAGGATCGGCGCGGCCTTTCCACGGAGACGCTCCCGGGACTTCAGCGGCGGGCGCAGCGTGGACTCTCGGCGTGGAGCGGGTGAGCCCTCGCTGGGGCTCGTCGGAGGGGAGCGCTCGGTTTCGCAAGCCCGCGGCAGCCGGCAGCCAGAAGCCGCGGTCTGCAGAGTTCCAGCTGGTGCGGCGTCTACAGCCCGGGATCCCTCGTGGGGGACCCGGGGGAAGAAGAAGCCACCACTGCCGGCCCGCGGCCAACTTCTACCGCGGGCCCGGCGTGAACTTAACATCACCCCTGGAGGGGAGCTTCGACCGCCGGCCCTGCAGTCTACGGTGCTTCTGGCTGCGGCGGAGACTTTAAATCTCGACCGCCGGCCTGCGGCCTACACCAGCCTGAAGCCGCAGTCTCCGGTGAGGAAGAGCCGACTCTGGACTGACTCTGGACTCTGGTCCTGTCCACGGGGGGAAATGGAGGAGGACTGGCCAAATGTTGTGCCTTCCACCACAGTGATGAATGCTGTGGTGGATGTTTGTGTTACATTTTTATTGTGGCTGTGTGTTCTTTATTATTGTACTGCTGCAGACAACCCAAATTCCACCGACCCTGGTTGTGTGGCAAATAAATTCTATCTATCTATCTATCATGATCTGAGAGCTTTGGACTAGCACCTAAAAATTCCCCTGTACATCAGTGTTCTTAAGGGTATTGCCATGAACTCCTAAAATCCACACTTGGCTAGATTAAACTCTCTACCCAAATTTCCAACTGACATATATCCTGTTTTATCCTTTAACAACCTTTCTCCCCGTCCACAACTCTGCCAATGTATGTGTTGTCTGCAAGCTTGTTAAGCAGAGCTGTTACCAAACCAAGTTGTGATCCAAATAGGATGCTTTCTCCAGAAATTGGTAAGAGTCATTGGAGACATTTACTTGAAGTTTCTGACCATCTCCACACCATTGATGTTGACTGGGGCATGTACAGCAATTCAATTCCTGAAGTCAATAACTAACTCCTTCATCTTGCTGACATTGAGCGAGAGTTATTGTCTTGACACCATATTACTAAACTCCATCAGTAGGTTCACCAAATCACATGCTATCCTGATCTGGAAATATATCTTCAATTGTTAATCCTGGCTAAATTGGAGCAGCTAGGATTTCAAAATGGGGTAGAGCTTCAGGGTTGCTGGGAGATTTGGTCAATTTGGAATTGCTCTCTGCAGAGCTGGGACAAGGTGCGGAGAGGCGCCAGAGTGTCTGAGCTTAGATACAATTTGCAAGCAAAGAATGGGAATATCTGCAAACCCTGTCAATTAGGTGCACAATGCATAGAATGGATTGGATGGCTGCAAACCAGACATACACCTTGTAAATAATTGTAAATAATGTTGCATAGTTTTACTTTGCCAAGCGTTGATTGGATGAGGTGTTGAGCCTTGTCTGGGTTTTCTGTAAATCAGGGTAAATGTTTCTAAGTTGGCTTCCTCTTGAAGTCTGTTTTGAATACAATGTATTGAGCTGTTGTATCTTTGGGTTAGGGGAATGCCTGTTATGTATGGGGTTAATCGATATCTGTAATTGGGTTATTAAGAGACCACCCCCATGTGTTTCGGCCCCTCGCGGTCCCGGGATATATAAAAGTCCGTGATCACGAGGCTCAGCGTCGATCGGCTGGGAGAGCGCTTTGGACTGCGTGAACTTCTAGAGTGTTTCTGTCTGAGTGAGGCCTGGAGGGCTTGAACAGGCAGACACGAGGATTGAACCCACGGTGGGATAGGTACAGTAGTTGAACTCTAATGCGCTTTTGGTAAAATAAAGAATAGTTGATTCAAGTGCTTGATTCAGTGTTTTTACTGAAACTCGACGGGGGGAAGCATAGAAACGAGCAATTTACACAATCATCATCATTAAACTGATCAGGTAGAATCCATGCAAAGAGAAATATAGAGTTAATGTTTCAGGTCAAAGGCCCTTCATTGCAATATTTGGTAATATTTATTAAGCAGATGTATTTAACTTAAAGCCGGAAAGGATTATCAATACAGCTTAACATTGGAAAATCAAAGCTGTTCTTTAGAAGTTGTAATATGTAAGGTTGCTTAAAATTAAATCATTCCCTTTGGACTATATTGATGTGTTAAAGCTCTAAAGGATGCAGGCGCCTTAGTGTATTCAAAAATGTAGAATATTTGCTTTCAATGCAAAGATGTGCCACCAGAATAAAACTGGCCATTTAATGAATGTGTCTGGGTTAATGTTAGTCTCCTTCAATAAGTAATACATGTTTAGATTATATTTGATTCGGGTGATGTGTCATAACTGCTTCATCTTTGTGGAGTAAAACTAAAAACCTCACATTTTACAGTAAAAAAATCAACTATTGTAATATTTTGTAGAGATTAGGTTTAATACGACCAAAATTAGATTCGCCTCCTTTATTAATTATTTCAGCTTATTTTCAATTTGGAAAATAATTTTCCGAGCCATGGGCGATATATTCAGCGAGAGACGGTGAGCATCATGTTTATACACGGCATGAAACACGGGTTGTAGTCACTGACGTCCGCACTGCAAACAAACAGAGCCATGCAATATTAAACAGGCGAACCTGGCATCTCAAATTTACCGCCCACTTTTCCATTCTCGCGTCTCAGTAAATACGCTGAAGTTAGCGTGGATCCTGAATAAATTGCATGCAAATAGATATTCGTGCTGGGTCATTTTGATTAGTTGCACAAGATCAAATCGAAAGACCTTTACCAGATCCCCGAAGTCCTCGGGAAATATGAACAATTGAAAAGTTGAGGTTGAGAAAATACACATTTGGGGATTTATGAATGTGTTGTATTACAAACATCTTAAAATGAAAAAGAGCCAAGTTAAAAACAATAGGAAGGTACACAAAAATGCTGGAGAAACTCAGCGGGTGCAGCAGCATCTATGGAGCGAAGGAGATAGGCAACGTTCACGTTGCCTATCTCCTTCGCTCCATAGATGCTGCTGCACCCGCTGAGTTTCTCCAGCATTTTTGTCTACCTTCGATTTTCCAGCATCTGCAGTTCCTTCTTAAAAACAATAGGAACCGGCCTCACATAATGTGCCTGCTGCATTCCTAACGCGTTTGTTTTTTTCCCCACAGACGGTCGAGTTATCGAATAAATACATCAATTTTTTTGTGTAAATAACAAAAGTCAGGCCAGCAATAACTGAGTGTCACATTACACTTGTCGTCTGGTTAAACTTACAAACCAGTGTCGACTGCAAACTGAAACCACCTGAACTCGCAAATCAATTATTGAAGAGGGTGTTGTGCCTGGTTACCCGAACCTATTGATCACCGGTTGATAAATGTGACCTCCCCCCGCTGTGTGGGCTGTCTGATTCATTGACGGGCGGGCGTGGGGACAAGGAGTGAGTGGGAACAGATTGCTGTTCCCTGGGGGAGGGTGGTCAGACGCCAGTGTGACCGAGCGGAGCCGTGTGTTTTCCAGCACCATGGACAGTAACAAGCGCCTCAAGCAAATGGTCAAAGAGATGCGCTCTGACATGAAGAAACTGGAGTCGGAAAACAAAGCCCTCCGAGTGAAGTTAAGCCAGAACGGGAAGCGAGCTGAAACGCTGGATGAGGCCACTATTAGCGCGCTGCACCAGCAGCTGAGATCCGAGGAGGCTTTAACTCACGCTAACCTGCGCAGGAACATCTCCGCGCCCGCTCTCGAAGGAGAAGCCAGAGGTAATCAGCACAAGGAAATCAGGGAAGGTTTCCCTTTTGATTTGAGTATAGGAGCAGGGAGGTTCTACTGCAGTTGTACAGGGCCTTGGTGAGACCACACCTGGAGTATTGCGTACAGTTTTGGTCTCCAAATCTGAGGAAAGACTCTGCCTCTGGAACTCTCTGCCACAGAAGGTAGTTGAGGCCAGTCCATTGGCTATATTTAAGAGGGAGTTAGATGTGGCCCTTGTGGCTAAAGGGATCAGTGGGTATGGAGAGAAGGCAGGTACAGGATACTGAGTTGGATGATCAGCCATGATCATATTGAATGGCGGTGCAGGCTCGAAGGGCCGAATGGCCTACTCCTGCACCTGTTTTCTATGTTTCTATTCTTGCTATAGAGGGAGTACAGAGAAGGTTCACCAGACTGATTCCTGGGATGGCAGGACTTTCATATGAAGAAAGACTGGATAGACATGGCTTGTACTCGCTAGAATTTAGAAGATTCAGAGGGGATCTTATAGAAACTTACAAAATTCTTAAGGGGTTGGACAGGCTAGATGCAAGAAAATTGTTCCCGATGTTGGGGAAGTCCAGAACAAGGGGTCACAGTTTAAGGATAAGGGGGAAGTATTTTAGGACTGAGATGAGAAGATTTTATTTTACAGAGCGGTGAATCTGTGGAATTCTCTGCCGCTGAAAGTAGTTGAGGTCAGTTTATTGGCTATATTTAAGAGGGAGTTAGATGTTGCCCTTGTGGCTAAAGGGATCAGGGGGTATGGAGAGAAGGCAGGTACAGGATACTGAGTTGGATGATCAGCCATGATCATATTGAATGGCGGTGCAGGCTCGAAGGGCCGAATGGCCTACTCCTGCACCTCTTTTCTATGTTTCCCCTGACTCTCAGTCTGAAGAAGGGTCTTGACCCGAAACGTCACCTATTCCTTATCTCCAGAGATGCTGTCTGACCCACTGAGTTACTCCAGCTTTCTTTTTTTGTCTTTCTTCAGTAAATGCTTCATCTCTTTTGTTCGTCCGTCTGTGATTTTGGTGGTTTTTATCTCTCCTCATTAGTGAAGCTTGGCCTGTTGGCCATGACCCAGCATCACCTACATACAAGGTGGCTCTAACTGCTGAATTAGGCCATTTGGTCTCATCTTATCAGATATACCGCCTTTGTTCTACCCATCCCTCCCCATCGTCTCTGCAACCTTATTGTCATTACTTTTCTTTTTTTCTCAGTTCTGATGAAGTTTCCTCAACTTGAAATAGCAGCCATGTTTCTCTTCGGTAAGGGTGTCCGGGGTTATAGGGTGAAGGCAGGAGAATGGGGTTGAGAGGGAAAGATAAATCAGCCATGATTGAATGGCGGAGTAGACTTGATGGGCTGAATGGTCTAATTTTACTCCTAAAACTGATGAACAATATGCTGCCCGACTTGCTGAGTGCTTCCAGCGTTTTCCGATTATTTCAGATTTCCAGCACCTGCAGTGTTTTTGATTTTTAATTCAGATAATGTCTGGTGTTTACTCTTTATTGGCACTGGCAAATATTATAAAAATGTTTTCCTAGAATTTTCCACAAACTTATATTCTAATGTGAAATAAAGTGTCTAATTTTCAATTCAACGGTATTAAAATGATGTGTATTATGACCCTGGGATTGTTTAAAGTCCAGTATACAAGACAATAGTGTCCCGTTCATTCGACTTTCAGAGGTTATTAACCATTAGTAAATTGTTATTATCTTTAGATACAATAAGTGTTTAGCTCGCCTTCAAACAAAAGAGGAAATGCAATGACACTCAAACAGGTGTGTTTCAGTCAAATAATTACTTTAGAGATGATGTATGTTTATTCATAGGTACCACAATGACAGTGCGACGCTATTCCATATCGTCTTTACACGCCTTCACTGTCGGTAACAAACGTCATAAATCTCCAGATCAAAATCGAACCCATCAAAGGAGCAGGCAAGAGGGGTCAGAATCAACGACAGTGATTCACCCTTACACAACAATGAAAGTCACAACAGGCCAAGGAGTTCCTGATGAACTGTTAGAGACGAAGAGCCCTGAAGGAAAACAACCTCAAGATACACCGTTACAGGAATATGTACCTAAGTGCAAGTAAGCAATATAAAGTATGCCACCTGAAATCAAAGATGTAACTAGTATTCCAAAAGTGGCCCTTCAGCCTAGACTGATTTCTACCTGTAAAGTTCAGAATGAAAAATGTCAGGTGTCTACGAAATAAATCAGTAACTGATTGATTAGTGGGTCTAGAAAATAAGTAGTGATGATACTTTTTAAAATTGCATCTACAGTAAATATAAAACATCCACTCAATTATGTAGAGCAGAGGTCAGCTGTGTCTGGTATTCGGTCTGCTGTACTGGAAAATTTAACAACAGAGAAAATGTTTGAGACACGCACCAGGTCTATCAGCAACTATGGAGCAGGAACAATGGGGACATTTTGTGCACAATTTACAAATTTGTCCATTATAAATTCAAGCAAAATATTATGAGACAGACCATTGCACTTTTTTTGCAACTGAGGAAGAATCAGAGAAATGTACAGGACTGGAATGGGCCCGTTCATCTCATCTCCTCAAGCAGATAGTAATGCCTGATCACATCTCTTCCCTTGGCTAACCTCTTGCTTCTAATGTACATATAAAAGATTTTTGGATTCTCGTTAATCATACTTGTGAATCTTCTTTCAGGGCACATTTTTGCAGGACTGATTTCTTTCCTAAGTGCTCTTCAACAGTATATCTAAACTATTACTAAAAGTCTCATCTTGACCACTTCCAGCCTACATTGTAAATAAATTTTAGAAAAAACGCTACCCTATATCGCTATGATTTTTTTCGCCATCTTACTCACCGTCCTCTTCTCCTCCAAGCGACCCAAGGTTTTTTCCGATCGGTGAAATAATAAAAAAGTTATGAATGTTTAAAAAATCGTGAGATCAGCAGATTGGTCTTCTTGCCTGTCAGTCACCATGATGAAGGTAAAACCCCTTCCGGGGGGCCAGGAGAATAAATCCCTGGTGGCCGGACACCTACCAGGCCTGAGTGACTGAGCTGCCAGCCCATCAGGCCTGAATGACTGAACTGCCAGCCCACCAGGCCTGAGTGACTGAGCTGCCAGCCCACCAGGCCTGAGTGACTGAGCTGCCAGCCCACCAGGCCTGAGTGACTGAGCTGCCAGCCCACCAAGCCTGAGTGTCTGAGCTGCCAGCCCACCATGCCTGAGCTGCCAGCCCAAGAATCCATTTGGCCCACAATATCCATACTAGCCCTCTGGAAACCAGTCCCTTCGGCCCACAACACCCATACTAGCGCTCTAGAAAGCCCCCACTGGCCACCAATATTGGAATAGGTGAAGAGGTGGAATATTGCGTTGGGGGACCAGCCATCCCATGTGAACATGGGACCCAACGGGTCCCACTTAGTCTAGTCTTCTATAAACCTCAAATTGGTTATTTGATACCAACCTCCTACCCTTGTCACATCATACATTTACAAGATTGTATTTAAGTTAAACTCATTAATAAAAACAGAAAATGCTGGTCAGGCCGCACCTCTGGAAGGAAGCGAGTTTCAGTTTAAAGATCCTTTATCAATGTTCCCAGCATTTTTGATTTCAGATTTTCAGCATCTGCAGTTTTATGATTTTCAATCATATACCTCCACCTTATGTTAGATTTTCATTTTACTTTCTGTAATCTAGCTTTGACCTGTTAAGTGTATGCTGGCAGCTGTTTAGAGACGACCTCAGAAGAGATAATTAAGAGTAGAGAAATAACAAATGTTCTGCGCAATACTACGCTCTGTTCTATGTTGTGATCAGATATATTGGTATTTTTTTCAACAGGTATAAAATGAAGTCTGTAACATTTCTTTTGCCTGTGGATGTTGTACCTCATTCTGAAGATGAAGACTCATCATGGTATACAGGGTATCAGAATTGCGCACAGCTGCCTCCTATTCAAGAAATCGACTACTGAACGACTGGAACTGTTACACATATGTATCAAATTATACAGTTATTTCACAGAAAAGTTTATGGAAAATGCATGGTATCATTTCTACATCTATGATCATTGTACTACTATGATTGTGAATTAACATGATTCAAATATTTATCTACAGTATGCAATGAATGGAGGAAATTCATCAAGTTCGTGAATTTCTCATGTATTGAGAATTCAGAGTGAGCAAACTTTCAAAATGTGAATACAGGTGCACAACCTTTTATCCGAAGATCCAAATAACGAAAACCTCCGAATAGCGGACATTTTTTCGGTCCTTGAAGAAAGGTCCTTGAAAACGTTCACCGAGGGCGGCCTGCAGAGGTGACAGCGGAACCTCCGGTCGGTCCTCCAACAAAGGGGAACTAAATCCCCATTCATAAAAGAGAAGGTGAGAGTATATTGGGTGAGTGTATATTGCGCGGGAGGGTAGGAATCATTGTAAATCATTGCTTAAATGTTAGTTTGGTGGGCTTTTGGGGGGAACTTTAATTCTTAGTCCCCTGCCTGGTCGGAGAAGCGGGGAGCGGGCAATGCCTTACCGGGTCGCCGTGCAGTAAGCTCCGGACCGCTGTGCCGCGGCTCCCAACATCGTGGAGCTGGGGCTGTGGCCGGCTGCGCTGGATTTGGATTTGTAGCGCCGCGCAGCCAGGGGTAGAGTTCGCCGTGGTCGGAGCTACAACCGGCGCCGCCCGTGGCCGGACCACCGCAGCCCCAGCTCCACGATGTTGGGAGCCGCGGCCCACAGCGGTCCGGGCTGCGGTGGTCCAGCCACGGGCGGCACCGGTTGTAGCTCCGACCACGGCGAACTCTTCCCCTGGCTGCGCGGCGCTACAAATCCAAATCCAGCGCAGCCGGCCACAGCCCCAGCTCTGTGATGTGGGAGCCGCGGCACAGTACTGCACGGCGACCCGGTAAGGCATTGCCCGCTCCCCGCCTCTCTGACCAGGTAGGGGACTAAGAATTAAAGTTCCCCCCTTCACCCCCACCACATAAAATCCCTCCAAACTAACTGACTAACATTTAAGCAATGATTTACAATGATTCCCCGGTCTCCGGGGAGGAGGCAGCCGCTCCAGACTTTCCAAGCCGCCCGCGCTACCTACCTAATCTACGCTAAAAATCTTCCATTCCGAAACCCGAAAATGTCCGATATCCGAAATGTGTCTGGTCCCAAGGCTTTCGGATAAAAGGTTGTGCACCTGTACCACTGAAATAGACACTGTGTAAAAATGTGAATATCAGACGCAGAATGTCATTATTTAATTCAATCACTATCCTATCCTTGTGTTGCCACTTTCAGGGAACAATGGATTTGAACCACTTAACATAGAGCTGTTATGTGATATGTGATACTATAGTTATTTTATGAAATAGGTACAATGACGAATAGACCACAGTTGGACTAAATGCACCCATTTAGAATATTCAAGGTCCTGCTGCACCTCAACATTCCTAAGAATCTTGCCATTTGCTCTAGCTTTCCTACCAAGATTTTGGACCCACTTGATCAATACAACTCAGATCCCTTGTACCTTAACCTGCTCTACCTGTGTATAAGGGGAGCATTGTCAAAAAATGTATTGTAAAGAATATGAAGATCAAAGCTGTGTAAAAATGTCAATAACAAGCCCAGAATATAATTAACCAATTCAATCAAGGTGAATTTCTGGAATTATATATTCCCTTTTCATTTAGCACTCTGACACATTTCATAAAACTGTCTCCGTGGCATTAGAAGAATATTTCATTTTGCATCATATTTATCAAATGTGTCACTTGGTTAACCCAGTTTATATTTTCTTCCAAAATCTGAAATCACAAATGGATTTTCTAAGTGCTGGAGTGATAACACGCATTATGTAATGGTGGGTCGATGTTGGAAATTAGTTTTTTACAAGCTGGGGTTATGATGATCTGCCTAATAAGGTGGAAAAGTGGAGGAAACACTGTTTTCAAAGGGGAATTGGATGCTTAAAAAGCAATCAAAATCTCCAAGTGTTAAGTGAAAAGACCGGGGGAATGGAAATATTGGATTACTCTTTCATAGAAGAGTGATAATAACAGAGAGATCAGCGTCACCCATCCTTGTGATCCTCCCTTTTCATGGAATTGAATTGAGACAACACTTTAAAATACGGAACATTGTTAATGATGCACAAACATTCATGTTTATTTCACATAATGCCTTCAGTTAAAACTGTTCAAAATTCCTAAAAATAAAATGTTCAAATTACATTGGTTTCTGACTCTGTTCTATGTGACAACCTGTGCATTTTCGAAATTTAAACATTGTGTAAAACATTATATGGACTTCACAGTCAGAATGTGGTCTTCGCTGAAAAATAATGCATTTTTAACTAACATTCTGAGACAATATATTTATAAAACTCGTCATGAAGCAAACATCGACCTGCAGGAGGAACTCAGCAAGTTGGACAGCATCCGTGGAGGTAATGGACAGCTGAGGTTTTGATCATGAACCTCTATGTGGAGCGATGCATCTATGGCTGCAGGGAATGGACAGGTAACATTTTGGATCGAAATCCTTCTTCAGACTCTTTCTCGTCTCCAAAGTTCCATCTCCTCCTGTCAACTGCTAGCGCGACGTCAACTGTCTTGACTTCTCCACTTGCTTTACCTATTCCAATTTCACTTCCTCTAAACCCACAGCCGTCCGCTCACTCAGTAACAATCCCAAAGTTGTTATCAAACCCGACAAGAGATGTGCCTTTGTAGTCCGGCAGGCCAATCTCTACCCTAGTACACAGACATCTCCTCATACCTACCTCCTGACATGACCCCATGGATGAACACTGGGTCACTGTCCCCCAGACCATTACGAATGTTACCGCCTCTGGCAATCTCCCCTCAAAGAGTCTGCAGATAGATCCTGACCCGAAATGTCACCTATTCATTCCCCTCCACAGATGCGGCCTGACTTGTTGAATTCCTCCAGCAATTTGTGATTTGCTCAAGATCCCGGCATCTGCATCTTGTATCTTCATGAATTCTTATATCCTGATCCATTTTCTATTTGATATTTGGAACAGTGGCCGTGGTTATTTAGCACATCACATACCTTTGTGGAAACTAAGACACAACAGTCATTTTTTTGTTTTTACTCAGAGAATTTACAATAAAATGCATAAGTTTGAATTAACTTTCTTCTGATTGAGTTTCCTCGTTGCTTGTTCATCTTCATCTTTTGGACACTGATCAACATCACCCAGCTGCTTAAAGCTACAGATACTGTGCAAGCTCCCGTAACTTTCTGAGTCACATGTTTGTCCTGTGGATGAAAAAGAAATCTCTCTTTTTTTTTCCATTTTGTGAGTTCCCTTCACTTAGTAATTTTTTTCAAAAACTGCGGTATACCTGTCATGTTTTTTATTTTTGAATAATTGGTTTCTGGCAAATCCTCAGGTGTATCAGCATATCTCATTTTTACCGTGCTCTGTCGATTCTGGTAAACACTGCATTTGGCATCTGACCAAGAGAAAGGCACTTCTGAGCAGGGCAATATCATATGTTCAAACGTTCAAAGCATAATAATGTCTCTTAACTATCTGAAAAAATCTAACAGGTTGGCAACTAAAACCCCTGTCCCACGGTACGAGTTCATTCCAAGAGCTCTCCCGAATTTGCCCCGATTCGAATTCGGAGATTTACAGTAATGGCCAATCGTCGGTACTCGGGGCTCTCGTGGACAGTTTTCAACATGTTGAAAAATCTTCACGAGTTTTCCCGTGCTTACCTGCCGTTAGCGAGTCTTCCCGAGTACCTGCCGTTAGCGTTACGAGCCGCTAAGCGACGTCCCCGAGCTCCGACGTACCCGCTACGTTCATTCTCCGTGCTTACCCCGAGTTTGATTTTTTTTAAACTCGGGAGAGCTCTTGGAATGAACTCGTGCCGTGCGACAGGGCTTTAACATGAATTTCTGGCCCGTACTAGCTCAGGATTGCTGCACGACATGGAAAGGCAACGTTTCGGGTCGGGATCCTTCAGACTGATTTTAGTGTGGGGGAGAAGGCTGGAAAAGAGATAGAAACATAGAAACATAGAAAATAGGTGCAGGAGTAGGCCAGTCGGCCCTTCGAGCCTGCACCGCCATTCATGGCTGATCATCCAACTCAGTATCTTGTACCTGCCTTCTCTCCATATCCCTTCAGCCACATCTAACTCCCTCTTAAATATAGCCAATGAGCTGGCCTCAACTACCTTCTGTGGCGGAGAATTCCAGCGATTCACCACTCTCTGTGTGAAAAATGCTTTTCTCTGTTAGCGGGGTGGAACAAAGCCTGGGCAAGTGATGGGTGGTTACAAGTGAAGGAGCTTTGCCTGGCAGATGGGTGGACAAACATTAAGGATGTAAAGGAGACAAAGATAGAAGAGGAGTAATTCAGCGGGACAGGCAGAATTGCTGCAGGACACGGCAAAGGTTAAGGATGTAAAGGAGACAGGAGGGTGTCAGATAAGGAATGAAGAGGAGTGAATTCTAAAGCGGGGGGGGGGGGGGGGGGGGGGGGATTATCGAGGGAGTGATATATATGACCTGAATCCCTCCTTTTTTCAAACCATTATTACAAATTCCATGATTTTGCTTGTGAAATGAAAAGCCTCAATGTTAATATTATAGGTTTTTTTTTAAATGTTTGTCCTTTTGAAATAAAGTGTACCTTTGTCTTTGTCACCTTCTGACTCATGGAGGGACAGCACAGAGTCTTCGTCAGAATCCGATTCCCTTTGCGGTCTTCCTAGTATTTCATTTTCTGATGCCATCACATTTCTAATGAGGAAGTAAGTGCACATCTTCCCTTTCCCTTTAATGTCAATCTCACCTCTTTCATGAATCTCAAAGCATTTATCTTTGAGCGCACTGAAACAGAAAGCAAATGCAATTAAATGTCAATTTGTCACTGAAGCTGGGTTCCTCTTCACCTCCAATGTAAATTTGTTTAATGGTTAGCTCTCTTTGTGTACTTTAATATTGTTTTGCAAGTCTCTCAATCTTACTGATACAGGGTGGCAACAGGCCCTTTGGCCCAACTTGCCCACACTGGCCAACATGTCCCAGTTACACCAGTCCAACCTGCCAGCATTTGGTCCATATCCCCGCAAACCTGTCCTATCCATGTATCTGTCTAACTACTTCTTAAATGATGGGATAGTCCCAGCCTCAACTACCTCCTCTGGCAGCTTGTTCCATACATCCATCACCCTTTGTATGAAAATATTTCCCCTCAGATTCCTATTAAATCTTCGCCTTAAACCTATGTCCTTTGGTCCTCGGTTCACCTACTCTGGGCAAGAGACTCTGTGCATCTACCCGATCTATTCCTCTCATGATCTTATACACCTCTACAATATTACCCCTCATCCTCCTGTGCTCCAAGGAATAGAGTCCCTGCCTATTAAACTGCCTCTAGCTCAGACCCTATAGTACTGGCAACAGCCTTGTAAATTATTAGATTGCTTTAAACTGCATAACGTTAAAGTTATGTATAAGGGAGGAACTGATTTACACCGAAGATAGACACAAAATACTAGAGTAACTCAGCAGGACAGGCAGCATCTGTGGAGAGAAGGAATGGGTGACGTTTCGGGTTGAGATCCTTCGGATAGAAGAAGGATTTCGACCCGAAACGTCGCCTATTCTATCTCTTCAGAAACGCTGCCTGCCCGCTGAGTTACTCCAGCATTTTGTGTCGTTTCACGTTAAAGTTGTGCTACAAAAGCATTAAACTGAGTATTTTACCAGCAAGCACTGGAACTAATGTGGATTTTGTTTGGCACTCCTTGGCTCTCCATTCTGGAAGCTGTGTTCACAGTGTCCCCAAAAAGGCAGTATCGAGGCATCTTTTCTCCAACCACTCCTGCCAAGACTGGGCCTGTTGTTACTCCAACTCTTATCTTCACACAAGAAGAGGAAGAGGCCATTGTATTCATGCAAGCAACAAGGTCAATTAAAAGTACAGCCCATCATGTGATTTATTACTCAGCAGAGTCCAACATCCATTGATCAATAAGTATTTTAACTTTCAATGAAATTTAAATTTAAAATAAAATACCTGGATAGGTCTTCCAGTTACAGGATTCGTTATGCCATTAGCTGCTATGATAATTGCCAAGCTAAAATTTGCTACCCTTTCTGCGTGTGAAGAAACAGGTATAGGGACTCCTCCAACCACCATGTAAGCATCTCCTATCGTCTCTACCTTTGCAATTTGGATCAAAGATATTTAATTAATATCATGTTATCAGTGAATTTGCATTATATATGTGACAATTCTTCTCGTATGGTAGATTACACATTAACGAAATGTTAACTTCATGCAGGAGAGTATTATGCCCCTGTCCCACTTAGGAAACCTGAACGGAAACCTCTGGAGACTTTGCGCCCCACCCAAGGTTTCCGTGCGGTTCCCGGAGGTTGCAGGTGGTTGCCGGAGGTTGCAGGTAGTGGAAGCAGGTAGGGAGACTGACAAAAACCTCCGGGAACCGCACGGAAACCTTGGGTGGGGCGCAAAGTCTCCAGAGGTTTCCGTTCCGGTTTCCTAAGTGGGACAGGGGCATTACCCTTTAGTTGAACAAACAGCGTAAATACCATCTATTACGGCCTTCCTACACACCCATTGAATGAAGAAAATTGATACCTTGTAAACATCATGGACTGTAGTTAATCTGTCAAACTCCAGGTACATGGTGTTGAGCATTACCACAATTTGAATTGGTTCACATTGAGCGCACATACTGGTAAACTCCACAACATCACTGAATAGTACGGTGCACTCTTTAAATTCACCTAGAGTAGAACATTCAACATCAGTAACAATCTTACTCAATTCTCAAAAAAGGCGTTACTTCAATTTATTCACGAATGAGCATGGATGCGGCACAATGGCGCAGAGGTAGAGATGCTACCTTACAGCGCCCGAGACCCGGGTTCGATACTGACTACGGGTGCTGTACCAACATTGTACGTTCTCCCTCTGGGTCTTCCGGTTTCCTCCCACACTCCAGGTATACAGGTTTGTCGGTTAATTGGCTTCGGTAAATATTGCAAATTGTCCCTAGCATGTAGGATAGTGACCTTGCCCACCACACAAGGTTTTGGTCACTCTCCCTAATGGTCGAAAGTGGTTTCTGCGTGGTCGAGGCTTCATCTAGGTTGCTGCTATTTTTTCATCATGATTAGTCCCGGCCTCGACTATAAATTGGTTGCCGTTTGAAAAGTCGATAATTTTTTAGTCGAAGCCGGTTTTCTTTATAGTCGAGGAAGGTTTTCAACATATGCGTGGCAGGTGGTAGGAGGTTGCAGGTCACCTCGACCTTAATTATTTTTTGGGTGGCGGGCAAGGTCACCAGAGGTTGCTGTTTAGGTCTCCACAGTGGGACAGGGGCTTTAGTGTACAAGGGTGATCGTTGGTCAGTGGGACTCTTTGAGCTGAAGGGCCTGTTTTCTCTATGTATGTATCTCTAAAGTCTGAAGTCTAAGGTTTTCTCCAAACAGTCAAGCCATGACTGGGCCAGTTGTCACTGGGATACTTACCTTAATAAGAGAGGAAATAAAGACCATTGTACTCATATAACCAACAAGATCAATGCAAAGTATGGCCCATCATGTCATTTATTACTTAGCAGAATCCAATTTTTATTGATCAATGCATTTCACCTCTTAATAAAATCCACTTGGTTCATTTTCTCGCTGATGACATTGAACAGACCATGTAAATAAACAACTCACTGCCCCTTCTGCAATCACCATGAATGGAAATCACCCAGGGAGGTTCTCTGTATCAACAATGCTCTCTTGGCAAATTATTCCTCAAAATACTCCATCTGTAAACAAATTATTCCTAACAGTTTGTCCTTTTTCTTTTGTAATAACTATTACAAAGTTACAAAGAACGGGCAACCGATAGATCAAATAACATGCCTGCATTTCTGCCACATTCCGTTAGGCTAAAGAATCATTTGTAATTACATCATTATTCGTATCACAATGCAAATTTTTTTCATAAGCATCTGAATAAAGAAATAAGATTAGTATGGAATGAGCTGCCAGAGGAGGTGGTGGAGGCAGGAACAATAAGAACATTTAAAAGACAATTGGACAAGTACATGGATAGGAAAGGTTTTGAGGGATATGGGCCGAATCTTCTATTGATTTATTGTTTTGTTTATTGTCACATGTACTGAGGTACAGTGAAAAGCTTTTGTTGTGTGAGGCAACAAATGCAGGCAAATGGAACTAGCTTTGATGGGGCACCTTGGTCGGTATGGACAAGTTGGGCTGAAGGGCCTGTTTCTGCACTATCTATATATTTAAAAGTCTCATCTTGACCACTTCCTGTCTGCGCTGTATATTGATTTTAGAGAAAAAGCTACCATATATCGTCCTCCTCCGCTGAGCATCGATTAAAAAAAAAAAAAGTTATGAGTGTTTATAAAACCTTGAGATCCTCTCGCCTGTCAATCACCGTGACAAAGGTAATGCCCCTTCCGAGGGGAGGCTAGGACTATAAAATCCCGGATGCATGAACATGACTCAGTCACTCTTCAAGATCGTGAGGGAGACGCCATGACTCTCATTCTAGGCTGTGAATCAACTGAACTGTGAGTCTGAAATGTACTTGCAATAAATGATTTGTTAGCCCTTAATGAAAATGAATTAGTTGTTTGGCCTGCCCTGTGCTTGAAACTGCAATGGAAATGAAATGAAAATGCAATGAGCTGTTTGGCCTGCCCTGTGCCTGAAACTGCAAAGGCAATGGAAATTAAATGAAAATGCAATGAGCTGTTTGGCTTGACCTGCCCTGTGCTTGAAACTGCAATGGCAATGGAAGTGAAATGAAAACGCAATCAGTTGTTTGGCTTGGCCTGTGCTTGAAACTGCAATGGAATTGGAAATTAAATGAAAATTCAATGAGCTGTTTGGCCTGCCCTGTGCTCAAAATGAAATGGAATTGAAATGAAATGAGTTGTTTAGCCTGCCTGAAACTACTAATTTCAGCCCACAAGGCCCCTATTAGCCGAGAAACCAGTCCCCTTTTCCGAAATTACCCGTATTAGGCCAGGAGGAGCATTTTGGCCCAATAGGCCCATACCAGGCCAGGAAAAGTCCAGAAAAGGTGCCTTTCACTGAGATTTTTTTTAAGAGCCCCTTCGGCCTATCTGGCCCGTACTAGCCCAGGCGTGTCTTCTGCCCATCAGTAAGTATTCCCCCTGCAAGTATTAAACCTCACCCCAGTATTTTCTCCCTCCCTTCATTTGCTCCCTGTGAGATCCAGGCTGGGATAGACTCCTTCATTGCTGTGATCTGCAGAAAAAGATGAAAAATGTCTAAAATTGATTCTCCACCCTCTCCTCCTTCTCTCTGACAGAGTCTCTCACCTGTTTTGGGAAGAATTTCTGGCAGTTTCCGAGCTGCCAGCCCACCAGGCCTGAGTGACTGAGCTGCCAGCCCAAGAATCCATTCGGCCCTCAATGTCCATACCAGCCCTCCAGTCCCTTCGGCCCACAACTCCCATACTAGCACTCCAGTAAGCCCCCCACTGGCCACCAATATTGGAATTGGTGGAGGTGGAATATTGCATTGGGGGACCAGCCCTCCCATGTGAACATGGGACCCAACAGGTCCCACTTAGTCTACTATGACTTAATGGGCTTTGGGAAAACTAAACCAGTGAACTCTAGTGTAATTTGCTCCCCAGCTCTTGAAGTATGAAAATATCATTAAAGAAAAAGCAATGACTGCATAGACATTTTTGATTAATGACTGGGCCTAGTGAATGATAAATGCTCATTAAGAATGCCATTACGTCCAAATAATTTTATGTGGTGCATATATATCTTAATTTTGTATCTTAAATATACAGCAATGTTTATTAACATTACTTGAATTGGGTTATTATTACCTTTTTTGATCAGTTCTCCACAGTCAATATGTTATTTTAATATTAATTTTAGTTTCTTTAAATCTATTCACCTGCCTCAACTCTTTTGCCTTCTTTGAGCTGATTGGCCACATGTTTTGGCAGCATTGCATAGAGCAAGGCTTCAGTTTTCTTCTTTTCTTCCTCGAGATGCTTCGAGAGAATTTGCAGTTCTTCTTTCTTTCTTTCGAGCTGATTTGATAATTCCATTTCAGCAAGCCTCTGCTGATTCAGCAGGATGAGATCTCTGGTCACATCGTGAGAGGCGATATCTGCAATGTGCATATGCCTTTCTTCAAGCTCCTGCAAACTGCGCACCAGAGGAGAGCATAGATACAACATGCATTGAAATTGTTCCATCCACACCATTTGACCTGAAAGAAAATTTAATGTTAGAAACACTCATTCAATTATTTTGCAATAATTACACTCCAGTGGTTGACACAACGCTCCTTGCTTTGACCACCTTTGGGTACATTTCTTCCAGATACATTTGTCTAATAACTGCAACTAAGTCCACAATATAAAAATAATATTTAGAAAATGGACTGACCTTAGGATTTCTTTCCGTTCCAGTTTTAAACCAGTCTAACATGTTTGGTCAGTGTTTGGACACTGGTGCTCAAGAGCATGATTTTACTTCGGAGTCACGTGAGTGACTACGCGAAGAACCCCGCCACGACGCATGCGTGTCATATCGCTTCACGCTTGCGAAACAACAGGCGGGGTGGAGTGTTCCCCGCAGCGGTAAGTTTGAAACCGCGACCTGCAGGTAAGTGATTTACTCTGCGGTAGTTTTGTTCCCCGCGCTGTTTTTACACAGGGGGGGAAGCTGGACAAAATAGTGTCCACAAGTGCTGCGAGTAAAGCTGGCTGGGGAGGACCGCGAAGTTGCGGGAGCCAGCAGCAGCTGAAGGCACAAGCCCGTAAGGGATCAGCTGTGCCGACTTTTGGTCCCGCGCCGGCCAGAACACCACGGCCGGGCGGGAGACTATTCAAATGGGGCCGTCGACTTTTTGGACAAGTCGAAAACGGCAGGAGACGGGGTGGAACAACGTTCCCCCGTAGCGACAATTTTAACTTGGACCTGCAGGTAAGAGCTGCAGTCTTTTTTGTTTTTACCATGCTGATTACAAGTGGAGAAACCAACGGGCTGCGACAAAGCTGGTGGGCTAGATGGGATCAGCTGTGCCCGATGTCGCCTCCGCACCGGCCAGATCCACTCCACGGAAGGGCAGTAGGGACAAAGCTGGTGAGGGAGGACCGCGGAGCAGCGGGCAGCCAGCGGCACTCGGATCACTGATAGTGGGATCAGATGTGCCCGATGTCGCCTCCGCACCGGCCAGATCCACGCAGCCGGGCGGAAAGGCTAGACACAAAAACAAACAAGGTCGTGGACTCAGAGGAGTCTGACTTTGAACAACCGCGGGCGGCCAGCGACTGAGAGCGCTGGAGCCGGATGGAGCGGTGTGTGGAGCATTTGCTCCAATGTGACAGACTCCGGGAGATGGAGTCGGGTCACTGTGGGCCCTATGATAAACCCACAGAAGGGCTGCACAGTGTTTCTACCTCATCAGAGGGGAGCACTGCGGGTCAGTTCTGGGCTGACCTGGAAGAGGGGTCCGCAGAAGGAAAGACAAGTGTGCAAGGGGTGCAGGAACAAGAGAACCTACTGGACTAATAAAATGGAATCCAACAAACACTACAGCCAAAGACAGCACCCCTATGCACCCACCCGCAGATCTGGTGAAAGCTCTAAGGCCCGGTATTCAAAACATGAGTCTTTTTAGGCCATGGCCCAGGCCGGCCTTCTTGGAAGATGCGGGGACCTCCAACGCCAACCAAACCGAAAATCCAGACACCAGCGCAACAACAGCAGCGAAGAACCCACAAAAAGAAGTAAACCTGCCACTGGTAACTATGGAGGTAGGTGGGTCTGGTTCCCTACAAAATACAGGGAGCATGGAGGTTGGGGGGAGACTACACTCTTTTCTGAATGCATGGAACATGTTAACAACCGATACTTACATCTTAAGCAGTATCCAGGGATATACAATAGAGTTTATACACAAGTACAGCCCTCCAGTTCAACATATACCGAACCGAATGTTCGTGCGTTCTGATAAAGAAAAATCAAAAGCGCAAGCTGAACTGGAGCGGCTTTACATAAAAGGTGTAATTGAGAAAACTCAACACGAACCATTAGAATTCGTGTCCAATATATTTATCAAAAACAAAAAAGATGGTGGTTGTCGCATCACCATAGATCTGACAAAATGGATACCTTTGTTACTGCTAAACAATTAATTTCCAAAGGTTACTTCATGGCCAGCATCGATTTAAAAGATGCTTACTATTCAGTGCCTATACGAGGTGACCACAGATATTACTTAAAATTCAACTGGATGGGCAACTCTGGCAGTATAAAGCACTGCCAAATAGGTCATCAGCCCCAGGCTGTTCACAAAAATTTTGAAACCAGCCCTAGCGTTCCTACGGAAACGTAAACACATGGTCATGGCATATTTAGATGACATACTCATTGTGGGCAAAACTTTGGAATTGGCCAAACAAACTGTAACAGCCACAAAACAGTTATTTGAAAAACTGGGATTTATTATCCATCCAGTTAAATCTAAACTAACACCTTCCACTACTATGGACTATTTGGGGGTTTCACCATTGACTCAGTTCACATGTCGGTGACTCTGCCTAAGGGAAAGGCTAGAGAGTTAATAGAGGCTTGCATAACCTCATTGACATCAGCAAACCATCCATCAGATTGGTAGCAAAAGTAATTGGCAAATGTTGGCTGCCTTTCCAGCCGCACAATTTAGACCTCTACATTACCAAAACTTACAGAGAGCAAAAATACAAGCACTCTAAATTAATGCAGGTCACTTTGACAGACCTATGAAACTACCAATCAGGCTAAAATGGAATAAAATGGTGGATAGATAACATCTGGCTTTGTTCCAATCCAATCATTGTCAGTAACCTTTCCATGGTACTACAAACTGATGCCAGTGCACTTGGGTGGGGAGCCACCAATACCATCACCAGCTGTGGAGGTAGATGGACTGCTCAGGAGGCATCATTATTACTCACACTGGGCATAAACTACCTGGAAATGTTGGGTGCATTACGTGGCCTAGTCATATTGTACTGGGTCATATCACCAGCATGTTAGACTACAGATAGACAATACCACCGTGGTAGCATACATTAACCACATGGGTGGAAACAAATCGACATCATGTGACAATCTGGCTAATACAATTTGGCAATGGTGTATCCAGAGAGATATTTGGATATCAGCCACTTGCCTACCAGGAAGACTAAATTTAGTGGCAGACACCAGGTCACGCAAATTTAATGAAAACACCGAATGGATGTTGAATAAAAAAGTATTTGCTGATATTACAGCAAAATATGGAACACCAGATATCGATCTATTCGCATCCAGACTTAACCACCAGTTATCAAATTATGTTTCATGGGAACCAGACCCTGGGGCAGCGGCGACAGATGCATTTTCGCTGCATTGGGGGGGAAATTGTTTATTTACGCATTCCCTCCTTCCTGCCTCATCAGTCGGGTATTAAGGAAAATACAACAAGACTCTGCGTCTGGTATTGGTAGTACCCGATTGGCCTACTCAACCATGGTTCCCAGTGGTATTAAACATGGTATTAGAACCATGTATCACCATCCCACATAGACCAGATTTATTGCTACATCCCGTAGCAAGGGATAGCCACCCATGCCTTAAACATTTGAACTTATTAATTTGTAGAGTTTTAAAAACACCTCTACTACAACTGGGACTGACGGACCGAACAGTGAACATGATCTCGGCGGCCCAAAGACAGTCAACCAAAAAACAGTATCTGGTCTATATCAGGAAGTGGGCGATGCACTGCCATAAAAACAACATCACCTACAGAGACATGAACATCCCGTCTGTTCTGGAATATCTGGCAGGCCTCCACTATGATGAGGGGCTCAGTTACAGTGCCATCAACTGCGCCAGAAGTGCCCTATCGACTTATCTATGGCAGGGGACAGAGCGTTACTCTGTTGGGACTCACCCACTGGTAACAAAACTTATGAGGGGAATTTTTAATACTAATCCCCCAAGAACCAGGTACTCCCAAATATGGGATGTAAGTATTATCCTGAAGATGCTCAGGAATTGGTCTCCAGCAACAGCTCTGTCCCTACACAGACTGACATTAAAAACAGTCATGCTAATGGCATTGGTCACGGCACAGAGGGTACAGTCACTGCATAAACTAAGACTGGACAACATGACTTCCTCAACAGAAAATATTACGTTTCATATCTATGAGTTAGTAAGCAGAACAGACAGGGATCAGCAGGCCTCAATATACAATTTAGGTCATACCCAAACAGATGACCGTCTGTGTATAATAAGACAGCTGTCGTTATACATGGAGAAAACGAAAATCCTAAGAGGCAATGAGAAGGCACTTTTTGGTCAGCCACTAGCAACCACACAAAAGAGTCCAGACCATCTCAAGATGGCTGAAACAGGTGCTAACACAGGCTGGGGTGGATACTAATATTTTAAAATCTCATTCCACCAGGGCTGCAGCTACATCGGCAGCGATACAGCTGGATGTACCAATGGACCAAATCCTCAAGGCAGCAGGATGGTCAGGGGAAAAAACATTCCAATTATTTTACAATAAACCAGTAATGAAACCAGGAATGTTTGCAGAAACAAATTTAAGTTCTGTAAATTAATTTAAACCCATAAAAAGGGGTTATAAATTTGTGTTAATAAATGTTATGATTTCAATGTCGAATTCATATCCAAATTATGTTAACACAATTCCTCCTAGTCATCAAGGCAGACGTGATGCATGGACTCGTTTCCATGGCATGAAATCACAGAGCTTTAAAATCTTCACGTAGTCACTCACGTGACTCCGAAGTAAAAATAGTAAGATTAAACGAGAACTTACCAGTTTGAAGTTTGATCTGTATTTTATGAGGAGTTACGATGAGGGATTACGTGCCCTCCGCTCCCACCCTTGATCATATACTTAACTGGTATCTCTTCTCTAATCTTACTATGTTTAGTCATTACAGTTATCTGTGATTTCACACCGCTGCTTTGAAGAATGACACGCATGCGTCGTGGCGGGGTTCTTCACGTAATCCCTCATCGTAACTCCTCATAAAATACAGATCAAACTTCAAACTGGTAAGTTCTCGTTTAATCTTACTATTTTCTTTAACACCAGGGTACCCAGCACAAACTTAATCAAAACTCCCATTCATAATTAATACTAATTTACAGTTAAAAGACAAATTTGGTGACTGCGAAAGTATTAATATACTTCATTTCAGATCTATAATGCATTGGTCATTGCACCTTATATCCTAATTTATACTAATATTGATAATAATAATGTACTTTTATACTAATAATGCAAAGGTTGTAAGAAGATAATAACTTTGATTAGTATATCAAATTGGACACAAAACATTCTAAGCTTAAAGCCCGTCCCACTTGCGTGTCCTTGGCACGCTAATTACGCGACTGTCCCCTGAAGGTCGCGCGCAATTTCATGCGCCCGCACAGCCGTCTGGAGCGCGTGACGTCATTTGAAGATGGATACAAAATGCAGGAGCAACTCAACGGGACCGGCAGCATCTCTGGAGAGAAGGAATGGGTGATCTTTCGGGTCGAGACTCTTCTTCAGTCTGAAAGAAGGGGCGGATCCGGACCGCAACGGCTGTGAGCCCCAGGCCAAGCTCGGCGATCGTTTGCCTGCTTCTGCTGCTGTTTTGTGCCTGTCCCACTTTGGCCGTCAGTTACGCGACAGGCCGTTGGCGCGCAAAGATTTTGTTCGCTACAAAATTTCGGAACGCCGCGCGATACCGCGCACAACTACATACCCCTCCGCGCTTCTCAGTGGGACCAGCCCCGCGTGGCCACACGATGCCCGTGCGCCTCAACGCAACAATGATGTCGCGTAATTTGCATGCCAAGGTCACGTAAGTGGGACAGGGGCTTTAGTATTGGCATTCTGCAATGTTGGCTTTATTGTTTTGGCTGTAACATAAAATCTCTTTTTAGCTTAAGTTTTTTAATTAGGTCATATTAACAACTTCCATTTATATCACAGTAGCATCATCTGGAGATGTCCCAAACCCCTTCACAAATTCAGGTAAGGGAGAGCAGATGTCAAGGAGCCCTGTGTTAATGAGGAAATTATTTTTGGCCACTAGCATTAAATGAGCTATGGTATCATCCATCTATTGTATATCTCTTCCCACAGTTTCCCTTTCACTAACTTGAACAAATATCAAGTGAGGAGCATATTGAGTGGCTGATATTCTAGCACTCGTTTGTGGACAGTGATGCATTTCCACCGCAATGTTCAGGAGAGGATATCATGTTGGTGGAGATTATAAGTCATTGGCAGTGGTAAGCCATAGATAATGGCTCTGAGTGCAACACAGGAGCATGGCAAAATAGGAAAGCAGGTGAGATACAGAGGTGAGGACAGGAGGTAGACACAAAATGCTGGAGTAACTTAGGTAACAGGCAGCATCTCTGGAGAGAAGGAATGGGTGATGTTTCAGGTCGAGACCCTTCTTCAGACAGACGAGGACAGGATATGTGCAACACAGTTTAGACAAGTTAGAATGTAACCCATTCAACAAAGCACTGCAATAACTTTACCTTTATAACTAAATTTGGTGATTTATTTTTCAAGAGAGTTCTTTGATCAATATTGTTTGGTTTTAAAAGTCAATTTACCTTAAAAAACCTCAGTTACACACAATTATTACAGACATCCTTTGAGTCATTTTCAGGTTAAAATGTTGTTAAATCACATGAGGGATTATGCAACTCACTCTGACCAATTCTCACATGCATAGACTCATTATAAATCATTCCAGATTTATTATCAATTCATTGAATGTAAAGTCAATTGTAGCTATTTCCCTGATAAACCTTATTTTAAACAACATTTTAATATCAAACTAAAACTTTAGATTTATTTTTAAAATAGCTATATGTAATTGGGTGGTGTAGTGACACAGCTACTGCCTCACAGCCCCAGCGAGCCAGGTTCGATTCTGACCTCGGGTGCTGTCTGTGCAGTTACATGTTCTCCCTGATACTGCATGGGTTTCGTCCGGATGCTCCGGTTTCCTTCCACAACCCAAGGACATACATGTTTGTAGGTTGATTGGACTCTGTAAATTGCTCCTAGTGTGTAAGGCGTTGGTGAGAAAGTGGGAGAACACAGAACTAGTGTAAATGGGTGATTGATGGTTGGCAAGGACACAGTGGGCTGGAGGACTTATTTGCATGCTGTATCTCTAAACCAATCTAAATCAAACTCAACTCAATGTCCAATGGACATTCATAATGAAAGGTCTTCATGAAGAGTGATATTGTGAATACAAATGAAATATTGTCAAGAAATGGAAAGTTGATTGAATTAATGAAACTATTATCACATATGGCATGTCACAGTGAAATTCTTTGTTTTGCTTACCATCCACCAGTACGCAAAGAGTTGCCACATATAGGGTGCTGACAAAGTGTTCAATGTGCTCCCAATGGTGACAGGAAATTATAAATGGAGTTGATGAGTCATAGAAGTGGTCCAAGGGAAGACGACCATGTGTGAAAATGAAGAGTAGTCACTATTGGAGGGGAACTATCTGCATGCAGCGGTAGAAATGAAGCTGTGCACAGGGAGATCCTTGAAAATGGCCAGTAGAAAAAAATAACTTTGTGAAGTGGTGTCTCTGGTAAATCCAGATTTATTTTTCCTGTTACATTTATCATGCAAATTATAGTTAACCTTCATTGTCCCTCATTTCAGGTGCTACTTATTTTTCACTCACCTTTTAGTTCCAGCATTGGACAATGCTTCCATGATTCCGGCATCATTACCCGTTTTGTTCTGAGCCGAAATATGCTATTAATGAATTTCTGTATGGTTAAAATTTTGAATGTTACTTCTGGATGAACAATGGTGAAATATGCATCAAGCTGGATGTTCATTGTTTGAAGACCTGGGACTATCTTCTGTATACTTGTCCCTGCTTGTTTCACCCTAAGCTTAAGAGACAAGCAAAGTATTGACATAAAATATTCCAATAGTCCATGTATAATTTGTACTGATTATGCATGTTAATAGCATGTTAATAGATGCAGTTGAATTAAATATACTTTGATTACAAGAAATTAAAATCCCCAATATGATTTTTTTTCAGTAGCTGGACATGATGATACATTGGATCTTGTAATAAAATCAACTGGCACAATGTAAAGAAAATTTTATTCAGTACTCTACTAATGACACTGGGTCAGAAATACATGAAATTTGCAGAAAATTTGCAGAATGGTGGCCGATTAGGAAAAGGGGAGATGCAACGAGACCTGGGTGTCATGGTACGCCAGTCATTGAAAGTAGGCATGCAGGTGCAGCAGGCAGTGAAGAAAGCGAATGGTATGTGAGCATTCATAGCAAAAGGATTTGAGTATAGGAGCAGGGAGGTTCTACTGCAGTTGTACGGGGTTTTGGTGAGACCACACCTGGAGTATTGCGTACAGTTTTGGTCTCCTAATCTGAGGAAAGACATTCTTGCCATAGAGGGAGTACAGAGAAGGTTCACCAGACTGATTACTGGGATGGCAGGACTTTCATATGAAGAAAGACTGGATAGACTCGGCTTGTACTCGCTAGAATTTAGAAGATTGAGGGGGGATCTTATAGAAACTTACAAAATTCCTAAGGGGTTGGACAGGCTAGATGCAGGAAGATTGTTCCCGATGTTGGGGAAGTCCAGAACAAGGGGTCACAGTTTAAGGATAAGGGGGAAGTCTTTTAGGACCGAGATGAGAATTTTTTTTTTCACACAGAGAGTGGTGAATCTGTGGAATTCTCTGCCACAGAAAGTAGTTGAGGCCAGTTCATTGGCTATATTTAAGAGGGAGTTAGATGTGGCCCTTGTGGCTAAAGGGATCAGGGGGTATGGAGAGAAGGCAGGTACAGGATACTGAGTTGGATGATCAGCCATGATCATATTGAATGGCGGTGCAGGCTCGAAGGGACGAATGGATCTACTCCTGCACCTATTTTCTATGTTTCTATGAAAATAAAAACAGACCATTTTGGACTTTATGCCAGTGCAGGCTTGGTGAAAGAACTTACGAATTTAATCCCATAACCATTTTTTCCCCAGTTTCCTGCAAATGAATCCTTTTCCAGTAGGTGTACAAATGCACTTTAGAAGTTCCCTGGAATTTTATTCCACCACTCTCATGCCACAATGGTGTGACAATTATTTTTGTCGTTTTAACTCTAGTTATAAAGTCAATTACATTCTATCTATCTACAGCTACCGATCTCTCCTGAAAACGCAGTTCTTCTCCACTGACCATATCAAAAACGTTCACAACTTGGACATCCACATTTGTACGCTTCTTAAATTTCTCTTTTCTAAGGAAACTGTCATAGCTGGTTCAATACGTCCACATAATTCAAGGTATTCATCCTTCTTTCCCCAATGAACTCGTATTTCCCTGTTAGAACTCTCTACATTCAGCAATGGCAGAGCACTAGAGGAAATCTTTCCTCAAGGCAACATCTGGTAAATAGCCCTGAACCTCCTGCACAACTGAATCTCCAGGTTCTGGGCCTCCAAATCAACAACTGTTTGATGCTCTTAAATAGATTCCACCCAATTTATAGGCATCAATGTCTTTAGAAATGAAAGGTGACAATTGGGACGAGCTACATTTTAATAGACATGCAAGTCATAGAATCATACAGTGTAGAAAGAGGCCCTTTGACCCAACTTGCTCACACTGACCAACATGTCCCATCTACACTAATCACACTGACCTGCATTTGGCCCATGTCCCTACAAACCTGTTATATCCATTACAAATGAATCCATAGATCCCAGTGTTACTCAATTACAATTTAGTTTAGTTTCGAGAAACAGTGCGGAAATAGGCCCTTCGGCCCACCAGGTCCGCGCCGACCAGCGATCCCCATACCTTAACACCATCCTATACCTACTATGGACAATTTTTACATTTACCAAGCCAATTAACCTACAAACCTGTACATCTTTGGAGTGTGAGAGGAAACCGAGGATCTCGGAGAAAACCCACGCAGATCACGGGGAGAACGTACAAACTCCGTACAGACAGCTCCCATAGTCAGGATCGAACCTGGGTCTCCGGCAGTGCATTCGCTGTAAGGCAGCAACTCTACCACTGCTCCACCGTGACTGCCCCCAAAAGAAAAGATTGTGGACCAAAGGGCCTGTTCCTGTGCTGTATTGTTCTATGTAGAAAGGTTGACACATGAGACTGCAGTTGCTGGAATCTGGAATCTGCACTTTGATAACCCACCTCCTGGTCGAAGACAATGTGAAAAGGAAAACAGTCACAAAATGTCTTTATCTCTATCCATAGCTTATCAGGATAAGCTGGTTCGAACCCTCTTAACACTCTTCCTATAAAGAAAAATATAAAGTGTGATCCCACAATCTATATTCAAGCGACTGACATAAAATATGTTATGAAACCACTTGGATTTATTAACACTTTCTAAATTAGATAATCAGTTATAAAATAAATGGGTGAAACTGACAAACGTTGATACAATTTTACATCTTCAAATTTTTTGCAACAAAGTTTTACACCACGAGGAAACTGAAGTTTTGCAAACACATTAGTTTTAACTCCTCATGTTGCTTTACATTATCTGCACTGGTTTTGGAAATGGTACATATATTACCTTTTCCAGGAATTGTTTCCCAATGGCTTTCCTTGGCAGTGAATCCACCGATACAATTAATGTTTGTAGCATTTTCCAATTCCTGAAACATGTGGTCTTGTTGAATATACACTTAATACATTTGTCATTTATTTTTATCTGCTTATACATGAGGTACAAAAAACTCAATAGTCTAACATTCTGCAACTATATAGTTAGATTTATCTCCCCGTCTGCAACAAAATATTCAAACATACAACAGACTGTATTTTTCTGTAGAAAATTGTGATTTAAAAAATACATAAGAAGTGGGAGCACAATGGTCAAATTATTTGACAAGGATCCAAAGATCCAGACTTCTGATCTGAAAAGAGGAACGTGAATCAAACCCAAACCCGGGTGAAGTGAAATTCAAATATTTGAATAGGTCAAGAGTAAAATAATTAGCATCCTTTTTGGCAGCGATAAACCAGTGAGAATGTTGGAAGCCACATCAGCACCATTGATCTCCATGAGATAAGGACATTTGCCATCCTTACCTAACCCTACAAACTGTAAATTACTCCTGGCCCATCGAACTTCTCGACCGAATGAAGAGGCTTAGAAGACCATTGTTCAACAGGTGGCTATCAATAGATGAAAATGCTGACCATGCCATCAACATTGGCAAAAATGTGAAAGAATAATAGAAAAATGAATTAAAATGACAGATGAGTTACACAAGCACATTAGATCACTGATCAAATAGGCAGATTTTATTAAATGTCTCAAAGCAGGAAAGGAAATTAAAGACACAGGAGTTTGTTAAAATCCCACAGCTTTGGGTCAAGGGCAGTTGAAAGCTTTATTGCGGATGCCAGGATGAATTGAGGGCAAATTAGGGGAGTAGAAAGATCAGGGTTGGAAGAGGTTATAAAGGGGGTTATAGGTAAGGGGGAACTGTACAAAAGGGACGGATTGTGAGTCTTTGGCTCGAGAGTCTTCGGCGAGGAGGCTGCTGAGGAGAGGAGACCACGCAATACGCTTGAGAGGTAGAGACGAAAGAAGGAGATGTCAGGCAAGCTGATTCAGTGCGATGCTTGCAGTATGTGGGAGGTCAAGGACACCGCTGGTGCCTCTGGCTGCTACAAATGCGAGAAGTGCATCCAGGTAGAGCTCCTGAAGGGCCGTGTTGGGGAACTGGAGAAGCAAGTGGATGACCTCCGGTTCGTCCGAGAAACGGAGTCGTTCCTCGACAAGTCCTACAGTACGATTGTTACACCTAAGGTACTAGAAGAGAGAAGGTGGGAGACAGTGAGAACGGGAGGGAAGCATGGAATGCCAACTTCCCCGGGTGTTGTACCTCTTGTGAACAGGTTCACCCACTTAGAAGCTGTCGGGACAGAAAGCCTTCAGGCTTTGAGGGTAGAGGGACAGAAGACGTGTTTACACTGAGCGGCGGACTGGCTTGCGATGCGAATAGGGCTGTTGAGCCAGAACCAAAAAGGCCTAAGGCAGGCAACACCATTGTAGTGGGAGACTCCATTGTGAGAGGTACGGACAGGGGTTTCTGCGGCAACAGACGGGATGCGAGGATGGTGTGCTGCCTTCCTGGTGCCAGGATCCAGGATGTCACGGACAGAGTGCAGAAAATCCTCAAGGGCGAAGGTGAACATCCGGAAGTGGTAGTGCATGTCGGCACAAACGATGTCGGAAAGAAGGGGATGAATATTCTGCAGCGTGACTTTAGAGAGCTCGGAAAAATGCTGAAAAGCAGGACCTCCAGGGTTGTTATCTCCGGTTTGCTTCCAGTTCCTCGTGCTGGCGAGAGCAGGAACAGGGAGATACGGGACCTGAACGTGTGGCTGAGGAACTGGTGCACGGGGCAGGGATTTAGATTCTTAGATCACTGGGATCTGTTTTGGGGTAAGGGGGAACTGTACAAAAGGGACGGATTGCATCTTAACAGGTGTGGGACCAGCATTCTGGCAGGCAGGTTTGCCACTGCTACACGGGTGGTTTTAAACTGAATAAGGGGGGTGGGGTGTCGAATGGCATAGTGGAGGATGGAGTTAAAGGGAAAGGGTTTCTTAAATGTGTGAGCGTAGAGACAGAGGGGTGTAAAATGAGGGTAGAAGCAATAGGTAGCAAGGTGAAAAGTAAAAGTGGCAGGCAGACAAAACCAGGGCAAAAATCAAAAAGGGCCACTTTTCAACATAATTGTATAAGGGGTAAGAGCATTGTAAAAACAAGCCTGAAGGCTTTGTGTCTCAATGCAAGGAGCATTCGTAATAAGGTGGATGAGTTGAATGTGCAGATAGCTATTAATGACTATGATATAGTTGGGATCACGGAGACATGGCTCCAGGGTGACCAAGGCTGGGAGCTGAACATCCAGGGATATTCAATATTCAGGAGGGATAGAGAGAAAGGAAAAAGAGGTGGGGTAGCATTGCTGATTAGAGAGGAGATTAACGCAATGGAAAGGAAGGACATTAGTTTGGAGGATGTGGAATCGGTATGGGTAGAGCTGCGAAACACTAAGGGGCAGAAAACGCTGGTGGGTGTTGTGTACAGGCCACCTAACAGTAGTAGTGAAGTTGGAGATGGTATCAAACAGGAAATTAGAAATGCGTGCGACAAAGGCAAAACCGTTTTAATGGGTGACTTCAATCTACATATAGATTGGGTGAATCAAATTGGCAGGGGTGCTGAGGAAGAGGATTTCTTGGAATGTATGCGGGATAGTTATCTAAATCAACATGTAGAGGAACCAACGAGAGAGCAGGCTTTTTTAGACTGGGTATTGAGTAATGAGGAAGGGTTAGTTAGCAGTCTTGTTGTACGTGCCCCCTTGGGCAAGAGTGACTATAATATGGTTGAGTTCTTCATTAGGATGGAGAGTGACATTGTTAATTCAGAAACAATGGTTCTGAACTTAAAGAAAGGTAACTTTGAGGGTATGAGACGTGAATTGGCCAAGATTGACTGACAATTAATTCTAAAAGGGTTGACGGTGGATATGCAATGGAAGACATTTAAAGACTGCATGGATGAACTACAAAAATTGTTCATCCCAGTTTGGCAAAAGAATAAATCAGGGAAGGTAGTGCATCCGTGGATAACAAGGGAAATCAGGGATAGTATCAAAGCGAAGGATGATGCGTACAAATTAGCCAGAAAAGCAGCATACCGGAGGACTGGGAGAAATTCAGAGACCAGCAGAGGAGGACAAAGGGCTTAATTAGGAAAGGAAAAATAGATTATGAAAGAAAACTGGCAGGGAACATAAAAACTGACTACAAAAGTTTTTATAGATATGTGAAAAGAAAGAGATTAGTTAAAACAAATGTAGGTCCCTTGCAGTCAGAAACAGGTGAGTTGATCATGGGGAACAAGGATATGGCGGACCAATTGAATAACTACTTTGGTTCCGTCTTCACTAAGGAAGACATAAATAATCTGCCGGAAATAGCAGGGGACCGCGGGTCAAAGGAGTTGGAGGAATTGAGTGAAATCCAGGTTAGCCGGGAAGTGGTGTTGGGTAAATTGAATGGATTAAAGGCCGATAAATCCCCAGGGCCAGATAGGCTGCATCCCAGAGTACTTAAGGAAGTAGCTCCAGAAATAGTGGATGCATTAGTAATAATCTTTCAAAACTCTTTAGATTCTGGAGTAGTTCCTGAGGATTGGCGGGTAGCAAACGTAACCCCACTTTTTAAGAAGGGAGGGAGAGAGAAAAAAGGGGAATTACAGACCAGTTAGTCTAACATCGGTAGTGGGGAAACTGCTAGAGTCTCAGTTATTAAAGATGGGATAGCAGCACATTTGGAAAGTGGTGAACTCATTGGACAAAGTCAGCATGGATTTACAAAAGGTAAATCATGTCTGACGAATCTTATAGAATTTTTCGATGATGTAACTAGTAGCGTGGATAGGGGAGAACCAGTGGATGTGGTGTATCTGGACTTCCAGAAGGCTTTCGACAAGGTCCCACATAAGAGATTAGTATACAAACTTAAAGCACACGGCATTGGGGGTTCAGTATTGATGTGGATAGAGAACTGTCTGGCAAACAGGAAGCAAAGAGTAGGAGTAAACGGGTCCTTTTCACAATGGCAGGCAGTGACTAGTGGGGTACCGCAAGGCTCAGTGCTGGGACCCCAGCTATTTACAATATATATTAATGATCTGGATGAGGGAATTGAAGGCAATATCTCCAAGTTTGCGGATGACACTAAGCTGGGGGGCAGTGTTAGCTGTGAGGAGGATGCTAGGAGACTGCAAGGTGACTTGGATAGGCTGGGTGAGTGGGCAAATGTTTGGCAGATGCAGTATAATGTGGATAAATGTGAGGTTATCCATTTTGGTGGCAAAAACAGGAAAGCAGACTATTATCTAAATGGTGGCCGACTAGGAAAAGGGGAGATGCAGCGAGACCTGGGTGTCATGGTACACCAGTCATTGAAAGTAGGCATGCAGGTGCAGCAGGCAGTGAAGAAAGCGAATGGTATGTTAGCTTTCATAGCAAAAGGATTTGAGTATAGGAGCAGGGAGGTTCTACTGCAGTTGTACAGGGTCTTGGTGAGACCGCACCTGGAGTATTGCGTACAGTTTTGGTCTCCAAATCTGAGGAAGGACATTATTGCCATAGAGGGAGTGCAGAGAAGGTTCACCAGACTGATTCCTGGGATGTCAGGACTGTCTTATGAAGAAAGACTGGATAGACTTGGTTTATACTCTCTAGAATTTAGGAGATTGAGAGGGGATATTATAGAAACTTATAAAATTCTTAAGGGGTTGGACAGGCTAGATGCAGGAAGATTGCTCCCGATGTTGGGGAAGTCCAGGACAAGGGGTCACAGCTTAAGGATAAGGGGGAAATCCTTTAAAACCGAGATGAGAAGAACTTTTTTCACACAGAGAGTGGTGAATCTCTGGAACTCTCTGCCACAGAGGGTAGTCGATGCCAGTTCATTGGCTATATTTAAGAGGGAGTTAGATGTGGCCCTTGTGGCTAAGGGGATCAGAGGGTATGGAGAGAAGGCAGGTACGGGATACTGAGTTGGATGATCAGCCATGATCATATTGAATGGCGGTGCAGGCTCGAAGGGCCGAATGGCCTACTCCTGCACCTAATTTCTATGTTTCTATGAGGTGAGATGAGATCACAGAAAGACCTTTATATGTAAAGATGTGAATTTTAAACAAAGCATTGTAGATTAGCAAATACAGGTAAAATGGTACATGGATTCAGAGAGATGTGGGATATAAGCCGCAAAAATGTGGATAAACTGAAATGTGGAGAAAATGTGACTGCCCATAAACTATAAATGACATGGATAAGGCTTACGGTGATAAAAATAGAGGTGAAGGCAGACAATGTCACAAGTGTGAAAGTCGACCCTCTTTATATAATAGAAGATTGTGGAGTTGACCATTCAGCACCGGAATTTAACAGGATGGAGAATTACGAACAAACCGGCAGTGCTTGAGGCACTGGATGGAGTTAGTGGGGTTTTGCATGAAATTTCCAACTCAACTGAACATAATGGCTTTGGTCTGTCCCTTGTGGAGAATAGTTCGGGTGGATTCTTCAGGGACTCAAAATTTAATTTGGCAGCACTGCATCAAACAATTTGAGACCGTACCACTTGATCTGTCTGTTGTTCACTTTCTTTGCCTGTGTCAATCAGATGATGTGGTGTTGCAGATAATTTGCTATGTTGTTCCTCAGAAGGGAGTGGTTTTTGAGTAACCAAAAAGACAACATGTTCCTTTTTACCGGTTCGCTCCTCTTCTTCCATTTGGTTCACTAACTCCATTGTGACTTCACTGTTAAAAAAATCCTTTGCTACTGCTCCAATTATCCCTGTTGAAGGTAAGCAGTAATATTGTGGTTATGTGTTTTCATGAATAAAACTGGCAATTACCCAGAATAATGAAAAATTACATTAAAAATGTAAATAAACAAAATTAATAATAATATAGGGCCACAAAGATAGGTCACGGTTTTAGGTTTATTATCACATGTACTGAGGTACAGTGAAAAGCTTTGTTTTGCATGCTGTCCAATCAGATCAAATAATGCTATCCATAAATACAATAAAGTATAATGAAAGAGGAGCAAGGATTTTCAGCAAGTTTTAGGATAAATAGTCAGAACCTCGCTCCCAGGGTGAAAATGTCAAAGGCTAGAGAGTGTAGCTTTAAGGTGAGAGGGGCGAAGTTTAAAGGACATTAGCAGGACAGGTTTTTTGTGCACAGAGGGTGGCTGGAATGTACTGCCGGGAGTGGAGGAGGCAGATATGATAGTGGTGTTTATGAGGCTTTTAGAAAGGCACAGGGTGTTCACTAAATGGATGGATTTGCATCAGATTCATATTTCTTGGCATCATGTTCGGCACAGAAATTGTGGGCCGAAGGGCCTGCTCCTGTCTGTACTGTTCTATGTTCTACGCGCATATCCCGGTTCAAGAATTCTTAAAGGTGTGGTCTCACCAGAGATCTATCTATTTTGCAATCTTTACTCTTGTAATCAAGTCCTCTTGCATCAAAGACCAATGTATCATTTGGCTACTTAGTTGTTTGTGAAGAAAATGGAATGTATATTTCACAACGTTATGACTGACATATGAGAGGTTGGATCGGTGAGGCCTGTATTCATTATTTCGAAGGATGAGAAGGAATTTCATAGAAAACCATAACATTTTAACATTAACTATAGGGAGATTGGATAGGCAGGGATTATATGCCTTGGAATATAGGAGGCTGAGGGGTGATTTGTAGAGGTGTATAAAATCATGAGGGGAATGGATAAGGTGAATGGATAGAGATTTTTCCCCAGGATAAGGGGAATCAAGAACAAGAGGACATGGGCTTAAGGTGAGGAGGCAAGATGGGACACTGACTTTTTGACTCTGAGGGGCAACTTTTTCACTCAGTGGTGGGTATATGGAACAAGCTACACGACGAGCTGTGAAGGAAGGAACTGCAGATGCTGGTTTACACCAAAGATAGACACAAAAAGCTGGAGTAATTCAGTGGGACAGGCAGCATCACTGGAGATAAATCCTTCTCGCCAGAGTTGCCAGGGGAGGTAGTTGAGGAAGACACTATGTCAATCATATAGTGGTGAAATGAAAATGTTGCACTGGTGCCTTGCTAAGGTTGGTGTCAAGGAAGATTATCATACAAAAGTAGAAAGGGCTCTGTAATATATTTGTTGTTGTCACTGTGGGTCATAAATTGAATTGTTTTTATTTATTTCTCAGCACTAATTACACTCCAAAAACAATTAAGAGGAATTGAATTTGACGTTCGTACGGTCATGTCCTTCTAACATTTCAATATACATCACATACATGTTCAATTGTCATTGCCTGATCACTTCTCATTTAGTTTTGATGTGGAGATCCAACTACTGTAAGTTATAATTGAAATTATGATACGATTGCTTTGTTTTATCATTTATAAAAATATCTAGAAAATCTTGCAGATATTTCTTCACAATTTCTAACAAGACTTGGCAGTGGACAATAAAAGTTGCCCAGTTAAAAGTTCATAAAATACTCAAATGGTTTCTATTTGTTTTGTTTATCAAACATTTTTTTTGTTAAATTCTTTCATTGCTTTATTAAATTCTTTTTTTGGATCTAGGCATTGATGGTAAAGCCATATTTTATTGTCCATTCCTAACTGCACTGTAGTTTAGTTTAGTTTAGAGATACAGCATAGAAACGGGCCATTCAGCCCACCAAGTCCGCACCAACCAGCAATCACCCATACACTAGCTCTATCCTACACACTAGGGACAATTTATAGAAATATAGACATAGAAAATAGGTGCAGGAGGAGACCATTCGGCCCTTCGAGCCAGCACTGCCATTCATTGGGATCATGGCTGATCGTCCCCTATCAATAACCCGTGCCTGCCTTCTCCCCATATCCCTTGACTCCACTAGCCCCTAGAGCTCTATCTAACACTCTCTTAAATCCATCCAGTGACTTGGCCTCCACTGCCCTCTGTGGCAGGGAATTCCACAAATTCACAACTCTCTGGGTGCCAATTAACCTACAAATCTGCATGTCTTTGGAATGTGGCGGTCTTTGGATGTGAAAAACAGGATATTTGTGCTGCTACTGGAACATCCAGGAGACTCAAAAAACATGGCTAAAAGGCAGTGGAATAACATAGACATGGTTATCAGTGCTGTGAGTCGAGGTCCAATGACTTTCATACAATGCTGGAAGAATTGTCACAATTGTACATGTATGGTCAAGGACACTGAATGTATCTTCAAATACCACAATCACATAAAGTCCTATATTTGCTTTACATACTGTGCAATTCTCCCCATTTCATAATTCACCAGCCAACAAAACACATTAATAAACCCTCCTATCTGCCATATTATGCACTGCTTCTTCACAGGCATGATATTTCCTGCAACCCATTACACCCCCATCTCACACACACAGCTCCCACACTGAGCTTGGGTGCTGTCCGTGTGGAGTTTGCACGTCCTCTGTGTGACCACATGGGTTTCCTTCGGGTACACCGGTTTCCTCACACATCCCTAAGATGTGCGGGTTTGTAGGTTAAGTGGCTACTGTAAATTGCTCCCAGTGCTTAGCGATTGAATGAGAAAGTGGGATGACTTAACTAGTGTGAACAGGTGATCAATGGTCAGCATGGACTCGATGACCTGAAGGGCCTGTTTCCATGTTATGTCTCTAAACTCCGATAACGGTGGTTAAAAACAATCAACTGCAGGTGTTGGTTTACAGGAAAAGACACAGAGTGCAGGAGTAACTCCAGCAGAGATGTTGCCTGACCCGCTGAGTTACTCCCGCACTTTGTGTCTTTCGTATTCAGATAATGGTGTCTGGATTTAAGAGAATTAAACAGAACCAGGATCAACGTGCGAGAATGAAGACACTACTATAGTTCTCAGTATCCTGTAGGCAGGGTATTGTACAGAAATAGTATTGTACATCCACCCGTCAGCTTACTGGTGGATGAGGTTTTCTTCAAAATCGACAGATAAATATGTGTTAGATTACAGATAAAAGCTAATGGGTGTGAGCGACATTTTGCTTGCTGCATCGAGACTCACACCTGGAAGCCAAAATGTAAGTGTAAAATGTAGAAATATTTGTTTAGATAATTGCGTGATTATGTATTATGGTGGTGAGTTTGATTGGTATTGTATATATTATTGCAATAATCGATTCAATTTATTTTTGTTTAAAAAAAAAACCTGCATGTGATAACAAGGAGCATGGAGAGGGCCAGCCTCAACACCATACGTGAATCTTTGCACAAGCTGTTTGGAGCTGTTTCCTTCCTGAGTATCAAGAGAAAGGTCAGCCAAGCTGACCTCAATTCTGTGGGTTGCATTGCACAAAAGGATTTGCCAGAATAGCCCAACAACCTTCTCATTAGACAATAAGACATAGGAGCAGAATTAGGCCATGTCTGCTCCGCCATTTGATTATGGCTGGTCATTTTTTTCCTCTCAACCCCATTCTCTAGTATCTTTGCTCCTGTGCTCCACCAATCCTACTCTCTTATTCAAATTATTCTCCTATCTCCCACATGTCCACACAATTTCAACCTTACAATTTCCACAATCCTCAGTCTTCCAAAGATCAGGGTACTCCAGGAAACAATCAAACACCTTCTCGCAACTCGTTTAACCATGAAAATACGCTCCAAACACACGTAATCAGGCACAACCACCACTCCCACAATCATTCATTTTATATTACATTCAGTAACTGTACAGTTCCAAAAGCAAAGCACAATATTTCAATCTAACTTCCAAAATTTAAATCAAATACAATACACAATCTACAGTAAATACAATGCAATACACCATAAACTGCTACTTCATAATGTTGTCCACAGTGATGGAAATGGGGGGGTACGCAGCGGTACGGCGTTCCCCTAGTTTTCAGTTTCCAGCTCGGGTTTAATGAGTACTGCAGAAAGATTCGAGCCGTTTCTCACTTTATTCAACTCGGACGAAAACGATTTGTTACCTGCCACTGTTAGCACTTGTTAACAGCCAGTAGTTAACAGTAGTTATACAATCTGTCATAGATACATCGATCCACATTCTTCAGTAAATGTAATTGTGTTTTAACACCGAGTTCCTTTGAATAAAATTCAAGGGAGAATTTCTTAAACTCACTGTCAGGGCTACCGGACCGCGAGCACGGGCTCAGGTAAAGTCACGCTATTTTATGATTCCACGTTATTTTATTTGCCTCCCTGCCTCCCTGCCTCCGTGCCCCTCTGCCCTCTCTGCCGCTCTCCGGTTTCCCCGCTGCCCGCACTCTCCCCGTTCCCCGCTCTCTCCCCGCTACACGCTCTCTCCCTGCTCCCCATGTTCTCCCCGTTCCTCGCTCCGTTCCCCGGGCTCCCGCTCCCTCCCCATGCTCTCCCCGCTCACTGCGCTCTCCCCGCTCCCTTCCCGTTCCCCACGCTTTTCCCTTTCCCCATGCTCTCCCTGCTCCCTGCACTCTCCGTGCTCCGCCCCCTCCCAAAAACTCGATGATGTATTTTGGGAGGTTTTCTTGGAGAAAGGAGATGCATAACATGTGCACATTTAAAAAATCAGGGTTCAGATACACAAACCTTCAAAAGCAAATGATATGCTACCATTTCAAATGGGAAATAATGCTTAAGAACCTAATAGAAAACTTGTATAAATCGTTGGTTGTGCCATAGTTAGAATATTGTGTTACATTTTTCTGTTCCTTCAGCTAACAAAAATAATGAATAATTAGTCTGAGTTAGTCAATTAGTTAATGGTGCAGTAACGCTTGGCTAGTAGTCACCGTTGAATGGTATTGGATATACTAGTTATGAGGGAGAAGGATGAGTCAGAAAACAAGGCTCTAAATGTAAGTAAACTTTGGGAAAGTGAGGCAGAAGAGTAGACTATGCAGATCATTGACAAACAATGTGAAATGTTCCAAGATTTTCTTGACCTGTACATTTTGAATTGAATTGAAATTATTTGTCATTCAAAAATGAACGAAAAGAAATGAATGTTATCCCTAACAACTAAGTTCAGGTAGACAGTATCATGGATAAGGGAGAGCCAGTGGATGTAGTGTACCTGGACATTCAGAAAGCCTTTCATTAGGTCCCAAACGGGAGATTTGTGGGCAAAATCAGAGCACATGGTATTGGGGGTAGGGTATTGACATGGATAGAAAATTGGTTGGCAGACAGGTAACAAAGAGTATGAATTAACGGTTCCCTTTCAGAATGGCAGGTAGTGACTAGTGGGGTGCCTCGGTGCTGGGATCGCAGATATTTACAATATATATTAATGATTTAGATTAAGGAATTAAAAGTAACATTAGCAAATTTGCAGATGACACAAAGCTGGATGGCAGTGTGAACTGTGAAGAGGATGCTATGAGGATGCAGGGTGACTTGGACAGGTTGGGTGAGTGGGAAGATGCATGGCAGATGCAGTGTAATGTGGATAAATGTGAGGTTATCCACTTTAGTGGCAAGAACAAAAGGCAGATTATCATCTGAATGGCAGGTAGACCAATGCTGGAGTAACTCAGCGGGTCAGGCAGCATCTCTGGAGCAAAGGAATGAGTGACGTTTCTGGTCGAGACCCTTCTTCTGTATGGTGTCAGATTAGGAAAAGGGGAAGTGCAACGAGACCTGGGTGTACTTGTACATCAGTTACTAAAAGTAAGCATGCAAGAAACATCTGGCAGTGAAGAAAACTAATGGCATGTTGGCTTTCATAATGATAGGATTTGAGTATAGGAGCAAAGAGGTCCTTCTGCATTTGTACAGGGCCCTGGTGAGACCACACCTGGAGTATTGTGTGCAGTTTTGGTCTTCCAATTTGAGGAAGGACATTCTTGCTATTGAGGGGGTGCAACGTAGGTTCACGAGGTTAATTCCCGGGATGGCGGAAATATCATATGATGAAAGAATGGAACCACTGGGCTTGTATTCACTGGAATTTAGAATGATGAGAGGGGATCTTATAGAAACATAAAATTATTAAGGGATTGGACACGCGAGATGCAGGAAACATGTTCCCGATGTTGGAGTCCAGAACCAAGGGCCACAGTTTAAGAATACCGGGTATGCCATTTAGAACGGAGATAATGAAAAACCTTGTCACCAGAGTGTTGTGAATTTGTGGAATTATCTGCCTCAGAAGGCAATGGAGGCCGACTGATTGGATACATTCAAAAGAGAGTTAGATAGAGCTCTTAGGGCTAGTGGAATCAAGGGATACGGGGAGAAGGCAGAAATGGGGTACTGATTGTGGATGATCAGCCATGATCACATTGAATGGCTCGAAGGGCCGAATGGCCTACTCCTGCACCTATTTTCTATGTATCTATGTAAAACGCTGGAATAACTCAACAGAACAGGCAGCATCTCTGGAGAGAAAGAATGGGTGACGTTTTTGGTCGAGACCCTTTTTCAAACTGATGTCAGGGATGAGTGGGACAGAGATAGATTGCAGTCGGAGACAGTAAGACTGGTGAGAGAACTGGGAATGGGAGGGGATGGAGAGAGAGGGAAAGCAAGGGCTATTTTAAATTAGAGAAGCTGGGGTGTAAGCTATCCAAGCGAAATATGAGTTGCTGTTCCTCCAATTTGCGCTGGGCCTCACTCTGACAATGGAGGAGGCCCAGGACAGAAAGGTCAGATTGGGAATGGGAGAGGAATGGAGTGAATTCACAGCTTTATCCTGCGCTACTTAATCCAAGGGCGAGCGAGCGAGCGGACAGACGGACGAAAGCAACGATCATAGAGTGGAATAGATGACATTTCGGGTCGAGACCCTTCTTCAGACTGAGTTAGGGGAAACATAGAAACATAGAAATTAGGTGCAGGAGTAGGCCATTCGGCCCTTCGAGCCTGCAACGCCATTCAATATGATCATGGCTGATCATCCAACTCAGTATCCCGTACCTGCCTTCTCTCCATACCCTCTGATCCCCTTAGCCACAAGGGCCACATCTAACTCCCTCTTAAATATAGCCAATGAACTGGCCTCGACTACCCTCTGTGGCAGGGAGTTCCAGAGATTCACCACTCTGTGTGAAAAAAGTTCTTCTCATCTCTGTTTTAAAGGATTTCCCCCTTATCCTTAAGCTGTGACCCCTTGTCCTGGACTTCCCCAACATCGGGAGCAATCTTCCTGCATCTAGCCTGTCCAACCCCTTAAGAATTTTGTAAGTTTCTATAAGATCCCCTCTCAATCTCCTAAATTCTAGAGAGTATAAACCAAGTCTATCCAGTCTTTCTTCATAAGACAGTCCTGACATCCCAGGAATCAGTCTGGTGAACCTTCTCTGCACTCCCTCTATGGCAATAATGTCCTTCCTCAGATTTGGAGACCAAAACTGTACGCAATACTCCAGGTGTGGTCTCACCAAGACCCTGTACAACTGCAGTAGAACCTCCCTGCTCCTATACTCAAATCCTTTTGCTATGAAAGCTAACATACCATTCGCTTTCTTCACTGCCTGCTGCACCTGCATGCCCACTTTCAATGACTGGTGTACCATGACACCCAGGTCTCGCTGCATCTCCCCTTTTCCTAGTCGGCCACCATTTAGATAATAGTCTGCTTTCCTGTTTTTGCCACCAAAATGGATAACCTCACATTTATCCACATTATACTGCATCTGCCAAACATTTGCCCACTCACCCAGCCTATCCAAGTCACCTTGCAGTCTCCTAGCATCCTCCTCACAGCTAACACTGCCCCCCAGCTTAGTGTCATCCGCAACTTGGAGATATTGCCTTCAATTCCCTCATCCAGATCATTAATATATATTGTAAATAGCTGGGGTCCCAGCACTGAGCCTTGCGGTACCCCACTAGTCACTGCCTGCCATTGTGAAAAGGACCCGTTTACTCCTACTCTTTGCTTCCTGTTTGCCAGCCAGTTCTCTATCCACATCAATACTGAACCCCCAATGCCGTGTGCTTTAAGTTTGTAAACTAATCTCTTATGTGGGACCTTGTCGAAAGCCTTCTGGAAGTCCAGATACACCGCATCCACTGGTTCTCCCCTATCCACGCTACTAGTTACATCCTCGAAAAATTCTATAAGATTCGTCAGACATGATTTACCTTTTGTAAATCCATGCTGACTTTGTCCAATGATTTCACCACTTTCCAAATGTGCTGCTATCCCATCTTTAATAACTGACTCTAGCAGTTTCCCCACTACCGATGTTAGACTAACTGGTCTGTAATTCCCCGTTTTCTCTCTCCCTCCCTTCTTAAAAAGTGGGGTTACGTTTGCTATCCGCCAATCCTCAGGAACTACTCCAGAATCTAAAGAGTTTTGAAAGATTATTACTAATGCATCCACTATTTCTGGAGCTACTTCCTTAAGTACTCTGGGATGCAGCCTATCTGGCCCTGGGGATTTATCGGCCTTTAATCCATTTAATTTACCCAACACCACTTCCCGGCTAACCTGGATTTCACTCAATTCCTCCAACTCCTTTGACCCGCGGTCCCCTGCTATTTCCGGCAGATTATTTATGTCTTCCTTAGTGAAGACGGAACCAAAGTAGTTATTCAATTGGTCCGCCATATCCTTGTTCCCCATGATCAACTCACCTGTTTCTGACTGCAAGGGACCTACATTTGTTTTAACTAATCTCTTTCTTTTCACATATCTATAAAAACTTTTGCAGTCAGTTTTTATGTTCCCTGCCAGTTTTCTTTCATAATCTATTTTTCCTTTCCTAATTAAGCCCTTTGTCCTCCTCTGCTGGTCTCTGAATTTCTCCCAGTCCTCCGGTATGCTGCTTTTTCTGGCTAATTTGTACGCATCATCCTTCGCTTTGATACTATCCCTGATTTCCCTTGTTATCCACGGATGCACTACCTTCCCTGATTTATTCTTTTGCCAAACTGGGATGAACAATTTTTGTAGTTCATCCATGCAGTCTTTAAATGTCTTCCATTCCATATCCAACCGTCAACCCTAGAATTATTGCCAGTCAATCTTGGCAATTCACGTCTCATACCCTCAAAGTTACCTTTCTTAAATTCAGAACCATTGGTTTCTGAATTACGACAATGTCACTCTCCATCCTAATGAAGAACTCAACCATATTATGGTCACTCGCTGCCCAGGGGGCACGTTACAACAAGAATGCTAACTAACACTGTCATTCATGTAATCAATACCCAGTTAAAATAGCTGCTCTCCGTTGGTTCCTCTATATTGATTTAGGATAAACTATACGATACATTCCAACTAAAATCCTCGTCCTGCAGCACCCTGCCCAATTTGATTCACCCAATCTATATGTGAGAAGTCACCCATTATAACGGTTTTGCCTTTGTCGCACGCATTTCTAATTTCCTGTTTGATACCATCTCCAACTTCACTACTACTGTTAGGTGGCCTGTACACAACACCCACCAGCGTTTTCTGCCCCTTAGTGTTTCTCTTGTACTCTTACATGGGTATGACTGCACATAAAAAAATCACCCCCCTTCCCAACCTCAGCCTCATGGACCTTAGAGTACCCCTAGTTCCTAAACCCCCCCCCCCCTTTCCAACCTCAGCCTCATGGACCTTAGAGTACCCCTAGTTCCTAAACCCCCCCCCCCCCCTTTCCAACCTCAGCCTCATGGACCTTAGAGTACCCCTAGTTCCTAAACCCCCCCCCCCTTTCCAACCTCAGCCTCATGGACCTTAGAGTACCCCTAGTTCCTAAAACCCATTTCCATCACTAGTTGTCCACACCAATGAATTGGTTTTCCATTATCGAAAATTCCTAGGACAAGTTTCAAACAAGTTTCCAACACAGTAGTAAGTCTCTCTCAGATAAATCTTCTCACAAAACAAAGGCAAAATTCGTAACACCTAGCAAGTCTCCCACACAAGCCTATCTTATCAGACACAGAGGTCCACCCATGCTTTTTAAAGCGGTAAACACACTTCGAATCCAGGCGGGACCACCTTCTCAAAAGAACAAGCAAACACAACACAGCCGCAAATTACCTGCACTTAAACACTTGGATTCAAACAAGAACTAATACAGTTATAATATAAGAGCAGAATCACATTCAACAAGAAATAATACAGCTAATAGTCATAATGCATTAAATCACACTATTTTAAATTACACTGGATCACACAATTCAGGCAAGCAGTTCTGACCAAAGATCATAGAGGAGCTCCTCTATGATCTTTGGTTCTGACAATACAAGAGCAGAATTAGTAACAAAATCAGTTACATTGCAAGAACAGTACATTGCCAGAACACAATCAGTTACATTGCAAGGACAGAATATCACAACTCAGATAAGGCAGAGCAGTACTATTTAAGCAAACAGTTTTTTAAAGAAAAGTATTTACACAATTCTAAGCAAGTCATTATGTTATACCATTATATACAATTACGGAGCTATTTTACATTTTTACAAGATCTAAATGGATATTCAATTTTAGAGAAATTTAGAGAAAATTTTCAAAAATTGAGATCACAGTTCAGTGACTTAATAACCTGGAATGTGGGAGGACACAGGAGCACCCGGAGAAATTGCAAGTGGTCAAACACCATACAGACAGCACCAGTAGTCAAGATCGAATGCAAGTCTCTGATGGTGCAAGGCAGCAACTCTACCATTGCACCACTGTGCAGCAGAATGCTAATGCGAGTCGGGCTGGACAAAAAATGCCACGTCTTTATGCTTACATTAGCTGATACAATCTTTGCTGAATTGTGCCAATAGTGCCAAAAATAATCTTAGCTGACCATTCTTACCGGGGACAATGTAATACAATCCTCTCCTATCAGAGTAATAATGCAGAAACATGGAATTGTCTTCGTTTATTTCCACCCTGAAGGATGGTGCGTTCATCTCCTAATAATATGAATAAAAAAATTAATGCCTAATCACCGTCTGATTGCATTTATTAATTGCAGTAATTTCATGGTCTTTACTCCAACATTACACACAGTAATAAAGTCATCCTTGATCCTGAGAGACTGTTTAAGACTCAATAACAGCCAACTGTCTCATTAATGGATTTCACCTGATTTACAATCCAAGATTGATTTCAGCAGTGGGGTGATGTTTTTGTTTGGGAATTAAAATATGATACGTTGATCCTTCTCAGTGAAAGATATAAATATTTGGTCTGAGAATATCATGGGTACTCCCATTGCACACAAATTAATGATATGTCAAATCTTAACTGCTTACTGTTCAACAATTGACAAGAAATGTTATTATCTTAAGTGTACTTCTCAAGTTGTATTCAAACATAACAATAATGGATTTGATTTAATCAACTAAATATGACATTTGTGAAAATCCATTACCATTTTACACAGCAACTAACTTCATAATTTGTTTACCCTATTTTTTAATGCAATCTTGTTCCCATAGGGACACGTCCAACTCATTTAAGTCTGTGAAACCTAAGTGCATTGGATGGGAAAAGCTGGGGTCAGTGCAGAGTAAGACTGTTGCAAACCAAGACATTGGATCTTAAAGAGTACAGAGCACAAATAAATCTACCTATAACAATACAGGAGGCCATTTAGCCCATCAGATCACTCAGCCAACTAACAGCAGATCAGATCCGTCAAGCAAATTCCCCCCTCCTTACTTCCCAACTTAGCATCGCTTAGATGCCGTTCAAGTTCCCTTTAATTATTTTTGTTACTTTCCAACAATCAATGAAAATCCACGCAGGTCACGGGGAGAATATACAAACTCTGTACAGGCAGCAACCGTGGTCAGGGTCGAACCCGGGTCTCAGGCACTGGAAGGCAGCAATTCTACCGCTGCGCCACCACGCCATGATATTTAATCCTTTTACATGACATCCTTACATGTAAAACAATTATTAACTGCAAATTCATAGAAAATATTTTAGCAATACATTCTGCAAATTGATTTATTCATTGCAATCCTAAAACTAAATGTTAATCCTGTAGCAATAAAGTATTTGTTAAATAAACTCTTTCAATAAATATGCAATCTTTCTTTGTCTTCTATTGATACCAAACAACAACAGAAGGATTCATTACACTTGCCTGATAGGACAATGAGAGGTAACTGTGTAACGGATCAAGATTCTCGATGAAGTCAATTAGGTTTCCACCCAGAGTACGGAGCATGCGGTCGTATCCAGACCTTTTGCAAAATTCAAAAAAATACTCCCCAAACTGTTTCAGCAATATTTCTGGCTCCATATCTGGGGATCACAATGAAATAAAACATGACCTGGATAAAGTAGCAACAGACTTTCAGCACCAACTTTCTATAATAATATCTATGCAAAATGTCTGAAGGCACTGAAAGGTATGAGGGGATTAAAAAAATAGATTTAAATGAAATAGGGCAAAATAAAGAAATAAATCCCGAGTCATGGATAGAAAATCTAGGGAGGTGAATCTTAAACAAGAATAGAAGTAAGAACAAGAGTGCACCACTCAAACCCTCAAGATCAAAGGTTTCTGTAGGATGTCGCCTTTGAAGTAAGTTGGAAATTCCTTCATTACATTTATTGTTTTTAGGAACAAATTCTGCCATCTAATGTGCTACTTAAGTGATAATTTACATTAATTATGAAGTTAGAAGTGCAATGTTGCCCAGGTAGTGTAACAATAATATGGAACGTACCTAATAATTTGCACGCTTCCTCAACTAATCGTAGTGTATTATCATCTGAATAAACTTTAAAAGTCATGAAAGTGTCCGGGACTCCAGCTGCTATTCTGTAAAGATAGGAATGTTAGTTTGAAAATAAAATTACGATACATCGGTTTCATAATTATTCGCATCTCTATGATTGATAAAGCAATCACAATTGTTTCTGTACTCGTACAAACAAGTGCCTGCACAAGAAATCTCATGGGTTACACACAATCTCACAGCCCAGGGAACAATGCTGCCTGGTGGAATGTTAAACTTTCCCACTGCAATCTTGCGTAGAACACAAAATGCTGGGGTAACTCAGCAGGTCTGGAGAACACGGATGCATGATGTTGGGGATCCATGTCTTCCAAAGATGCTGGCTGACCCGCTGAGTTATTCCAGTACATTGCTTTCCACACAAGCTTTTACACTGGCCCATTTGCACAAGCAGTTACCTTAGGAAGACCGTACAAATTGAGGTTGTCGCAGTGAATCAACCAAACTAGTGATATTCATAGCTGCAAGTACGTAGTGTGCTAAATATACCACAAAAAGTAAGGTTTGCCTTTATATTAATTAGTACTATTCAAATTTAAGATATACCATTAAATCTGAAGCAATAAAAAAACTAGAGGACTCAGCGAGAAGCAACATCTGTGGAGGGAAGGAACATACAACATTTCAGGTTGAGATCCTTCTTCAGGCAGGAGAGCAAAGCAGGAAAAGGGAAGGGGGAGGTGAGGCAAGGCCTTGCAAGCGATAAGTGGATACAGGTGAGATCACAATGATTGGGAGATGGGTGAAGAAAGTTACGAAAGTTAGAGGTGAAAGGGAGACAAAAGGATATCAGAAAGGAAGAGGTGTGAAATATAATGCCGGAGGGAAGAATATGAGTGGAATGGGAAATACATGAGGGGAAAAGAGAGGGGATAAAAAGGAAATATGAGACTTGGGGATGGGGATAGGTGTCCAGAAGAGGGGAAAGGAGCAGGATGATTTGGGTGTTGGGGATGGTGGGATAAATGTGCGTGCACTGGGGTGGAGGTGCGAGCAGGGAAAAGAGAGGGGGATATGATGGTATGACTCGAATTTGGAGAATTCAATGTTCACACCATTGCGTTTTAAGCTACCCAAGCAGAATATGAGGTGCTGTTCTTTCAGTTTACTCGTGGCCACACTTTGGCAATGGAGGAGCCCAAGAAACAGAAAGGTTAGTATAGGAATGGGAAGGCGAGTTCAAATAGTTAGCAACCAGGACATCCAACGGGCCTTGGTGGACAGAACGCAAATGTTCAGTGAAGCGGTAGTTAATCTATGCTTGCCGTCATCAGTGTAATGGAGGCCACATCCAGACCATGGAATGCAGCAGATGAACACTTGCTCATAGATGCTGCCTCACCCGCTGAGTTTCTCCAGCATTTTTGTCTACCTGCTAAAGATAAGTGTTGGCTTACTTTGAAGGTGAGTGTGGCCACTTAGTTAGATTGCCTATCTTGCTTAAACTAATACAAACAAAAATTATCTATAAGGTGTAAGCAAAAATAGTTGCAACTTCTTCTACACATTCAAAATGCTGGGTATCGCTGTGTTCTAATCCTGAAGACTGAAGGCTGACTGCAACAACCAGGTTCAGGAATAGCTACTTCCCCACAGCCATCAGGCTATTAAACCTGGCTCGGACAAAACTCTGATTATTAATAACACATTATCTGTTATTTGCACTTTATCAGTTTATTTATTCATGTGTGTATGTATTTATATTATGGTATATGGACACACTGATCTGTTTTGTAGTAAATGCCTACTATGTTCTGTGTGCTGAAGCAAAGCAAGAATTTCATTGTCGTATCAGGGACACATGACAATAAACTCACTTGAACTTGAACTAATCAATTTTAACAAGATCATCAGGAGTGGTCTGAGTCCAAAACATTTTGTGTGCTTACAAAGATTCTATTTACAATCAATGTTTTATTTCTATCATGTCAAATTGAACATAGAACATAAATTGAACAAATTTAACATTGAGTGATCGTATAACTTTAATAATCAATACTGTATATCTAAGGCACGTATTGCCCTTATACTTCTGAAAGTGCAATCCGTTGTTTCCTTCGAATATCATTTAGATGTAAACATGGTAGCTGGGCAATTCTTGGTTATACTTTGGTTTGGGCAAGAAGAAAAAAAATGACAAATTTAGCAGAAGAATGATCAGAAACTACCTCAGTTTCTCCCATGCTTCTTCTCCAAATGATTGGATGATGGAAGACTTCAAGCACGTGTTAATAAATCCATACTATAAAAAGAAACAATAGATCAGTCAAATCATCGCTTAATGTAAGATAGACACAAAATACTGGAGTAACTCAGCGGGACAGGCAGCATCTCTGGAGAGAAGGAATGGGTGACATTTCGGGTCGAGACCCTTCTTCAGTCATCCCATCGCTTAATGTAGTTCAGTTTCAGTTTTGTTTATTGTCACGTCTACCGCGGAACAGTGAAAAGCATTTGTTGCGTGCCATCCAGTCAGCGGAAAGACAATACATGATTACAATCGAGCCATTTACAGTGTATAGATACATGATAAGGGAATAACGTTTAGTGCAAGGTATAGCCAGCAAAGTCTGATCAAGGATAGTCCGAGGGTCACCAAAGAGGTAGATAGTTGTTCAGCGCTGCTCTCTGGTTGTGGTAGGATGATTCAGTTGCCTGATAACAGGTGGGAAGAAACTGTCCCTGAAACTGATGGTGTGCGTTTTCACGCTTCTATACCTTTTGCCTGATGGGCGAAGGGCGAAGAGGGAGTGGCTAGGGTGCGACTGGTCCTTGATTAGGCTGTTGGCCTTGTGGAGGCAGCATGAGGTATAAATAGAGGCTATAGGCACAAGAGACTTCAGATGCTGGAATCTAGAGCAAAAAAAAATACTCAACGAGTGAGGAAGTATCTGTGGAAGGAATGGACGGACCACGTTTCTGGGTCGACTCGGGACCCTTCTTGAGACTCATTGACACAAAAGGTTGTAGATGCTCAAATCTCAAGGAAAGACAGACTACTACAGTAGAAACTCATGGTCCAGGCAGTATCAGTATCAGTATCTTAAAAGTAGGACCTCAAAGGTAATAATCTCTGGATTACTACCAGTACCACGGGCCAGTCAGAGTAGAAATAGGAGGATATTGCAGATGAATACGTGGCTTGAAAAATGGTGCAAGGGGGAGGGATTCAAATTTTTAGGGCATTGGAACCAATTCTGGGGGAGGTGGGACCAGTACAAACAGGACGGTCTGCACCTGGGCTGGAATGGAACCAATGTTTTTGGGGGAGTGTTTACTAGTGCTGTCGGGGAGGATTTAAACTAATGTGGCAGGGGGATGGGTACAAGAGCAGAGAGGCAGGGGGGTGTAAAATGAGGGTAGAAGCAATAGGTAGCAAGGTGAAAAGTAAAAGTGGCAGGCAGACAAAACCAGGGCAAAAATCAAAAAGGGCCACTTTTCAACATAATTGTATAAGGGGTAAGAACGTTGTAAAAACAAGCCTGAAGGCTTTGTGTCTCAATGCAAGGAGTATTCGTAATAAGGTGGATGAGTTGAATGTGCAGATAGCCATTAATGATTATGATATAGTTGGGATCACGGAGACATGGCTCCAGGGTGACCAAGGCTGGGAGCTGAACATCCAGGGATATTCAATATTCAGGAGGGATAGAGAGAAAGGAAAAGGAGGTGGGGTAGCGTTGCTGGTTAGAGAGGAGATTAACGCAATGGAAAGGAAGGACATTAGTTTGGAGGATGTGGAATCGGTATGCGTAGAGCTGCGAAACACTAAGGGGCAGAAAACGCTGGTGGGTGTTGTGTACAGGCCACCTAACAGTAGTAGTGAAGTTGGAGATGGTATCAAACAGGAAATTAGAAATGCGTGCGACAAAGGCAAAACAGTTATAATGGGTGACTTCAATCTACATATAGATTGGGTGAATCAAATTGGCAGGGGTGCTGAGGAAGAGGATTTCTTGGAATGTATGCGGGATAGTTATCTAAATCAACATGTAGAGGAACCAATGAGAGAGCAGGCTATTTTAGACTGGGTATTGAGTAATGAGGAAGGGTTAGTTAGCAGTCTTGTTGTACATGCCCCCTTGGGCAAGAGTGACCATAATATGGTTGAGTTCTTCATTAGAATGGAGAGTGACATTGTTAATTCAGAAACAATGGTTCTGAACTTAAAGAAAGGTAACTTTGAGGGTATGAGACGTGAATTGGCCAAGATTGACTGGCAATTAATTCTAAAAGGGTTGACGGTGGATATGCAATGGAAGACATTTAAAGACTGCATGGATGAACTACAAAAATTGTTCATCCCAGTTTGGCAAAAGAATAAATCAGGGAAGGTAGTGCATCCGTGGATAACAAGGGAAATCAGGGATAGTATCAAAGCGAAGGATGATGCGAACAAATTAGCCAGAAAAAGCAGCATACCAGAGGACTGGGAGAAATTCGGAGACTAGCAGAGGAGGATAAAGGGCTTAATTAGGAAAGGAAAAATAGATTATGAAAGAAAACTGGCAGGGAACATAAAAACTGACTGCAAAGGTTTTTATAGATATGTAAAAAGAAAGAGATTAGTTAAAACAAATGTAGGTCCCTTGCAGTCAGAAACAGATGAGTTGATCATGGGGAACAAGGATATGGTGGACCAATTGAATAACTACTTTGGTTCCGTCTTCACTAAGGAAGACATAAATAATCTGCCGGAAATAGCAGGGGACCGCGGGTCAAAGGAGTTGGAGGAATTGAGTGAAATCCAGGTTAGTCGGGAAGTGGTGTTGGGTAAATTGAATGGATTAAAGGCCGATAAATCCCCAGGGCCAGATAGGCTACATCCCAGAGTACTTAAGGAAGTAGCTCCAGAAATAGTGGATGCATTAGTAATAATCTTTCAAAACTCTTTTAGATTCTGGAGTAGTTCCTGAGGATTGGCAGGTAGCAAACGTAACCCCACTTTTTAAGAAGGGAGGGAGAGAGAAAACGGGGAATTACAGACTAGTTAGTCTAACATCGGTAGTGGGGAAACTGCTTGAGTCAGTTATTAAAGATGGGATAGCAGCACATTTGGAAAGTGATGAAATCATTGGACAAAGTCAGCATGGATTTACGAAAGGTAAATCATGTCTGACGAATCTTATAGAATTTTTTGAGGATGTAACTAGTAGCGTGGATAGGGGAGAACCAGTGGATGTGGTGTATCTAGACTTCCAGAAGGCTTTTGACAAGGTCCCACATAAGAGATTAGTATACAAACTTAAAGCACGGTATTGGGGGTTCAGTATTGATGTGGATAGAGAACTGGCTGGCAAACAGGAAGCAAAGAGTAGGAGTAAACGGGTCCTTTTCACAATGGCGGGCAGTGACTAGTGGGGTACCGCAAGGCTCAGTGCTGGGACCCCAGCTATTTACAATATATATTAATGATCTGGATGAGGGAATTGAAGGCAATATCTCCAAGTTTGCGGATGACACTAAGCTGGGGGGCAGTGTTGGCTGTGAGGAGGATGCTAGGAGACTGCAAGGTGACTTGGATAGGCTGGGTGAGTGGGCAAATGATTGGCAGATGCAGTATAATGTGGATAAATGTGAGGTTATCCATTTTGGTGGCAAAAACAGGAAAGCAGACTATTATCTAAATGGTGGCCGATTCGGAAAAGGGGAGATGCAACGAGACCTGGGTGTCATGGTACACCAGTCATTGAAAGTAGGCATGCAGGTGCAGCAGGCAGTGAAGAAAGCGAATGGTATGTTAGCTTTCATAGCAAAAGGATTTGAGTATAGGAGCAGGGAGGTTCTACTGCAGTTGTACAGGGTCTTGGTGAGACCACACCTGGAGTATTGCGTACAGTTTTGGTCTCCAAATCTGAGGAAGGACATTATTGCCATAGAGGGAGTGCAGAGAAGGTTCACCAGACTGATTCCTGGGATGTCAGGACTGTCTTATGAAGAAAGACTGGATAGACTTGGTTTATACTCTCTAGAATTTAGGAGATTGAGAGGGGATCTTATAGAAACTTACAAAATTCTTAAGGGGTTGGACAGGCTAGATGCAGGAAGATTGTTCCCGATGTTGGGGAAGTCACAGTTTAAGGATAAGGGGGAAATCTTTTAGGACCGAGATGAGGACATTTTTTTTCACACAGAGAGTGGTGAATCTGTGGAATTCTCTGCCACAGAAAGTAGTTGAGGCCTGTTCATTGGCTATATTTAAGAGGGAGTTAGATGTGGCCCTTGTGGCTAAAGGGATCAGGGGGTATGTAGAGAAGGCAGGTACAGGATACTGAGTTGGGTGATCAGCCATGATCATATTGAATGGCGGTGCAGGCTCGAAGGGCCGAATGGCCTGCTCCTGCACCTATTGTCTTTGTTTCTATGCAATACAATATATGCGTTGCATAACTCCGCCGTCTGCGTTGGTTTTTGAACTGACCTTTACAACATACTGCGCTTTTACATCAGAAAGTTGCCCGAGAGGAAATTAACCTTCAATTTTTGTTTCCGCTGCTCGCCATTTTATGGTGAACTTTCCATACACGCATAGTTTAAAATTTAACTTTGGAACAGAATCAAATAAAGAATTTCAAAAGCACGGTGTCAGATATGACCTGCCCAGATATCTTATCTGCTTATAGTAGTAATATGTGTAATTCTTTCCAGAGAAATGAACCACAACACTTAACACAGGGCAAGTCTGTACCCCTTTGCACACACGACGTTGTGATATGACCCATATATATATATATATATGACCCATAGACATATGGGTCTGAAGAAGGGGTTCGGCCCGAAACGTCGCCTATTTCCTTCGCTCCATAGATGCTGCTGCACCCGCTGAGTTTCCCCAGCAATTTTGTGTACCTTCTTATATATATATATCTGCAGACTTACATACAGTACTTTGAACAACAACCTCCTACTGCCAAGGTCGCGGAAGTCGCTCCCCCCACACACACACACACAATACAAATTGCAGCACACACAATTCATGCAAAAAGAAAAATAAGTGACCTCTCTTGGCAAGTGGACACTGGTTGAGAATTAATGAGCGAAGTCACCTCCGGACGCTCACGGTCCAGTGAAGTGCAATGTTGTACACAACACAACACTTACCATCTTTATGCAAGAGAGTAGGATTTAAGTCCATCCACTTGGTGATTTGCGGGACAAAGAGGCATCGTGTTGCGGGCACGCTGGCTGCTTGGTTGCAAAATGTCACATCGCACCTGTAATTAACTGGTGCAACGCGAGTCAGTTTCCAGTAGCGGAATGGAAGCAAGCGCCAGATCGCTGGGTTTTCCCCACTTTGCACTCGCCCGCTCGCCCATGGAGAGTTGCAGTGGAGTTTTGCATCAGCGGTTCAGGACGCCCTCTGCTGAGCATCTGGGGCGGCAGTCAACCCGGCTGCATAAATCTGCATCCTTGGCAGATCGAATGTGGAGAGCAAAAATGGAGAGGGAGCGTTAAGGGCCTGTCCCACTTACGCGACCTTTACAGGCGACTGCGACTTGGTCCTCCAAAATATTCCAAATGGAATTTAAACTGGAGGTGGTGAAGGTCGCCGTTTTCTATGTTTCTATGTTTAAAGGGAAAGGCTCCATAAGTCACTGAATACCAAATATTTTCCAGATATTGGACTCTACAGAAGGCTCACAGTGGAAAACTGGGAACTTGGTGTATAGATAAATTACATTATGGCAATGGATGTTAACATAATAACAGTGAAAATAGAAAAAAGGTAAATAAGAAAACATGAATGGTAATGGTGATAAAACAAAATTATTTCATTTAGAGAGCTCATCTGGGAAAGATTCATATTCAGAGAAATTCAAATAATGAATTACTAACTGATTTCTGAATCAGTACATGAATAACAAACATGAATACGTTTATATTATCAAGGAGAAATAAATTAAATTTGAAGAAAATATAATCAAAAATAGTTCTCTATTAAAGCACAATCTAGAGGGTTTATCAGAGCATTGAATTTAAATAAACTAGAGGAATGTTAACTGGTAAAGAAAAGTGGCAATTGCTGTGAACATTACATTACATGTAACAGGCTGGCAATACTGTAAAGGGGAGTAATCATGATTTGTGTAGGAAGGAACTGCAGATGCTGGTTTACACCGAGCAGCATCTCTGGAGAGAAGGAATGGGTGACGTTTTGTGTCGAGATCTTTCTCCAGACTGGTATCGACCCGAAACGTCACCCAGTATTCATGGTTTGATGGGAGAATGGTTAATTAAATATAAATAATCCAGTCAAGGGCACATAAAAACATTCCATGAAATACAACAATTTATGTTAACATTTATAAATTGAAGCAAAAAGTGGAGAAGAATTAAAAAAACGTTTAAAAATGTCTTGCATGCAACGTATTTTGAATATGTGTTTGGGCAAAGAGTTAGTTATGTATTTCTTGTAGCTTCTAGGATACATTGTGAGTTGAGCTGATGGATTTCAATTGGATTGAAAATGAATGCTGAACATTTTGCTGCCCAATGCTACCCCCTTGTGATGCTTGGACGCTACTACAGGAATGTAAATAGCGAAGGCGGCTGTTTTTAAAGCAGTTTTCATTGAGGACAGTTATGGTCTATACCCGGGAGGCAGCACATTTAGCTGTTCATCCTTCCAATGTGACGTTGAATTCTAGGTCCTGCATGCTTCTTCAGATGATATAAAAGATTCAAAGCATCGTTTAGACAAAAGGGCTACAGAAATATCCCTGATACGGTCTGTTAATGGTTGTCGCGGGGATCTATAGAAGGCATGGACATCGTAGGCAGAGTGGGGTCCCAGACCCAGGGAATTGCTATGGGTGTCAGTGAGCTCTGCAATCCGGCAAGCACGTTCAGCCTTAGCTAGTGTGAGCTCCTCATCCCGGAGTAGTTCATTTCTCACCTTGTCATTCAGGATGCCATATACGAGTCTGCCGTGGATGAGTACGTCGCGGTCCTGGAAGTGGCATCATGCAGCGATGCTCCTCAGGGCACCAATACAGGATTCGACCATCTCGCCCTCGTGTTGGCTTCTGGAGAAAAAATTTGTGGTGACCCATGATAACGTTGGTGTGAAGTTGGCACCGGTCACGGAACTTTCGCAGTCTTCTTTGGAGGCACGGGTTGGGATCCCACTCCTGACACCATGTTTGTGAATGGTCCACTACAACATACATGGTAATACATACGTCTTTATTCCATTCAGAAATACAGAGCATGTTCACTGCACAGCCATGCTCTCTCAGCTCAGCACCGCTTCTGCCGGCTGCTGCTAGCTGCTGTCCTCGTTAGTGTAGTACCGTAATACCATGTAATGGGTGGCATGCATATATGTGTAGTGGAGATTATAAATGGCATGGATTAATAAGGGTTAATCTACACAGTCTAAGATTCTAAGTTATGTTGAACATTCACAAGAAGCCTTGCAACACAGTGGCACAGTGGTAGAGTTGCTGCCTTACAACGCCAAAGATGTGGGGTCAATCTCGACTAAGGGTGCTGACTGTACAAAGTTTGTAGGATCCCCCCATGACTGTGTGTTTTTTTTCCAGGTGCTCTGGGTTCCTACCACACTCGAAATATGTGCAGGTTTGTAGGTTGAATGGCTTCTGTAAATTGTCCCTAGTGCGTAGGAAAGAACGAGTGTGCGGGTGATCACTGGTCAGTTTGTGCTCGGTGGGCCGTAGGGCCAGTTTCCACGTTGTATCTCTAAATTAAACTAATTTATATTCCGAAAAGCCCTGAATACATAGAAGGTATAACAAACAATGAATTTTGATATTCTCAATCAATTTCAATAGAGGGCATAAAGGAACAACAAGATGATCCTTAACGAAGCATCATAAGGGTGGCACTGTGACGCAGCAATAGAGTTGCTGCCCTACAGCGCCAGAGACACCGGATTCAATCCTGAATACGGGTGCTGTCTGTACAGAGTTCATGCGATCTCCCTGTGGCCACGTGGGTTTTCTCTGGGTGCTCCACACTCCAAAGACGTACAGGTTTGTAGGTTCATTGGCTTCGATAAAATTGTAAATTGTCCCTAGTGGGTAGAATAGTGGTAGTGTACGGGGATCGCTGGGCGGCACGGAATTGTTGGGCCGATGGGCCTGTTTCCATGTTGTATCACTAAACTAAACTAAATTGTCAAAGCCAGTTGGTAAGGTGGGACGATGTGCGGAATATAAAAGATGATAATATATTACAGTAGGGGGAGCTATACTGAGGTTGAACTGAAGCACTGTACAGTGCATTGTGGTAGAGTGGAGGCCTATGTTCTTGTACTACATATTGGGTGCTGGGACCATTTCTTCAGAAGCTCTCAAACTTATCTATCATACCCTTGCTAGAAATGTTACAGAAGCTCCTAAAAATGTAGAAACTGTTAATTTGATGCTGGGGGGGGGAGTCGCTGCAACCCTCTTTTACAAAGTTCTGATGCATGAATTCAGTACATCCATCCCTCAGCACTGACATGCTATGCATTGTTCAACACAAAAGATAAAGAGAAACAGACTTAATGCGTGATTAACACTGGAAAGTTTACTGATGACAACTATCGATGTCCTCCTGAGTTACTCCAGCACTTTTAATCTTTTTTTCTAAACCAGCATCTGTAGTTCACTGTGTCTCTTGCTTATTTCTGAGCAAGCTGTCACTTAATGCATAAAATTAATAGGACACCTCCAGTCTTCATCTTTCTTCAACATCGTGACACCCAACTATCTCACATAAAAATTCCAATATTTTTATACAAATGGTTTAATAAAAACACGAGACATGTAACATGTATCTAATCAGACAAAATGTTCTCATACCAATACATTATATTACTGTCTTTGGACATATTATTTAAGCTAATGAAAATTAAAACAATTTTTTTTTACAACATCGCTCATTTCAGCCTATCTATAATTTTGACAAAAGGTTGCAACAATGCAAGATGACAATACCTACATGTATTTGATTTGTCATTTACTATTAGGACATTAAAAGCTGGAAATTGATCCATTTATGCATGTTTTAATTTTCAGATAAACTATTTTTTGCAGGTTAGATCAAGATGGTAACTGGGAATTTCTGTGCGTGATTGTTCTTGACACAGGTGACATTTACTCAGCATCAATCACACCTCTAATGATGGCATAGGTCATACGACTTTTGTTATTAACTCTCAAAATGACATGGTACACATTATGATGAGTTTGAGAAAACAATGATATTGAAAGAATCTTCACTGCCCCATCTCTCAGTCTCACTTTTCTAAGGCCAGCAAATAAATACAAAATATAATATACCAGCATTTTATTTACTATATACAGCCTGGTAAAAAAATAATTGCAAGCCATGTGCGTTAATAGACTCAGAGCACCTTGCAGCAGGTCACCGTATGGCAGAAATATGCCTGGGCACAATGAAGACTCTCTCTTGCACTTTGCCTTGCTTCCATAGCTGTCAGGCTGTGGCTACTGTGGAGGAAGTTCTTGAAGAGCTGAAGTGTAAACAGAGAGTGTTGGAAATACTCAGCTGGTCAGACAGTTTCAGTTGTGTATATTGTCACGTTTACCACCAAAGTAGAGTGAAAAGCTTTTCTGTTGCCTGCTATAGAGTCAGCACAAAGACAATACGTGATTACGATTAATCCATTTACAACATAAAGATACGTGATAATGGAATAACACTTATTCCAAGGTAAAGCCAGCAAAGTCCAGACAAGGATAGTCCAAGGGCCATCAAAGAGGTAGATAATAGTTCAGCACTTCTCTCTGGTTGTGATAAGATGATTCAGTTGCCTGATAACATCTGCCAGACAGCCAGTGTGGATCAATAATCCTTCATGACCCTTTAAGTACTGACTTGGTTAGGGTCAGCACAACAACAATGTGACATCTGGATGTGACAGTGTCAATAGAAACAACATGGGTCCAGTTTAGCACATAAAATGTTACGCAAAACACCACAGCGCTACTTTGTTTTGCCCACTTACACGATATTGGAATTGGTGGTGTGAACATACTGTACACTTTGTGCATGAAAAGCATGGGAACACTTTTTCTCATAGACCTTCCTTTTGATGAGAAACAGAAAATAAACATAGAATGAAACTAGAATTCAAAATCAATGGATATTTTTAAGGCAGAGATAGATAGATTCTTGATTAGTACGGGTGTCAGGAGATAAGGGGAGAAGGCAGGAGAATGGGGTTAGGAGGGAGAGATAGATCAGCCATGATTGAATGACGGAGTATATTTGGGCCGAATGGCCTAATTCTGCTCCTATCACTTATGAACTTATGACCTCACTTATGTAGAAACATAGAAAATAGGTGCAGGAGTAGGCCATTCGGCCCTTCAAGACTGCACCGCCATTCAATATGATCATGGCTGATCACCCAACTCAGTATCCTGTACCTGCTTTCTCTCCATATCCCCTGATCCCTTTAGCCACAAGGGCCACATCTAACTCCCTCTTAAATATAACTAATGAACTGGCCTCAACTACATTCTGTGGCAGAGAATTCCGGAGATTTACCACTCTCTGTGTAAAAAATGTTTTTCTCATCTCAGTCCTAAAAGATTTCCCCTTTATCCTTAAACATATCCTTAAAGATTAGTAGTCATTGTGAAATGTGTTCAACAATCGATGTACAGTGCCGATAGATCAAATATCAGAAATAATTATATTTTAGGTAGACACAAAATGCTGGAGAGGAAATGGGTGACGTTTCGGGTCGAGACCCTTTTTCAGACTGTCTGAAATCTGAAGAAGGGTCTCGACCCGAAACGTCACCCATTCCTTCTCTCCAGAGATGCTGCCTGTCCCGCTGAGTTACTCCAGCGCGTTGTGTCTACCTTCGATTTAAACCAGCATCTGCAGTTCTTTCTTACACAATTGTATTTTATCTATAATGTAACAATGACAGTTTACTATTCTAATATCATCTAGAATTAACCATTCTAAGTGCAGAATGAAGCTGAACCTGAACTTGCTTGACCTGTCTTCCAAAGAGAGACAAAGGCAAGACAGAACAAGCAAAGCTACAATGACATGTTTCAGAAACAATTTGGCAAGAATTGCACATTGGAATAAAGGTTATAGTGATTTATAAAGAATCATCTGTTCTAAGGATTGATAAGGCCCTTCTGAACTGTTGACGTTTGCTGAAAAAGTAATATATTTATTAAAAGATAACTGCAACTGTTAGAGTTATTCTGCTGCTCAAATATCTTGCTAAGTTATGTTTAACAATATTGAAAGGCCAGATTTTGAAAACATATGAAAATAAAGAAAGTAATAATGTATTTTTATCATTAAAGTTTCCTTTAACAAATCTTGCACTTTTTTTTCAGAGTAAGAAGCTTAATAAATCTTTGAAACATGTTACTTCTGTCTTGAAAATCTGCCAAGAATGTAAAAAGTGTAATACTTAGGTTTAAACTTAATCTGAATTCTATTGTCGGTCCACAAATTGTTTTATTTTAAAGACATTTGGACAAGAATTTGTACAGGAAAGTTACACGTCCAATGTAGCAAATGGGATTAGTATATATTGGCATCTTAGTTGACATGGACAAGGTGGGCCAAAAAAAGTCTATTTCTGTGCTGTAAACTTCAGTGATTCCATAATGTGCCAGCCAATGAAGATATTTACAGTGATACAGTCCAAACCCTTTGTTGAATAACTATTCAAGATACAACATAATTCTTATAGGAGATAGACACTAAGTGTTGGAGTAACTCAGCGAGACAGCAGCATCTCTGGAGAGAAAGGAATGGATGAAGTTTCGGGACGAGACCCTTCTTCAGACTGAGAGTCAGAAACATGGTTCTTATACTAGGTGGATAAAGTTTAGAATAATCTTATTACCTCATTTTACATAAAACCTTGTGCAAGAACACGGATAAAGAGATTCCTTATTCATTCACTAGTGAATTAGACCAATTATCTAGCCAGCCATATCCAGCAAATTCCAAGAATGACCCCAACTATGCTGAATCAATTTATTTCAATCTCCATATCTTTTCACTAGGTTAGAAAGCAAACTGCAGAAGAAACTGAAGAAGAAACAGGCAATATTTGTGGGGGGGAATGGACAGAAGTAGATGAAGGGTCTCGACCTGAAATGTCGACTGTCCATTTTCCTCCACAGATGCTGCCTGGCCCGCTGGGTTCCTCAGGCAGTTTGTTTTTCTCCCCAAATTCTAGCATCTGCAGTCTCTTGTGTGTCAGCATTTCACTAAAACTACCCATACAATGATGATTTGTTAAAAAGGGGGAAAATCAAAAAGGATATGATATGCATGCTTTCATAGGTCGGGGCATTGAGAATAAAAGTCAGGAAGTGATCATGTAGTTTCATGGGACTTTGGTTGGGCTGCATTTGAAGTATTGCACGCAATTCTGGTTGTTCCATTACAGGAAGGATGTGGAGGCTTTGGAAAGGGTGCAGAGGAAGGTTACTAGAATGATGCCTGGCTTAGGTGGTATCATAAGGACATAAGGAATAGGCATAGAATTAGGCCATTCGGTCCATCAAGTCTACTCCGTCATTCAATTATTGCTGATCTATCTCTCCCTGCTAACCCCATTCTCCTGCCTTCTGCCCATAACCTCTGACACCCGTATTAATCATTAATTTGCTAAATGGAAAGGTAGGACAGATTTGGATTCTTTTTTCCGGAATGCCGGTTGTTGGTAGACCTGATAGATGTTTGCAATGTCATGAGAGGCATAGATAGACAGGCAGAATCTTTTCCCCAGGATGAAAATATCAAATACTGGAGGCATAGCTTTAAGAGGGGCAAAGTACAAATGACATGTTTACGGCATTTAGAATAATATGTTCACTTCTGAGCACCATGTTATATGAAAGATATTGTCAAGCTTGAAAGGGTTCAGAAAGGATTTACGAGGATGTTGCCCGGACTAGAGGGTGGGAGCTATAGAGAGAGGTTGGGCAGGCTGGGTCTCTATTCTATGGAGTGCAGGAGGATGAGGGGTGATCTTATAGAGGTAGATAAAATCATGAGAGGAAAAGATTGGGTAAATGCACAGTCTCTTGCCCAGAGTAGGGGAATCGAGGACCAGAGGATATAGGTTCAAGATGAAGGGGAAAAGGTTTAATGGAATCCGAGGGGTAACTTTTGCACACAAAGGGTGGTGGGTGTATGGAACAAGCTGCCAGAGGAGGTAGTTGAGGCTGGGACTATCCCATCGTTTAAGAAACAGTTAGACAGATACATGGATAGGACTGGTTTGGAGGGATACTGACCAAACGCAGGCAGGTGGGACTAGTGTAGCTGGGACATTGTTGGACGGTGAGGGCAAGTTGGGCCAAAGGGCCTGTTTCTGCACTGTATCACTGTAGGACTCTATGACTCCACATGGGGGGGTGGTGGTTGAGGCAGACTCTGCTATCTTTAAGAGCCCTATCTAGCTCTCTCTTGAAAGTATCCAGAGAACCGGCCTCCACCGTCCTCTGAGGTAGAGAATTCCACAGACTCACAACACTCTGTGAGAAAAAGTGTTTCCTCCTTTCCATACTAAATGGCTTACCTCTTATTCTTAAACTGTAGCCCCTGGTTCTGGACTCCGCCAACATCGGGAACATGTTTCCCGCCTCTAGCGTGTCCAAACCCTTAATAAACTTATATGTTTCAATAAAATCCCCTCTAATCCTTCTAAACTCCAGAGTGTACAAGCCCAGCCGCTCCATTCTCTCAGCATATGACAATCCCGCCATCCCGGGAATTAACCTTGTGAACCTACGCTGCACTCCCTCAATAGCAAGAATTGCCTTCCTCAAATTAGGGGACCAAAACTGCACACAATACTCCAGGTGTGGTCTCACTTGGGCCCTCTACAACTGCAGAAGGACCTCTTTGCTCCTCTACTCAACTCCTCTTGTTATAAAGGCCAACATGCCATTCACTTTCTTCACTGCCTGCTGTACATGCATGCTTACTTTCATTGACTGATGAACAAGGACCCCCCAGATCCCGATGTACTTCCCCTCTTCCCAACTTGACACCATTTAGATAGTATTCTACCTTCCTGTTTTTGCTACCAAAGTGGATAACCTCACATTTATCCACATTAAACTGCATCTGCCATGCATCTGCCCACTCACCCAACCTGTCCAAGTCACCCTGCATTCTCATAGCATCCTCCTCACAGTTCATACTGCCACCCAGCTTTGTGTCATCTGCAAATTTGCTAATGTTACTTTGAATCCCTTCATCTAAATCATTGATGTATATTGTAAATAGCTGCGGTCCCAGCACCGAGCCTTGCGGTACCCCACTAGTCACTGCCTGCCATTCTGAAAGGGACCCGTTAATTATTTGTTTCCTGTCTGCCAACCAATTTTCTATCCATGTCACCACTCTATCCCCAATACCATGTGCCCTAATTTTGCCCACTAATCTCCTATGTGGGACCTTATCAAATGTTTTCTGAAAGTTCAGGTACACTACATCCACTGGTTCTCCCTTGTCCATTTTCCTAGTTACATACTCAAAAAATTCCAGAAGATTAGTCAAGCATGATTTCCCCTTCATAAATCCATGCTGGCTTGGACCGATCCTGTTGCTGCTGTCCAAATGTGCTGCTATTTCATCTTTTATAATTGACTCCAGCATCTTCCCCACCACCGACGTCAGGCTAACTGGTCTATAATTCCGTTTTCTCTTTCCCGCCTTTCTTAAAAAGTGGGATAACATTAGCTACCCTCCAATCCACAGGAACTGATCCTGAATCCATAGAACATTGGAAAATGATCACCAATGCATCCACAATTTCTAGACCCACTTCCTTAAATACCATGGGATGCAGATCAGCAAGCCCTAGGGATTTATCAGCCTTCAGTCCAATCAGTATACCCAACAGCATTTCCTGCCTAATGTGGATTTCCTTCAGTTCCTCCGTCACCCCAGATCCTCTGGCCACTAATATATCAGGAAGATTGTTTGTGTCCTCCTCAGTGAAGAGGTGGCATTTTGGTGGCAAAAACAGGAAAGCAGACTATTATCTAAATGGTGGCCGACTAGGAAAAGGGGAGATGCAGCGAGACCTGGGTGTCATGGTACACCAGTCATTGAAAGTGGGCATGCAGGTGCAGCAGGCAGTGAAGAAAGCGAATGGTATGTTAGCTTTCATAGCAAAAGGATTTGAGTATAGGAGCAGGGAGGTTCTACTACAGTTGTACAGGGTCTTGGTGAGACCACACCTGGAGTATTGCGTACAGTTTTGGTCTCCAAATCTGAGGAAGGACATTATTGCCATAGAGGGAGTGCAGAGAAGGTTCACCAGACTGATTCCTGGGATGTCAGGACTGTCTTATGAAGAAAGACTGGATAGACTTGGTTTATACTCTCTAGAATTTAGGAGATTGAGAGGGGATCTTATAGAAACTTACAAAATTCTTAAGGGGTTGGACAGGCTAGATGCAGGAAGATTGCTCCCGATGTTGGGGAAGTCCAGGACAAGGGGTCACAGCTTAAGGATAAGGGGGAAATCCTTTAAAACCGAGATGAGAAGAACATTTTTCACACAGAGAGTGGTGAATCTCTGGAACTCCCTGCCACAGAGGGTAGTCGAGGCCAGTTCATTGGCTATATTTAAGAGGGAGTTAGATGTGGCCCTTGTGGCTAAGGGGATCAGAGGGTATGGAGAGAAGGCAGGTACGGGATACTGAGTTGGATGATCAGCCATGATCATATTGAATGGCGGTGCAGGCTCGAAGGGCCGAATGGCCTACTCCTGCACCTAATTTCTATGTTTCTATGTTTCTATGTTTCTAAGAGAGGTCCAAAGTACCTGTTCAACTCATCTGCCACTTCCTTGTTCCCCATAATAGTCACCTTTTTCGGTCTTCAAGGGTTCAACTTTGGTCTTAACTGATTTTTGTCCTGTTCATATACCTAAAGAAGCTTTTACTATTCTCCTTTATATTCTTACGATGATAATGCAATGATGGAATTTGGATAGACATATTTATATGCAAGGAATTGAGGTGATAATTGCTAGTTTCTGAGCGTTCCCCCAGTCTAGTTTCAGTAAAAACACTGAATCAAGCACTTGAAATAACTAAATTTTATTTTACCAAAAGCGCATCAGAGATTAAACACTGTACCTATGACGTCAACACTGTACGAGATGAAGTCAACTATCGAAACATTTACCCTGATTAACAGAATTCTCAGACAAGGTTTAACACCCCATCCAGTAAACATCCAGCAGAGCGAGATTCCGCAACATTATTTACAAGCTATTTACAAAATGTTTATCTAGTTTGCAACCACCCAATCCATTCTATGCATTTGGTATCAGATTGACAAGGCTTGCAAGGTTTCCAACCCTTTGCATATGAATTGTATCTAAGTTCCAGACTCTCTGGCACCTCTCGCAGCTTGTCCCAGCTCTGCAGAGAGCATTCCCAATTTGGCCAAATCTCCCAGCAAGCCCTGACACGTAACCCCATTTTGAAGTCCTGACTGGTCCAATTTAGCCAGAATTAACAGAGGGATATGGATTATGTGCAGCCAGATAAGAGTTGGTCTTTGTCAGTCGAAGGGCCTGTTCTTGTGCTGCACTATTTTATATTCTATGTAAGAACACCTTTGACAAGGTCCCATGCAAGAGATTAGTGTGCAAAATTAGAGCACATGGTATTGGGGATAGGGTATTGACATGGATAGAGAACTGGTTGGCAGACAAGATGCAAAGAGTAGGAATGAATGGGTCCTTTTCAGAATGGCAGGCAGTGACTAGTGGGGTGCTGCTAGGCTCAGTGCTGGGACCCCAGTTATTTACAATATATATTAATAATTTAAACAAGAGAATTAAATGTAACATCTCCAAGTTTGCGGATGACACAAAGCTGGGTGGCAGAGTGAGCTGCGAGGAGGGTGCTATGAGGCTGCAGGCAGGGTGACGGATAGGTTGGGTGAATGGGCAGACGCATGACAGATGCAGTGTAATGTGGATAAATATAAGGTAAAGGTAAACTTTTTCACCCAGGGAGTTGTGAATCATTGGAATTCTCCGCCACAGAAAGCATTGGACGTAAATTCACTGGATGGTTTCAAGAGAAGATTTAGCTTTTCGGGCTAATGGAATCATGGGATATGGGGAAAAAGCAGGAACAGGGAACTGATTGTGGATGATCAGCCATGATCATCTTGAATGGCGGTGCTGACTCGCAGAGCCCAATGTCCTACTCCTGCACCTATTTTCTATGTTTCTATGTCTGCATTGATGTCTTTGATGAATATACAGTTGTGCTCAGCTCATATACAGTGATGGGGCAATTCTTAATAATTCTTAGCCTTGTACCTAACAATAATTGAAAGACATTCTTGCCATAGAGGGAATACAGAGAAGGTTCACCAGACTGATACCTGGGATATCAGAACTTTCATATGAAGAAAGATTGGATAGACTCGGCTTGTACTCGCTAGAATTTAGAAGATTGAGGGGGGATCTTATAGAAACGTACAAAAGTTTTAAGGGGTGGACAGGCTAGATGCAGGAAGATTGTTCCCGATGTTGGGGAAGTCCAGAACAAGGGGTCACAGTTTAAGGATAAGGGGGAAATCCTTTGGGACCGACATGAGAAAAACATTTTTCACACAGAGAGTGTTGAATCTGTGGAATTCTCTGCCACAGAAGATAGTTGAGGCCAGTTCATTGGCTATATTTAAGAGGGTTAGACGTGGCCCTTGTGGCTAAAGGGATCAGGGGGTATGGAGAGAAAGTAGGTACAGGATACTGAGTTGGATGATCAGCCATGATCATATTGAATGGCGGTGCAGGCTCGAAGGGCCGAATGGCCTACTCCTGCACCTATTTTCTATGTTTCTATGTTTCTATGTTTGAGATGGAAAACACTTGCAATCACACACACAACTACCAGAGGTAATTATCACCCTCTCCTCTTGCACAATACCCCAGAAATCCAGATCAGCCACCCAATTTGGACTGCACATGATTTGCGTGTGATTAATTATAATAAAATGAAATAGGGCTGGATTTTCAGGACCTGTTTATTCACTATGCCAAATTATGACTCAGGTAGTGAAGTTAAAAGGAAACAAAATCTAGTATTGAACAAGCACACTGGAGCAGTCAAAGATAAATAATCAATCGATGCCTAATATTGTACGATTTTGTAATATAAACAAGATTTGCATATGCAAAAAAAACCCACAGCAACATTATGGCATTTCAGATCCTATATTTCTCTCAATTAACATCAGACTAATAAGATATTTAAAGGAAATATTTAATAGAAACTAATTTAAAAACAGAATTATATTTCAAATTGAAAAACAAAAGGCAAACAATGTTAAAATAAATATAACACTGCAGCTATCATGACTTTTCACTTTCTTTCCCTTCACAGGAAGTTTGCAAATGAAATAAATAGATGAACAAAAGATTTTTCAATTTCATCCTTCGTGCTCTTTTGTTCATATGTTTTCACATTTGAAATTATTTTCCCAGACTTGGTGAATATTACCATGTTTATTATACTTTATAAACAAACATCAAATAAACCAAGTAAAAATATGATGCTGGATTCAACATGGTTCATGCTTGTAACTCTGCATATAATTTCCTTTTCAATAAATACTATCTTAGTATGTAAGTAAGTAAGTAAATTTTATTTATATAGCACGTTTAAATCAACTCGCATTGAAACCAAAGTGCTTTACATAAAAGAAATAATTAAGTTTCCGTACATCCATAGAAAAAAATTAAAAATAAGAAAAAATGACACGACACATTTTAGAATTAATAATAATAATAATAATAATAATAATAATAAATACTTTATTGATCCCCTCAGAGAAATTCAGATGTCCAGAAGCCCCCAACCAACAAACCCACAGATTCAAAACGAACGCAGACAGAAAATACATAGAATACAATGTGGACACTACCTGAGAGCAATAAATACTTAAAAAGACCAATAATTAACAATTGAAAATTGCAAAATGCATCCCCCTACAGCCTAGCGGTCCGAATTATAAAATCTAATGGCTGCAGGGGTGAAGGATCTCCTGAACCGCTCCGTTCTACAGGGCAGGGAGAGGAGCCGGTTGTTCCGAGTGCTCTTTTGACTCTCCAGAATTACATGGAGGGGATGCCCGGGGTTTTTCAGGATGACCTGCACCTTGTGCCTCATACGCCTCGCAAGCACATCCATCCCAGAGTCTACTCTCCCCTCCAGCACTGAGCTAGCTCGTTTAACCAGTTTGACCAGCTTCTTGTTGTTTTTTGCACTAATGCTGTTGCCCCAGCAGACAACAGCGTAGAAAATAACACTTGCAACCACAGTGTTGTAAAACATGTGCAGCATATCATTACACACATTGAAGGATTTGAGCCTTCTGAGGAAAAATAGTCTGCTCTGGCCTTTTTTGTAGAGGGAGTCAGAGTTGACAGACCAGTCCAGTTTGTTATCAAGGTGCACTCCAAGGTATTTATATGTCTGCACCACCTCAATGTCAGCCCCTGCAGCGTTGACCGGCTGAAGGGGGAGCTTGGACCTGCCAAAGTTAACCACCATCTCTTTAGTCTTAGTTGTGTTCAGGATGAGACAGTTCTCTTCACTCCAGGCACAAAAAGCACTGGTCAAGTTCCTGTATTCCTCCTCCTGCCCGTTCTTTACACATGCCACAATCGCTGTATCATCTGAATATTTCTGTACGTGGCATGTGCCAGACTTATAGTTAAAGTCTGCTGTGTACAGGGTGAAGAGGAACGGGGCCAGAACCGTTCCCTGTGGGGCTCCAACATTGCACACCACTGTGCCAGAGACACTGTCCCCCAGCTTGACAAACTGTGGTCGACCCGTCAGGTAGTCGTATATCCAGGAGATAAATGTGGAATCCACCCCCATCTTCTTAAGCTTGTGATTCAGAATCAGGGGTTGGATGGTGTTGAACGCACTTGAGAAGTCGAAGAACATAATCCTCACATGGCCACCGGGTTTGTCCAAAAAGGAGTAGATCCGGTGCAGCTTGTAGAGGACTGCGTCATCCACCCCAATGTTCTCCTGGTATGCAAACTGTAGTGGGTCGAGTGCGTGCTGGACTTGTGGTCTCAGGAGACGAATGAGTAGCCGCTCCATTGTTTTCATGATATGGGATGTAAGGGCCACCGGTCTGTAGTCGTTGATCTCGGTCGGCCACCCTGCTTTGGGAACCGGCACGAGACATGATGTTTTCCACAGACCTGGTACCCTCCCTGACTGGAGGCTCAGGTTGAAAATGGTCTGGAGCGGCTCCGCCAGCTGAGCCGCACAGTCTTTTAGTAGCCTGGGACATACACCATCAGGGCCAGCTGCTTTACCAGGGCGCAACCTCCTCAGCTCAGCTCTCACCTCGTCCTCCGTAAAGAGCAGTTGAGGAGATGCCGGCATAGGAGGTGCTGCAGCTGTGGTGTTGGGGGGGCTGCCTCGTGGAGGTGATGATGGGGGAGAGGCTGCACCTGTAGAGGTGGGAGGGGATACCAGATCAAACCTGTTATAGAACAGGTTAAACTCATTGGCCTTGTCCACGTCTCCTGACGGCTGGCTTCTCTTCTCCTTGAAGCCAGTGATGGTCTTCATTCCTCTCCACACCTCTTTGATGCTGTTGTACTGCAGTTTCTTCTCCAGCTTCCTTTTATAGTCCCCTTTTGCCTGCTTCATACTCCTTTTCAAGTGGTGCTGTACCCTCTTGATTTTTTTCCCGATCACCAACCTTGAAAGCCTCCTTTTTCTCGTTCAGGAGGCTCTTGATGTTGCTTGTAATCCAAGGTTTGTTATTGGGAAAGCAACAAACAGTTCTTACTGGCACAACAACATCCCTACAGAAGTTGATGTAGTCCGTTATGCAGCCAGCCATCCTGTCGATGTCCATACAGCTGTTTAATTCCTGTGGCTCCATCAGTATGTCCCAGTCTGTGCATTGAAAGCAGTCCCTCAGTGATTCACTGGCCTCTGGTGTCCACTTTCTGAAAGACCGGGTGGTTGTAGGCTGTCTCAGTACACAGGGTTTGTAAGAAGGCCTTAGATAAACCAGGTTGTGATCTGATTTGCCAAGCGGTGGAAGGGCTAAGACACTATAGGCCTCCTTGACCTTGACATAGCACAAGTCCAGTGTCTTATTGTGCCTTGTGGGACAGTCAACATACTGTGAGAAGCCTGACAAGTGGGGGCTGATGTTCACATGATTGAAGTCCCCTGATAAGGCAATGAGTACGCCCGGGTGTCGGGTCTGTAATCTCGCGACAGTCTCTTGGATGACGTCACATGCGACTACAGGCTCCGCTCGAGGAGGAACGTAAACAATAATGGCGACGATGTGGGAGAACTCCCTCGGTACATAATAAGGTCTCAGTCCAACCGCCAGGAGCTCAATATCCCGACAACAGATCTTATCTTTCACAGTTATGTGACCTGGATTACACCATCTATTGTTCACAAGCAGAGCAAGTCCCCCACCTTTAATCTTCCCACTCGCCTTCGGGTCTCTATCTGCTCGTACCGTAGTGAAGCCGGGGAGATCCACACAGGAATCCGGGATGATATCCATCAGCCACGCCTCGGTAAAACACATGAGACTGCACTCACGGTCGACCCGTTGGTTCTTCATAAGGGCCTCCAACTCCTCACACTTGTTAGGGAATGAGTTGACGTTCCCCATAAGGATCGTTGGCAGAAACGGCTTGTATCTCCACCTCCAGGCCCTTAGCCTGGCCCTTAGCCTGGCACCTGCACGGCAACCACGGAACGGCTTCTTCAGCTCAGACGGAATATGGTGTTTTATTCCGTAAGCTGTCCGTCGCCACATAAGGAGTTCATCCCTCCTATACGCGACTCTACACATGCTGTGTAAAAATTACTGCACAGCAGCAGCGGCAGCAGCCAACGCACAAAACACACTAAAGCACTAAAGCACTAAACAAAACTCTGAGCTACAAGGTCTTGTATCCAAGTCCTTGTCCTTGTCCTTCACAAAAACTAAACAAAACTAAATAAAACACTAAACAAAACACACTAAAACGCTAAAACACTAAAACAAAACTCGGAGCTACAGGACTTGCTGCCTCTCAGTTCGGCGCATGCGTATTATATATTCAACATGAACGTCCCCCCACAACAGAATCAACATTTTCCTCTGTGGGGAAAGGCATCAAAAAGTTAAGTCCTCTTCCTCTGTGAATCACCCGAGGTTGGGGCCTATTTGTGGCCTCCGCAGCCAGTCCGATGTTTTCAGGCCCACTCTTAGACTTTATAAAAATCGTTTGGTCAGTTATATTTGCGGTGGATGGATGCCATTTCATTTAAACTAGTTTAGTATTTTCTTAAATTAGAGATACAGCATGGAAACAGGCCCTTCGGCCCACTAAGTCCATGCCAACCATCATACTAGTTCTATGTTATTCCTCTCTCCCATCCACTCCCCACACGTTGTGGGCAATTTACAGAGGTTAATTAATCTACAAACCTGCACGTCTTTGGGATGTGGGTGGGAACTGGAGCACCCAGAGGAAGCTCGCGCAGTTATGGGGAGAACATACAAATTCCACACAGACAGCACCAAAAATAGGATTTAATCCAGGTCTCTGGTGCTGTGTGGCAGCAGCACTACCAGCTGTGCCACTCTGCTGCCCTAATTTGAATATTTAATTATCCTGCAGTAATTATTCAAATTAACTTGCCATGTTCACAAGTTTTAAACTATTATTGTTAGTTTTTGACAATATATTGTCTATGGTGTTGATTTGCAGAGCAAGAATGTAGATAAATGTTTGCAAGCTTCCATGATTCAAATCAAACAATAGACTCTCAGCTCAAAGCAATGAAATTGATTTATCAAAGCAATTAAATTAAAAAGGATTAAGGAATTTGAATGAGGAATATGGACTAAATGCAAGCAAGTGATAGCTTAGATGGGCATTCTTGGTCTGCATGGATTAGTTGGGCCAATGAGTCTGTTTATGTGCTGCATTTCTCTATAATTGCACTTTCCGTTTCTCAGTGGCCAACTCTCACATTCCTTTTATTACGGCGATGTATGGATTGAAACAGCCTCCATCAATAAAACCATTATTATGGAATTACAGAATTATTACAGTATAGTAGCAGGCCATTTGGCCCATGGCGTCTGTACCAGCTCTCTTCCAGAGTAAATCTCTGCTTCGTTGCAATCTGAGTTTCTTTATAATCTTGTTTTTTCTTCTTGCATCACGCACTTATCCAATGCCCTCTTCAAGGTCACAATGGAACCTCCTTCACCACATCTGCAGGAAGTGCATTCCAGATTCTGACTATATGCTGCACTCAAGGTTAAGGGTTTCCCCCACATCACTGTTAAATCTCTTCTTTATTTGTACCTGCGACCTCTAGTAATTGGCCCTTCCACCAAAGGGAACAAGACCTCTGGCCAGATCCTTCATCATTTTCTGTACTTCTTTCTAATCTTCAGTCAGCTTTCAACTTTCAACTCAAGCAAAAAAAATAACTCTACCGTGTCTAATAGTCCTTCATTAGTGTGAAAATTCATGAGAGGAATAGATCGGTTCGACGTAAAGAGTCTCTTGCCCAGAGTAGGGGAATCGAGAACTAGAGAACTTAGGTTTAAGGTGAGGGGGAAAGATTTAGTAGGAACCTGAGTGATAACTTTTTCATGCAAAGGGTGGTAGGTGTATGGAACGAGCTGCCAGAAGAGGCAATTGAGGCGGGTACTATCTCAATGTTTAAGAAACATTTAGATAGGTACATAGATAGGATAGATTTAGAGGGATATAGGCCAATTGCAGGCAGGTGGATCTGGTGTAGATGGGACATGTTGGCCGGGGTGGGCAAGTTGGGCCAAAAGGACTGTTTCCATGCTGTAAGATTCTATTTCAGGAACTATTTGTGTAATTTTTTCCTGGATCTTCTCTAATAGCTTTGCATCTTTCTAATTATCTGGCATTCAGAATTGAACGTAACACTCTAGTTGAGGCAAGCTAGTGTGTTACAGTACTCTCGTTGAGGCAGCTGTTGTCTTGTGCCTTAGTTCTGATTCATTGAACACAGTGAAACAGAGTGATACCAGTTGATAGCTGGATTGAGGTCACAACACACCAAAGTTAAATGTACTAATAAGTAAAATTTTGTACAGAATTATTTTTAATTGCCTAAGAGAGTCGGAGAGAAATGTTCCATATTTCCATCCCTTTAAATTGGCCTCAGGATTTATTTTCTGTCACAAGAGTTCACACAGCTGCTGAGGGATAATGAATTTTGTAAATGGTACACGTGACAATAATAAACCTAAACTTATGGCATCAAGACTGCATGAGGTAGGCACGAAGAGTTAATTGCAATATAGTAATGTCATGGATTCCAGAGCCAGATACCAACTGATACATGTCTTCTAGGATTCCTGTTTGTTTATAATATGATATTAGGCACAAGATCCAGTGCAACAAAATGGATACAATGAACTATACACATTAGAATAAAGAGTGAGGTTACAGGCAGGAGTCTATCTTGTGCAGAAAGGAAAAACAATGCAACAAATACTCTTGGTAAACGTGCCAAGGGATTCAGTTTAAATGCCTGGAGAGCTGTTCCTTGCCTCAGGTGATCAGCAATACAAGATGAGAGAACATCTTAGCTGAGCCGTGCACCTTGCATTTCAGTTTTTAGTCAGGCATGTTAACACCTATAAAGTGTAGGAAGGAATTGCAGATGCTGGTTTAGACCAAAGATAGACCCAAAAAGCTGTAGATCCTTAGCGGGTCAGGCAGCATCTCTGGAGAAAAGGTATAGGTGACTTTTTGAGTCGAGACCCTTCTTCGGACAGTCTGAAGAAGGGTCTCGACCTGAAAAGTCACCTATTCTTTTTCTCCAGCGATGCCGCCTGACCCGCTAAGTTACTCCAGCATTTTGTGTCTATGATTAGAATCTATAAAGTTGCTTAATTGTTAAAGTAAACTGCACCAAGCAACCAGCAAACAAACTAGCTCATTGTGGTACTGATTCAAACTGCTCAAAACATCTATCAATATTTTTAGTAGGGGAGGAGAGCTGCAGTCAGTTTATTAGAGATATGTGTGTTGAACTACATGATCCTTCCTGGCCTGACCTGTTTGCCAGCTGGTGCGGATATAGCAGCCAGCCACCACCTCACCCTTGCAGTAGCATATGCCTGTATTCGTGGAAGCATCAACCATGCCGGATGCTTCATGTGTATGGGTGCTTTCCAACACAGATCATATGGTGAAATCAGGAGGTTTGCCTGCTCTATCCAGACTACGTGCTGAGGGATGCACTGAAGCTTGATTCAGCCAATGCCAAAGCTATGTGTGGTGAGGGGATGGGGGTGATGGGGCAACAGTCTAAGGTCCTTCCACTGCTGGACAATTGGGTGTAGGGTGTGGTGGAGGGGCCCCTTAAAATAAGGGAAGGAATTTCACCCCAGGGGACCACATGAGTGGCAAGGGTGAGGGGTAAAATTGTGTGATGTGTGTAAGCACTATTGAATGTTTGTATAGCCTCCGAGAATGTCGGAATAATTTTTTGCACTGTTCCTGTATGGTAAAGATATTTTACTTGAATGAAGTTTATTTATTTTTATGTTTTTAAGTCAGGAGGTTTGATTATTTTCTTCAAAATTCCAGGCATGCCGATGCATACTAGCACCTTTCGCACCATTCCTTTGACATCAACTCACCCCACAGAGAGCAAGCCCAGATTTTCCAGTTTCTATGACTCCATTTCGCTTCTTTGACTGGAGCCAAATGGAGTGTAGAGGCAAAGAGTGTCACATGAATACCACAGTGCACATGAAGCAATTCTTCTGTGATTTTATTTCACTTTATGTTAAATATTTTGTAAATTATTAAGCAATCTGAGCTTGAAATACACCCTGGAAAAATGATTTCATTATACACATGATAAATTGGACAGTTGCTCTTTTACAGTATCATAATAGTTGTGTCTTTTTAACTATTTGTATATTTATCATACATTTGAAGGGGTTTTATATGAATGTAGACACAGGAGGCAGCAGATGCCAGAATGTTAAGGAAAAAGGGCCCAATGAAGGGCCCCATCCCGAAACGTCATCTGTCTATTCCCTCCATAGATGCTGCCTTACCTGCTGAGTTCATCCAGCACTTAGTTTCTTGCTTTATTAAACTTTGTTTCACTTTGTTAAAAATGTATTATGCATTATCTGCAAACATCACTTTGCCAATAATTTATTTTAACTCATTTGTTCTTTTGCATTGCTCTTATATTGCACTTTTTACGTATATAGTAGGACTTTGCTCCTACACATTTTCACATGTGCTGGTTATAGAAACAATGACTTTGTTTTGATGAGTTATTATTTAATGTGCATTGCTCTCCATATTCTACAACTTCTGCAAATTTCTGTCCTGAAGTTCGGATCGCAAAATATTTCTATTTCTGTACCCTTTATCTGTATTATACAATTTTAACATGAAATAGCCAGTGCAATGGATGTGTTTCAGACCTATCACTGTTACTTAGAAACAATGAACTGCAGATGCTGGTTTACAAAATAAGATACAAAGTGCTGGAGTAAATGCATGGATACATCTCTGCACAGCAGAGATGCTGCCTAATCCACTGAGTTACTCCAGCACTGTCTTTTTTTTGTTATCTAGCATCTGCAGTTCCTTGCTTTGAAATAATATTGATTAGAAAAAGACACAAAATTGCTGGAATATATGCATGGTGACATCTTGGCACAATAGAGATGCTGCCTGACCTGCTGAGTTACTCCAGCACTTTGTCTTTTTTGGTAAACTGGCATCTGCAGTTCCTGTTTCTAAGTTATAGTGATAAAAAATATATACAAAATGCTGGAGTAAATTCATGGAGACATCTCCAAAACTTTTTTAAAAGTTTTTAAAAATAAGGCTACTCCATAAATTTGAACTGTTTGTTGACTCTACACCCATCACCCTTCAGGTCATTCACTCCTCCACAGCCCCTAACTAACACCTACATTGACAGCTAGTGACACTGTGCACTGTACAATAGTGACATCTAGTGACACTATGCACTATACAATAGTGACAGCTAATGACACTATGCACTATACAATAGTGTCAGCCAGTGACACTGTGCACTATACAATAGTGACAGCTAGTGACACTGTGCACTGCTAGACGTGGGCGGGCGAGCTGCTCATTCAGGGTGCTGCAAGACGGCCGGCCAGCTACATTGGCGAGACCAAATGTACACTGGGCGACGTGTTCAAAAGGGAACTGCAGATGCTGGAATATCGAAGGTACACAAAATTGCTGGGGAAACTCAGCGGGTGCAGCAGCATCTATGGAGCGAAGGAAATAGGCGACGTTTCGGGCCGAAACCCTTCTTCAGGCTGATGGGGGGTGGGAGAAAGAAGGAAAAGGGGAGGAGGGGGAGGAGCCCGAGGGCGGGCGGATGGGAGGGTGGGAGGAGACAGCTAGAGGGTTAAGGAAGGGGAGGAGACAGCAAGGGCTAGCAAAATTGGGAGAATTCAATGTTAATGCCATAAGGACGCAAGGTCCCCAGACGGAATATGAGGTGCTGTTCCTCCAATTTCCGCTGTTGCTCACTCTGGCAATGGAGGAGACCCAGGACAGAGAGGTCGGATTGGGAATGGGAGGGGGAGTTGAAGTGCTGAGCCACCGGGAGTTCAGGTAGGTTTTTGCGGACTGAGCGGAGGTGTTCGGCGAAACGATCGCCCAACCTACGCTTGGTCTCCCCGATGTAAATCAGCTGACATCTAGAGCAGCGGATGCAGTAGATGAGGTTGGAGGAGTACACTGGGCGACGTTTTGCTGAACACCTACCTGATCACCCAGTTACCAAACACTTTAATTCCTCTTTCCATTCTTACACTGACCTTTCAGTCCTAGGCCTCCTCCATTTTCAGAGTGAGGCTAAACGCAAATTTGAGTAACAGCTTCTCATAATTCGCTTGGGCAGCTTACTGTGCAATAGTGACAGCCAGTGGCACTGTGCACTGTGCAATAGTGACAGCCAGTGTTGATACAATAGTGACAGCCTGTGACACTGCAATAGTGACAGCTGGTGACACTGTGCACTATGCAATAGTGACAGCCAGAGACAGTGCAATTGTGACAGCCAGTTATGTTGCATGTCCAGTCGCTTTCTCAAAATCTGTGCAGACCAACTGGCTGGTGTTTTTGTGGACATTTTCAACCTCTCATTATTGAGGTTTGGGGTTCCCACCTGCTTTAAGAGGGCATCAATAATACTGGTGCCCAAGAAGAGCAAGGTGACATGCCTCAACGACTATCTAACGTCTGTGGTGATGAAGTGCTTTGAGAGGTTGGTTATGGTGCATATCAACTCCTACCTCAACAAGAACCTCGACCCATTACAGTTTGCCTACCATCACAACAGGTCAACGGAGGATGCGATCTCACTGACTCTCCACTCCGCACTGGACCACTTGGACAATAAAAACACATGCCAGGCTGTTGTTTATAGACTACAGCTCGGTGTTCAATACCATCATCCCCTCCAAGCTGGTTCCCAGGCTCTACCCGAGCCGGCTGCCTGCCCCTTTTCCGGGGATACGTCCGTGCCCGGGTGCGGATGGAAAGGGAATACGCCCTGTCTACGGGCACCCTGAGGGAGTTCCGGGACTGCTGGGCACCGAGGGGGGTTGAATGTATCCTTGACAAGGATGGCAATATAATTGTTTAGCAGTTGCTTAGCATATTTGTTCGTCTTGTATTATGGTGGTGTTTTGTTTTATTGTATTGTCAATACTATTTTAATATTTGAATAAATATTTTTGATTAAAAAAAAAAAAAAAAAAAGCTGGTTCCCAGGGTCACGGAACTGGGTCTCTGCGCATCCCTCTGCAATTGGATCCTCAACTTCATCATCCACAGACCACAGTCTGTTCGAATAGGCAGAAATACTTCTTTCTCAATAACAATCAGTATGGGAGCACCTCAAGGCTGCATGCTCAGCCCCCTGCTCTATACTCATGGCTGTGTAGCTGGACACAGTGCAAACTCCATCTTCAAGTTAGCCGACGACACAACCTTTGTCGGACGAATTACAGATGGTGATGAGTCAGAGTATAGAAGTAAGATCGACCGATTGACCAAATGGTGCCAGCACAACAACCTGGCTCTCAATATCAGTAAAATCAATGAACTGATTGTGGACTTTGGTAGAGGAAAGATGAGGACCCACAATCCTGTTTATATCAATGGGACGATGGTGGAGAGAGTCAAAAATGTCAAATTCCTGGGCGTGCATATTTCCGAAGATCTTTCTTGGACCCAGCACACTGATGCAATTATAAATAAAGCACATCAACGTCTCTACTTCCTGGGAAGATTCCGGAGATTCGGTATGTCGGAGAGGATTCTCTCGAACTTCTATAGGTGTACAGTAGAAAGCAGATTGACTGGTTGCATCATGGCCTGGTTTGGTTACTTGAATGCCCAGGAGCGGAAAAGACTACAAAATGTTGTGAATACTGCCCAGTCCGTCATCGGCTCTGACCTCCCCACCATCGAAGGGATTTATCGGAATTGCTGCCTCAAAAAAGCAGGCAGCATCATCAGAGACGCACACCATCCTGGCTACATACTCATTTCACCCATCGGGAAGAAGGTACTGGAGCCTGAAAGCTCTAACGTCCAGATTCAGGAACAACTTCTTCCCTACATCAGGCTATTAAGTACAACAACCTCAAATAAACTCGGAATTATTGTTTGTTTTGTGAGTATGTGTGTGATTATATAATTAAAAGTCTCATCTTGACCACTTCCTGTCTGCGCTGTATATTGATTTTAGAAAAAACGCTACCCTGTATTGCTGTGATTTTTGGCCATCTTACAGTCCTCCTCCGCTGAGCCATTTTTCCCATCGATGAAAAATAAAAAAGTTATGAGTGTTTGAAAAATCTTGAGATCAGCTGATTGGTCCTCTCGCCTGTCAATCACCGCGATGAAGGTAACGCCTCTTCCGGGGGTGGGGGTTGGGGGGGGGGTGGGGGGGGTGTAGGACTATAAAACCCCGGACGTGAGTCAGTCACTCTGCAAGATCGCGAGGGAGTGACCATGACTGCCATTCTAAGCTGTGAATCAATTGAGCTGTGAGTCTGCAATGTACTTGCAATAAATGATTTGTTAGCCCTTAATGACAATGCCATGAGTTGTTTGGCCTGCTGCCCTGCCTGTGCTTGAAACTACAATGCTTTATTAGATCCGACTGTGTTTGGAAGGAATAAATGCTTTATTAGGTCCGACTGTGTTTGGAAGGAATAAATGCTTTATTAGGTCCGACTGTGTTTAGTCCAAAAGTCTAATTGCAAACGTACCCCTGACTGCGGAAGCCCCAGAGTGGCAAGGTCGTACTCAGCCGTGAAAGTAGATTCAAGAAAGTTTACTGTCATATATATGGAGTGTGAGTGTGTGTGTGTATGTGTGTGTGAGTCTGGGTGGGTGTGTGTGAGTTTATGTGTGTGTGTGAGTCAGAGTGGGTGTGTGTGAGTATGTTTGTGTGAGTGTATGTGTGTGTGTGTGAGTGTATGTGTGTGAGTCTGTGTGAGTGTATGTGAGTGTATGTGTGTGTATGTGTGAGTCTGTGTGGGTGTGTGTATGTGTGTGAGTGTGTGTGAGTGTATGTGTGTGTGTGTGAGTGTATGAGTGTATGTGTGTGTGTGAGTGTGCATTTGTGTGTGTGTGTGAGTGTATGCGTGTGTTTGTGAGTGTGAGTGTATGTGTGTTTCTCAGCTGCCAGCCTGCCAAGCCTGAGTGACTGAGTTGCCAGGCCTGAGTGACTGAGCTGCCAGGCCTGAGTGACCGAGCTGCCTGGCCGCAGTGACTGAGCTGCCAGCCCAAGAATCCATTCGGCCCACAATGTCCATACTAGCCTTCTGGAAACCAGTCCCTTTGGTCCACAACACCTATGCTAGCATTCCAGAAAGCCCCCCCCCCCACCCCCACTGGAATTGGTGAAGAGGTGGAATATTGCGTTGGGGGACCAGCCCTCCAGTGTGAAGCTGGGACCCAACGGGTCCTACTTAGTCTAGTATATATATATATATATATGTGTGTGTGTACTTGTGGGTATGTGTATATATACACACTGAACTTTTTTTTCTCTCGGTTATCATATTGTTTACAGTGTACTATGTTTACATATTCTGTTGTGCTGCAGCAAGTAAGGATTTAATTGTTCTATCCGGGACAAATTACAATAAAACACTCTTGACTCTTGACTTGAATAGTGACAGCCAGTGAAACTGTGCACTGGGCAATAGTGACAGCCAGTGACACTGTGCAATAGTGACAGCCAGTGACACTGTGCATATGTAATAGTGACACTGTGCACTATGTAATAGTGACAGCCAGTGACACTGTGCACTGTGTAATACTGACAGCCAGTGACACTGCACCGTGTAATACTGACAGTCAGTGACACTGGGCACAATGCAATAGTGACATGGGCGAGTTGCTCCTCCAAGGCGCTGCAAAGCGGGCTGGGTGATTGACATCTGGGGCAGCCCGCCCCGCCCCCCCGGCCCCTCCCCCGCCCCGGCCCCTCCCCCTTCTCCAGGCCGCCGGGGAGTCTCGCGAGAGAGGGGGGGGGCGGGCCGTCCGGGTGACCTGCGCACTGAGGGCGTCGGCCGCCATAGCGCCGGGCTGCGATTCTTCCCCCTCAACAGACCCCGAGGAACTGGTTGATGGTCGACGGCGCCGCCGCCTCTCTGCCCCAGGGGTCGGTTAGGCCGGCCATCCGCTCCCGCAACACACCGTTACCCTCCCGGCGGCGGCGGCTCCTTCCCCTCCTCCCCCCCACGTCTCCTTTTCTCTGCCCTGCTCCTCCTCCCCCCCCCCTGCTCGAGTGAAGTCCTATGTGAGAGCAGCCAGCAGCCAACATGTCAAACCTGGGCAAAGCTGGGACGAAGAAAGACACCAAGATGAGGATACGAGCCTTCCCTGTAAGTAAGGGCCTTCCACCCGGCCCCGCGGTCACAGAACGCGCCTGGCCGCAGGAGAGGCCCAGAGGCCCGGGAGCTTCAAATCGAGGGCCCGGGCTTTGCGGATGTCAACACAGCAGCAGGCCCCTTGTCGTTTGATTAATATTCATGGGGCTCCCTGGAAGCCAAACTGGGAGGGTGTTCGGGCTTTTTCTGGCTGCTAAATGCGAGGATGATTTCATTTAGCGAGCACGGTGCATTTTTAAAAGATTTTGTTTGCTATTAATGTACTTCCTCTGCCTCCACACTAGCCCATCCTAACAATAACAACAACAACACAACACACACACACACACACACACATAAAGAAGGCAATCAAGTATTTTAATTGAGAAGGGTCTCGACCCGAAACTTCATCTAATCATTTTCCCCAAGCATGCTGGCCTGACCCGCTGCGTTATTCCAGCTTGTTGTGTCTATCTTCGGTGGAAAGCAACATGTACAACTCCTTCCGACACCGTTTTATTGAGAAGTCTTGTCCGTGGTAGAGATGCTGCCTATCCCGCTAAGTTACTATCTTCGTAGATTTTCGGGACAATGGGATGTTACTGGTGATGACAGGACGTTGAGACGGAAGCTTTACGGCGTAGCATTAATTTTCTATTTTAAATGTTACTCCTTCGGATATCTCTGTGCATCTAAAGTTGGTGGATTGTTGTCTATTTATACAGTTTTCGGTCCAGATGACCTCCACTCCCCTTACCTTTAGCAGATGGCGTGTTGCAGCGATCAGCTCGCTGCAATGTACTCCAACTTCCTGCCACATTTGTATTTTAGTTACAGTGTAAGAATTCAAATGGTGTTGCCTTATTTGACGCCTGAATTGTGTTCCTGTTGGAGATTTGGTTGTTCAGCATCTGTTTCATAAATAAGGAGAAAGGTGTGAAGAACATGTATGACTTCTCTTATGGTGTAGACAATAATAATCAAGAAATACATTTCAGCGTTTTTTCAAGATGATAGCGATTTTATTTTTACACAGCACATGACTTGAAAATATCTTAAGTAATTCATTATTAAATTAATTTTACTTGGTCAGGTTATAGCACAAGCTGCATGTTACCTGATCTTGTTGTGTCATCCGTGAAAAGATAGTAAATTGAACAGACAAAATAATCTTCATGTAAAGAGCCTCTGCCTTGTTCTGCTGATATTGTAACAGGCACACTTCAGCAGTGACTTAGATGGTAGTTTGTGGAAATTTGCATTAGTGGATGATTTTCCTAGGCTGCTTTTAGGGGTTGGACATCCCAGATTATGTTATGATAAATTGGGTTTGAGAATTGTGCACCTGAAAGATCGAACTTTCAGTGGAATTTAGGGGTTGGGGCATTGTTTGAGGAGAATTTAGATCTAAAATTGTATCTTTTTACAAAAAAATACAGTAAATGATAATGTAGATATTTCAAACTGGAAAGTGAAGCTTGTTTTTATTTTGAAAACATGACTTGATATTACTTAATCATTTTTTAAAAACTACTACTTCCATTGTCAAATCTGCAGTGTACAGTTGCCCAAGTACAAATAATAGTAATTTGTACAGGAAATATGAAACTTGGAGGACAGTTCCTCTCTAATAATGAAAACGGCTGTTGACTAATTTATACATCATAGAATACATTACTCTGATTTTGATGAGGAAAACAGGTTGTGTGAAACCAGATTGCTTTGATCGCATTCATCTATTGGTAGGCTTGGCTTTAATGGGAAACGTAAAAAATTGCAATTATCCAAATTGCTCAACTAGATGTTTTTAAAGTGCAGAACAGGCCAACTTATTTGGTCATCCTTAGTATTACTATAAATGATAAACTTATGACACAGAGCAACTGTGACCAATTGGCATATTGAGCCTACCCTGCCATTCATGCATGATATGAACATATGTAATATAATAATCATTCATGATATGAACATATGTAATATAATAATCCAGTATTCCGTTTGTGTACTAACCCCACTTCCTCTGATTCCCTTAATATCTACAATATCGATTGATCTTTTTCATGCATATGTTCAGCACTCGAATATCTATACATTCATTACTCTGGGTGAAGAAATCTCTCTCTAATCTCTGATGCATGGCTGACCCCTGATTTCAGGACCAACTCTTGGTACTAGGTGCCCCAAACAGGGCAAATGGCATATCTGTCACATCCCTTAAGAATTCTACGTTTCAATAAGAGATCCTGGCTTGTCTGTACAGAGTTTGTACATTTTCCTCGTGACCTGCGTGGGTTTTATCTGAGAACTTCGGTTTCCTCCCACACTCCAAAGACGTATAGGTTTGTAGATTAATTGGCTTGGTATAGAGTCATTGAGTGATACAGTGTGGAAACAGGCCCTTCGGCCTGACTTGCCCACACCAGCCAACATGTCCCAGCTACACTAGTCCCACCTGCCAGTGCTTGGTCCATATCCCTTCAAACATGTTCTATTCATGTACCTGTCTAACTATTTCTAAAACGTAGGGATAGTCCCAGCCTCAACTACTTCATCTGGGAGTTTGTTCCATACACCCACCACCCTTTGTGTGAAAAAGTTACCTCTCAGATTTCTATTTAATCTTTTCCCCTTCACCTTGAACCTATGTCCTCTGGTTCTCGATTCCCCTACTCTGGGCAAGAGATTCTGTGCATCTAATGTTTTTTTTTTAATTGTCCCTACTGTAGGATAGTGTTAATGTGCGGGAATCGCTGGTCGGACCGGACTCGGTAGGCTGAAGGACCTGTTTCCGCACTGTATCTCTAAAACTAAAATGATAACTAACTTGAACATTAGCTTAACCTCTCTTTGTGTGCCCAGAATTAATCTGGTGAACCTTCATTGCCTGAATCACAAGTATGCTCTTCCTTATGTAGGCAGGCTATAAATGTCAAGTCAAGTCAAGTCACATTTATTTTTATAGCACATTTAAAAAACAACTCTCGTTGGCCAAAGTGCTTTACATTTGTTATAAGAATAGCACAACAAAACAAACTACATACATATATACATGTAGCCCTCACTCAGAGGACGTCAGGAAAGGCTTGGGAGTATAGATAAGTCTTTAGTCTTGACTTAAAAGAGTCGATGGAGGGGGCAGTTCTGATGGGAAAGGGGATGCTGTTCCACAGTCTAGGGGCTGCAACCGCAAAGGCGCGGTCGCCCCTGAGCTTATGCCTAGACCGTGAGATATTCAGCAACCCCAAGTCGGCCGATCTGAGGGGCCTGGAGGTGGAGTGGTGGGTGAGAAGACTTTTTATGTAGGTGGGGGCAAGCTCATTGAGGGCTTTGTAGACATGGAGGAGAATCTTAAAGTTTATACGGAACCGCACAGGGAGCCAGTGGAGAGAGGCCAGGATCGGGGTGATGTCCCTTTTTCGGGTGCCTGTCAGGAGTCTCGCTGCGGCGTTTTGGACCAGTTGCAGGCGGGACAGGGAAGATTGGCTGATGCCAGTGTAAAGGGAGTTCAGTAATCTAGGCGGGAGAGATGAATGTGTGGATGATCTTTTCCAGGTCATCAAATGTATACAGTATTACATATGTGATCAGAGTAGAAGCTTATATAACTCAAATCCTCTTGCTCAATAGCTAGTGTACCTTTTGTTATCCTAATTGCTTGACAAACATACTTGTTAACTTTCAGTGATTCATGTATAAGGGTAATCATGTCACTCGGAGCAACAACAGCTTTTGTGCATTTATCATTTCAACTATTATCGTTCTATTTTTATTCTCCTGAGGTAGCTCAGCAAACAATTTTTCATTGTATTCCATATGCTATGTACTTGCCTATTAATTTAAAACATTCATATCTTTCTGAAGCCTCGCATCCTCCTCTCGGCCTGAATTGCTATACATCCTTTTAATTATCCACAAACTTGGATATATTGCACTTGACCCCTTCATTCAAATCATTGATATAATTTGTGAATGGCAGGGGCACCAGAAATGATTCAACTGATCATTGCCACCCAAACCAAAACTGACACGTTGATTCCTGCTGTTTTCTGTTCAAATGACCAATCCTCACAGCATTAGTGCTCTACAGTAATTACTTGATTCATGAAAAAACTATTCCTTGAAAATGTTTCATCAAGCTCAGTTTTTTTAAACAAAAAGGCTGAACACAATGCACTGTGTTTTGATACACTGCATTCACATTCAAAGAATGTGGGTTGCTGTATTTTGTGGGAAACAAGTTTGTAAATCGAAGACCCTTGCCTCGTGTCTGAAATCCATCTTAGTGGATGCCTGAGGCGTCCACTGAGAAGACACACGCCTCAATGGTGTCATAGTTCAAATTGTGTAATTATTGTAATTATGTATTGTGATCTCTTGTTTGTTCAGAGACCTTCTGCAGGTTCAGATGCACCATATTGTCTAATTCATCGTTTATCTGTTCTGAATGCTACAACCTTAAATTCCATGAGTTTTATCAAATAAATTCCCTTTCATGAATCCATGTTAACAGCCCATTCATGTTATTTTCTAGTAAAATACAGTGCTGACTCAGCAGATCAGACAGCATCTCTGGAGGACATGGAGTGGTGACATTTTTGGTATCTTGATCAAAGGTGCAGCTGTATAATCAAAGACCACTTGATAGTCGAGAAGCAGAGCTCCGTTTGCCACCTGATCAGAAAACTGATCATCATATCTAAATACACTAATCGTGTACCTGTGTATTTGGGGAAAGGTCTTGGGTTGCCCTCACGCGTGTGCAGATCTGTGGATAACAAATCACAAGAGGAGTGGGTGTATGCGTAAAATCTTTGTGTGCACTAATTGATTAAAAAGTGAGAGCATCTTTTCAAAGAAGCTCAAACACATGATGTATAGATTCAAATCTATGTGTACAAAATTTCAGATAATGTTCTCTTTATATGAGTTATATAGTATGCAAACAAACTTATGGATTTCTAAAAAATTCCATACAACAAATGCCAAGATTCCACTTGTATAAGTAGCATTACCCATTTGTACATTGTACAATGTAAAAACATTATTGTATTGCACACATCCCAATTTCCAAATGTAAATATTTCTAATCCACTACACCATCCATATTCCTCTTGCTTATTTCTTCATTTCCATCCATTGCTTTGCTCGTCCTTTCCCAACTGTATCTTTGAATTGTGGTCAAGCAGGCTGACCCTATTGAAACCTCTGGAGAAATGTGTGGAGCCAGCTTGAGAAATTTCCTCAAGCACTCCAAACCTTGAGTTCATTCAGCCTAATTAATAAATACACTGAGTGAATCTTGCAACATGAGGCTGCAAGTAATCCAATATGAAATGGAGGATCATGTACTTGATTTACACTTATGCTTGTTGCATTTGGATATTCGAACATGAAAGAAGTTGAGTCTGATGAAGCGCCCGGGCCCAAAATGCCATCTGCCCATTCTGTCCACATATGCTGCCTAACCCGCTTAGTTCTTTAGTACTGTTTTTTCTCAAGATTCCAGCATCTGCAATTTGTGTCCAATAAATTATTTTCCTGTTGTACTGCAGAAGGCATGGCACTGCTAGGACAGAATCAGAAAGAAGTCGAAAGCTTTGTACGGGGCAATCAAATTAGTTGAACAGAATTTACATTTCACAAATCTCTTAAACGCAGATAGATGCAACCCCATGGTTAGTCTTAATCAACTCCCAAATATAATATTGCCCAGCCCGCTTTAAGTCTATAATGATATTAGTTATGGTTTTCAGCTCAGCATGAAACTATTGTTAGGGGTGGCGGCGCTGACCTTAAACTTCGCGGAGCCTGGGATCTCTCGCCGAGATCGCCAGTGTTGGTGCTCCGTCCAGCGCAGCCTGTCGGCTTGGAAGCCGCGGTCTCCGGTAAGGGGGCAGCCGTTCCTGGCACCCCAAGCCGCTGAGAGGATTCTCCCGACGGCGGAGCACCATCACCCGGCGAGAACGGCCTGGAACACCGGGCCTCCGTAGCGGCAACTGCGGAGACCTCAATAGGCCCGACTGGGTGGACATGGGATGGGGACTGGACTTTGTGCCTTCCCTCACAGTGGGAACCATTGTGGGGGGATGTTTTTATGTTTATTGTTAATTTTTTAATGTTGTGTCTTATCTTTATCTGTGTGCTGCATGGCAAGTCAAATTTCACTACACCGTTAGGTGTATGTGATAATAAGTGTCCTTTGTATCTTGTAATTGAAATTACTTTTGACTGCTTTTAGAAAAAAAAAATCAATTTTTTGGTGCTTAAGTACCGTAACAAAGTGATATAGGTTCACTGCAACACGTTTGGTGTTTTACTGTTACAGCTTGGATCTGGTTTGCTTTGAGCAACACCACCTGAGACCTGTTCATGTTTTGATAAAACTCTGAGTGGGATGGAATCTCTCTCCCTTTGTATTTTCTGTTGCTTTTCTAAGTGACAAGTAACAGCCATACATGTCAGCCTGATTTAAGCATCTCATTTAAACTGTTCTTATGTGCTACAGTTGTTATGCTTTGGACAGACAGCTCCAATCAGCTTAAAATCTCCAAAGCTTCTGCTCATCCAGCCTAATACACTGAGCTTAAGCAAACTGTAAATCTTTAAAATATTTGGAAAAAATCAAGGAATTTTCTGATCTTCCCTGACAGTTTTCATTGCCTGTTTGACACATAATTGTTTTTTAAGTAAAACGAACTTTGTTACTTTATCAGTTTGATCTAGATTTAGACAATGCGTACTATCACTGAAATAAAAGCAAAAATTGCTGAAAATGCTCAGCAGGTTTGGCTGCATCTGTGGGAAGAGAAATAATTAACATTTTAGGTTCCCATTGTCAAAGCTGGGACAGCGACAATAGAAGCTTGTTAAACTATAGGAAGGTTGGTGAGAGGATATCTCTGCTGTTGTGAAATCAGGGTGACTTTGGTATAAACAAGGGTATCTGATTAATCAATGAATGGGAACATCTAGAAAGTGGGATTAGACAAAATAATGTAGCAGTTGCAAAATACAGAGCATGGGAAGCCAGATTTAATTAAAATCCCCAAATTTCTGAGGATGAAAGAAGGGAAATAAGCCCAACATGGCAAATTCTTAAGACTGGAACATTACGAGTTATAGATGTGTATGCACATAGATTTTAAAGCTGCAGAAGATTAAGATGACCACGTAAAGCTATATGGAGTATTTTTCACTGGAGCAAGGTTTTAGGATTTTAGAGTTCGATAGAGATGCAGCAATAATTTATGAAATATAACAGAGATGCATTTTGTAGCAGGCACATGCTGATGATGGAAGAACTGAATGTTTAGGGTGGTGGTTGGGCTGCCAATCAAGGAAGTTGCTTTGTTCGGAGTTGAGCATCCTGATTGTTGCTGGAGTGCAATCATCCAGACAAGTTGCAACACATTTCTGACTTGTGCCTTGTAGTTGGTGGAAAGGTTTTGGTGTGTTGGGAGTTTGCATGGGAGATTGATGAGAGAGTGGGATTCCTCTATGAGCTGGCACAGACTTTGGCTGAAATGGTCTCCTGTACCAAATGGAAATACAAAGTTGAGTCTCATGCCCTGGAATACCCATTTGGCAGCCGCAGTATTTATGTTGGATGGGCCAGTTAAGATTATGTTGAGAACATAAAGGCCCGGCACGGTGGCTCGGCGGTAGAGCCTTACAGCGCCGGAGACCTGGGTTCGATTCTGACTACGGGTGCTGTCTGTACGGAGTTTGTACGTTCTCCCTGTGACCGCGTGGGTTTTCTCCGAGATCTTCGGTTACCTCCCATACTCTAAAGACATACAGGTTTGTAGGTTAATTGGCTTGGTGTATGTGTAAATTGTCCCTAGTGTGCATAGGAGAGTGTTAATGTGTGGGGATCGCTGGTCGGTGGGGCGAAGAGCCTGTATCCGTGCTGTATCTAAACTAAAAATTAAGGATTCTGAGATAGTAATGACATTTAATGTGGTTAAACACTTGTGGTCACCACATAGCAATTCTGTGACATGAATATTACATCCTATTATTGATGTCACCTGTCATGCTCATGCTTAAATGGCCTGTTATACAGCATGGAAAACAGACCATTCAGTCCACCTCGTCCATACTAGCCAGCAGGCACCCATCTGTATTAATCCCATCTTCCAGCATTTGGCCTGTTGTCCTTGATGCCAAACGATTCACGTACTCATCCAGCACATCTTAAATGCTGTTAGTGAATGTGCTGCCATTACTTAGTCTGGCAATGCAATCCAGATATTCATCACTCTCTGAGTAAAAATCCTCCTCTCAAAATCTATCCAAATCTCTTGACTCTTCCCTTAAATCCATGTCCTCTAGTTTTATTCACCTGTGATAAAGGGAAAAGAACCCTGAAGTCTACCATATCTATAATCCTCAGTCATTTCCCATCCTAACCTGCTCCAGGGAATACAGATCTAGTCTCCTCATAATTAAAATACTCCATCCATGAAACATTCTGTTGAATCTCATGTTTACCCTATCTAGTGTTATTACATCCTTCCTCGACCTTGGTGACCAGAACTGTATGCATTACTCCAGCTGAGTGCTGACCAATGTTTTATAAAGTTGGAGCACAAGCCCTCTGCTCATCTGTTCAATGCTCTGATTTATGAAGGCCAGCATCCTGTATGCTGCCGTAATCTGCGCTGCCAACTTCATGGACTTTTGGACATGCATACTAAGATCTCTCTATTCTTTAATAGTCCCAAGGACCTTTCTGCACATAATTATGGATTGATTTATGCTGAGGAGTTCTGAATAGAACTGAACATTGTGTAATCATTGGCAAACCAGCCTACTTCTGGCTTAGTAAAGGGACAAAGATGGCGATGAGGCAGCTATGCAAGGATGCTCACCCAAGGAGCTCTTGGAATGATATCCTGGGGTTGGGGTGATTGACCTCCATCAACAGCAAGAGTGAGATATGACTCCATCCCAAATGTTCATTGACTTTGTCATCAAGGAATCCTGGAAACATACTTGTTTAAATGCCTTCTTGATGTCAAGGTCAGTCACTCTCGCCCCCCACTCCATCACCCCCCAACCACCCTCCTCCCCAGGCACTCCAGCACTTTGTGTCCTGTGTATAGCCAGCATATGCAATTCTTTGTTAAAACATTTATAGCTTTATTACTGGATTAGTAATTGTGATACTGAAATGTATTCCATTAGTCCAAAATGGGGTTGAATTGGAAACAATGTGTATCAAGGATTGAATTTTCTAATTTGTTACAAAAAAGATTGGCATATAGTCAACTTTAACTTCAATTAAGATATTTAAAAAAAGATCTTCTATTTTTAATTTTCCTGAAGGCCATTTACTAATTTTGATTTTGTGAGTGAGTCCTGAATATCTTAAATTCACACAAGAACGTGCATTTAGATGTGCATGAGGCCAGCAGACATTTTTTTGAAGGTACACAAAACTGCTGGAGAAACTCAGCGAGTGCAGCAGCATCTATGGAGCTAAGGAAATGGGCAACGTTTCGGGCCGAACCCCAAGGGTTTCGGCCAGAAACGTTGCCTGTTTCCTTCGCTCCATAGATGCTGCTGCACCCGCTGAGTTTCTCCAGCATTTTTGTGTACCTTCGATTTTCCAGCATCTGCAGTTCCTTCTTAGACATTTTTTTGAGTCTGGATGGTTGCCAGAACACTTGACAGCTGAGAGGATGTACTGCCTTTATAGTATCCGTATTTTAGTATGTGTTGAAAAGTGGGATCTTATCTGAAAATTATGTAATTGCAGTGTATATTCAACTAATCTTTTTTTCACAATGAAAGTATTTAATTTTTGCAAGTGATTTGACTGATTCTATATTTGCTATATTAACTAATTCATATGGTCTAGATTTGACACCTGAAAATACCACTTCCTGTGTATTGCATCAAATGATCCACTGACATTTTTAATTGGATGGTTGATTTCTTGCCTCTTCATCTGGATTATTAGAGTTTACTATAGGGATTTCAAGTAATCAAGATTGGATACAGTCCTCTCAGTAAGGGACTAAATTGTTTGTTTGCTGTTAGTCTCTGACTTAGCAAATAGTCTTAGACTACCATCTAAGTCATATGGTCTGCTCTCAACGTACTAATAATATTTTGTGTATAACCTTTATTAATAACCTCATGGAAACTCGTGGACAAAATCCACTGTAGGCTTTAGAAATACAGCATGGAAATTGGCCCTTTAGTCCATGAGTGCGTGCCGACAAGCGATCACCCCATACACTAGCACTATCTTGCATACTAGTAACAATTTACAATTTTACCGAAGAAAATTAACCTACAAACCTGTACATCTTTGGAATGTGGGAGGAAACTGGTGCATCTGGAGAAAACCCACACGGTCACAGGGAGAACATACAAACTCCACCCAGACTGCACCCAAAGTCACGATCGAACCTGAGTCTCTGGCGTTATAAGGCATCAACTCTACCGCTGCGCCACTGTGCCAGCCCAAAAAAATATAGTTGTTAGGTTCCCAGTCCTTTGTGAAACATTTTTTTAATTAACATTTTCCATTCCATTACAAAGGTAGATGCAACAAGGTTATAGAAACCTCTTTAAGACATTCACTTTAAGACTTTGAAAGCATGTAGAACATTTTTTCCTTGGTGTATTTATATCTTTGCACTATGTGTTATTCTCATTGCCATATAAAAGTCAACCACGTTGATGGGATTGGAGCGGCATCAGGTTCAACAGTTTAAGAATGGCAAATTTTCTTCCCTGACGGGCACAAATGAAGCTGATTTATATTAACAGCAACCTGTTGTTACATGATCACCATAACTAATACTAGACATTTAAATTCATGATCACTTGGATAATCCCCAGATACCATGGTGGGATTAAAAATTGTTTTTGTACTGGTTGCCCAAAATCTGGACACTGCCACTCTAATTTCACCTGTGTTCAACCATATCTCTTCAAATTTAGTCTACCTTCGAGATACAGCATGGAAGCAGGCCCCTTGGCCCACCGAGTCCACGCCAACCGTCAATAACCTGTACACACTAGTTTACATTATCCCTCTTACTCATCCACTCCCTACACACCAAGGACAATTTACAGTGGCCACTTAACCTACAAACCCGCACATCTTTGAGGTGTGGGAGGAAACCAAAGCACCCAGAGGAAACCCACACAGCCATAGAGAGAACGTGCATAATCCACACAGACCACACCTGAAGTCAGGATTGAACCCGGGTCACCAGGGCTGTGAAGCAGCAGCTCTACCAGCAGTGCCACTATACTGCCCAATTCTGAAGGATATCCTAGAAAGTATTTTGGAATGCATTGCATTCAGTCATTCATTCCACTCCTTGAACATTTTTCATTTCCTTAGTCCATGGGGAAGAAGTCGGTGGGGGAGGGGGTGAAGAATAAAAATCCCGTGTCCATAAACAGCATATCATTGGTTCTGGAGGACCCCACTTATTTCACTGAAATTTTGTAACCCGTTGCCCATCAATACTTCCCGGATTCTCCAACTGCTCACCTGTGTTAGACACAAGTAATAGGTACACTAATAAATTTTACTACTAGTGCATCTTTGGGATGTGAGAGTAATCAGATGCAGGCAAGTGAAACTGCAGTGAGGGAGGGTGTGCTTCCTGTGCGTAGAAAACACCTGAGGTTAGGATTCGATTTGGGTTGCCTGAGCAGTGAGGTAGCAGCTTTTACTGCTTTAGCTCCAGTGTTATCAACATTTATACCATTACACGAGTGGTCAGACTGAACCAAACCTTTGTTATTCTACTATTTATGTGTCACTTTATTGATTGTGCCATGATGTCACTATATCTATTATTAATACATTATCAAATTTTACTATATGCAGGTCAAAAGTTGTGTAATTCACCTTTTGGCATTTAGAAATTTAGAGTATATTGGTTAAAAGGGTATTTGATTTCTGACAATTACTGGATTGGGTTTGTATGTGGAATGTGTTTGCGATTAACTGACTTCTGCCATTAGTGTTGGAAGTTAGGACGAACTAGATTAACGTTTGGAGTAATTTAATCAACATTGATTTTCCAATAATGTATAAGTGGTGGTCTGGTTTGCAGATGTTTTAATTTTCCCAATAATTTTGTGTTATGACCATGATTGAGAATAGATTCTCATTTCATCTTGTTAAGAGCTTAGTTGTTGATCACAAGATCTCTTTCTTGAACTTTGTCTCATTGTTGTTAATCTGGCTGACAATGGTGATGTTATCAGTGAACTTAAAGATGGAGTTGGCGTTGTCCCCAGGAGCCGCGCGGGTGGCGGGAGTGTCCCGGGGAGCATTGCTCGCGGGCCCAATCCACACGCTGAACAACCGCGACGCCGACGCCCGGAACGTGCCGCGGTAGGCCCGACTCGTCCCACAGGCCTCCCAGGGGACTGCGGAGAAGCCGGGCGGCGAGGCCTGTCTGGAGCAGCTTCACCGTTGGAGAGAGCGGAAGCCGCGGGGGTGGTGGAGCCTCGGCGGTGGCGGAACCTCGGTGACAGTGAAGCGTGAGGGGGGGGGAGAGGGGGAAGAATGGGGATCTGGCGTGGGGTGACCGGCGTGAATAACAATGGAGGGCCTGGGGGGGGGGGGGGGTGCGTGTGCAGTGGAGAACAATGGGGGCCCAGTGTGGGGGGACCACCGTGAGGGATGGTGGGAAAACAAGGGGGGGGGGAGGGGCGGTAGCACTGTGGTATTAGAATCCTCTACCCAGGGGATAAGCCTGTGTTCGTTTGTTTGTTCGTGCGTTCCGGTTTGTGCAGTCAGCAAACAGTCACTTGTCCTTTTTTTCACTTTTAATTTCAAGTTTTTGTGTACGTTGTGTGTTGTGATGTTGGCAAGCCAATTTCCCTCTGGGGATGAATAAAGTTTATCATATCGTACTTGGCCACATGGTCAAGGGTGTACAGGGAGCAGAGCAAAGAACAGACCAGGACAAACCTGAGGGGCGCCAGTGTTGAGGGTCAGGATGAAGGAAGTGTTATGTCCAATTCTAACCTACAGGTCTGCCAGTCAGGAAGACCGGAAGCCAATTGCCGATGGAGGTCCCCAAGCTAAGGTTTAAAATTTATAAAGAATCTAATTTGGAATTATGGTGTTAAAGGTTGATCTGTTGTTGATGAATAGCATCCTGATATGAATGTCTCAAGGGACCACATCACCCTGGCCTCTCTCCATGGGCTCCCTGTGCGGTTCCGTATAAACTTCAAGATCCTCCTCCATGTCTACAAAGCCCTCAATGGGCTTGCCCCCACCTACATAAAAAGTCTTCTCACCCACCACTCCACCTCCAGGCCCCTCAGATCGGCCGACTTGGGGCTGCTGAATATCCCACGGTCTAGGCTGCGGTTGCAGCCCCTAGACTGTGGAACAGCATCCCCCTTCCCATCAGAACTGCCCCCTCCATCGACTCTTTTAAGTCAAGACTAAGGACTTATCTATACTACCAAGCCTTTCCTGACGTCCTCTGAGTGAGGGCTACATGTATATATGTATGTAGTTTGTTTTGTAGTGCTATTCTTATAACAAATGTAAAGCACTTTGGCCAACGAGAGTTGTTTTTTAAATGTGCTATATAAATAAATGTGACTTGACTTGACTTGATTGCAAGAGTGATGGCATCATCCATAGGCCGATTGTTCCGGTGTGCAAGTTTCTAGAATATCCAGAAGACAAGCGCAGAACACCTCATTATGGTTAAAGAGTTGGGTCTGAAGACGGGTCTCGACCCGAAACGTCACCCATTCCTTCTCTCCAGAGATGCTGCCTGTCCTGCTGAGTTACTCCAGCATTTTATCTACCTCATTATGGTTGATGTTAGAGTTATTGGGCAGTAATCATTGAGACAGATCATTTTATTTTACTTGGGGACTGGAATAATGGAACTGATTATTTTATCTAGGTTGTAAAAAAGAGTTGGCAATTGAAATTGTGTTGCTCTTGTGAGTGACAGAAGAGGATTCTAGAGATGTGAAAATGTGTATGCAGAATGACATTTATTTTGGATATATAACATCTATGGCTTTTAAATATTTAGATGTCAACTTTTGTGGAGAGTGAAACTGAATTAACATTTTGGATTATTTTGTCAGAAAGTCAATTAACCTGAAATATTAATTGTTTCTGTGTTGCCTAAGTTAATTTTTTTTAAATTCACATTTGGCTATGTTTCATATTTCCAGCTTTGGAATTATTCTTTTCCTTTTTAATTTTGGTTTCTTTAGATTTTGTTAGCCTTTATTTCCTATTGTAATGCATAAACTATTATCTAACAAAAATATGACTTTGGTCAATCGAGCCTTTCAAGAATTACAAATAAAGTCTGATTCAAATTATAATTGATACTGACAAGCCTTTTGGCCTCCATTTGAATTTAGATTTCATTTTTGGAAGTACATTAGCTGAGAAATACCGTTTATAAAATGTTTTAGCTGGCCAAGTATTTGAGTTATATCAAACAAAATGTGCCTTTTTAATTGAATCAATTACTTAAATGTTCAAGTCTGTGCACTGTGGGTGGTTTGATTGTAATCGTGTATAGTCTTTTCACTGACTGGATAGCACGTAACAAAAAAGCGTTTCACTATACCTCTGTACACGAGACAATAATAATAAACTAAACTAAAGACATTTTAATACTAGTTTTGAGTTGTTTACCTCCATTCAAAGGCCTCCTTTTCCCTGAGTTCCGTACATCATCTTTTCTGTTGCATTAGTGAAGTATCACTTGTCCTGAATCTCCTTTTGGAACCACCTCCACCACTCTGCAGCATTCAACATCGACTCCCGTTTCATCCACATCTACCAATACATGATCCGTAGGAATTTGACTTTTCCCACGCATGGTGTTTGATACTATTCAACATGGACATGTTTCCTTGCAGAAGTAGCAATGTATGAATGTTTGTCCCTCATGCACATAATTCATTGGCAGTTTCTTTGGAAGCATTTGCCAATACATACGTTGCACTTGCCCAATGTGAAAGTCTAAATTTATTTAAAAAGATAAATCATTCAGAAATAAACATTTAAAAAGTAAATATGATTAATCAAGAAGATGTGCAAATAAAATAAGTGTAATTTTTACCTTTCTCCTTGCTGTGACTTCATAGGTCTACTATCACCTTTGAAATTGTTGTAGTTTGGTATCCTTGAGTCTTATGTGGCACAGGATCTGAGTGGTGATTTCTCCAGACTGGTGCATTGCATGCAGTGATGGAGCAAACTATTCTGTGCCGTCCTTGGGATCTGTCAGTAAGTTCCAGGCATCCTTATTTACAGGGTATGCCCTGAATTACATTTATATAGTTGACTTGGCACAATTTAGCCCACTATTTGTAATTGATAACAAAGTTTGAATTAGATTCTGCAAACTCAGTTTCTTATTTAACATGAGATGAGCTTCTGATCTTTTCACATGGTACCCATCATCAAATTAGTTATTTAACATTCTGTAACATTATCCATCTCTACCTGGTCTACATGTTTGTGCTTAATGTCCCTGTAGAATCTCTTAGAATTTTCCTAAACTTGCCTGCCTGATGCATTTTATGTTGTCCTCTTGCCCACCCAATTGATGACGTTAATTTACTCCTACACTTCTTATATTGGTGGAGGGATTCGCTAGATCCCAACTGCCTAAATCTGACATGCCTCCTTTTGCTCTCTTCAATCATGGTTATCTAAACATGCCAGACTTGCCCATCATCCTTCAACGGGAACATGCTGCACCTGTGCTCTTGCTATTTCATTATTATGGGGCTTTTTCACGGGGCGAGTTGACGCAAGATGTCACCAGAGTGAAGAGGTCGTGGTCCAGCACGAGTCTCGCACGATATAACGGGGGTAGATAAAGAGTTCCCACGGTACTCGGCATTTCTGTTATTTGTGCGAGTGACTTGTCCGTTTCCCGAGCTTTCGCGTTAAATCTTGAATGAACATCGTGAACTACACGTGACACAAATGATGTAACTTTTTTTTTCACACACTATATATATCCTCCCTTGGTTGAATTGGCTCATTTGGAGACATATTTTACTGTGTATGTGGGAGACACAGATGGACTGAGCACAGTACCTCGGTCTTACTGTGTGTGGGAGAGGGGGAGAAAGAGACGTACACTCACAGAGGCAGAGTCTCTCAGCCTGTGTAAGAGGGAGGGAGAGAGAGAGAGAGGCACACACAAGGTGGATGTGAAATCTCACCTGCCTGTTTCAGTGACAGACACCCGCCGCCAGTAAATGAAGACACCCCCATCTGTCTCCCCCTCCTCTCCCTCGACTCCCCCCCAAGTGTTCCTGTTAAAAAGATTATCCAACAATGACAATTAGGTGGGACGTCCTCGAAGGACACATGTTCCCTTGTCGATATTGAGACCACCTGTTTTACTCACCTTCTGTCCCCTCTGTCCAGCTTCCGGGTTTACCGTTCGCAGGAGTTCCCACGCGCTATATCTCTAAAATCTGAAGTTAGGTAATGTCTAAAGGAACTGCAGACGCTGGTTAATGCTGTTTAATACGCACAGAAGGACACAAAATGTTGGTGTAACTCAGCAGGTAAGTCAGATCTGGGAAGAAAAACATAAAAAGCTGGAGTAAGTCAGCGGGTCAGGCAGCATCTCTGGAGAAAAAGAATAGGTGGCGATTCGAATCGGAACCCTTCTTCAGACATCCTAATCGGAATTGAGTCTGAAGATGTGTCTCGTCCCGAAACATCAGCTATTTTTCTCCAGAGATGCTGCTTGACTCGCTGAGTTACTCCAGCTTTTTGTGTCTGTCTTCGGTTTAAACCAGCATGTGCAGTTCACTCCTTACACGGGTCTCTGTACAACATTGATTGGTAGCGTTCCGGACCCCTGGACCCGAGGACTTCGAGCTGTATCTCTCAAAGAAGTACATGTGAAAAATTTCTCACGGACCATAAAAATGCGTAACCTTTCAGTAAAGTCCCTTTTAAAGTCCCTTTTAAAGATTATAGTTATTTTCTTGAATCTCATTAACATAACTCATGAATAAGTTGATGTCCATATGCGGATGCAAATCTTTATTTTTATTTATTTTTTAAATTCAATCCCACAGAAGATAATTTTTACTCACCTTCTGTCCCCTCTGTCCAGCTTCCGGGTTCACCGTTCGCAGGAGTTCCCACGGTACCCGCAAGAGTTATTACGGATATCGCACTGGCCACTACGTTCATATAATGTTGCAATATTCAACCACAAGTGTACAAGTCAATCTTGGAGAAATTCAAACTTTCTTGAATTTTCTCCCGAGTGACCAAGTTACACGATGACCTGCCGTTAGCGCTACCGTGGTCCACGGTGGTCCACGAATGCCGTACTGTTATCGCACGAGGTTCCCACGATGTTAAACTCCGGTTAACTCTTGCGTCAAGTCGCCCCGTGAAAAGGCCGCTTTAGACATATAACAAAGATCTTGATATTGTTGTGGGTTTATTATTGTCACCTCTACTGAGATATAGTGAAAAGGTTTGTTTACATGCTATCCTATCCAACAGGTATTGCAAGATAAAATGACCAGAGTGCAGAATATAATATTATAATGTTATAGGGTTAGTTACAGAGAAGGTGCAAAAATAAAGTACATCACTCGCTAGGTTGGGAGATCTGGACTACACCTGCAGCGTACTTGAAAACTGTTTATTAGTCTGATAAAAGCAAGAAAGAAGTGTTCCTGAATCTGGTGGAATGTGCTTTTAAGCTTTTGCATCTTCTGGCTAACTGGAGGAGGGAAGAAGAGGGAATGACAGAGGTATAAATGTTGAGGAGACCTCACCTCACCTATTCCTTTTCTCCAGAGATGCTGCTTGACCAGCTGAATTACTCCAGCTTTTTGTGTCTATTTTGAGGTATAAATGTTCTTTGATTATGTTGGTTACTTTCCCAAGGCAATGTAAAGTGTAGATGGAGTCGATGGGGGTAGGCTGGTTTGCGATGGATTGGGCTACATGCACAACACTGCAATTTCTTGCTGTCTTCGATATAACTATTGCCAAACAGATATGTGACACATCCTGATAGGATGATTACTACAGTGCAACTGTAAAAGTTGGGGAAGATTGTTGGAGACCTGCCAAACTTAAGTAATCTGAGGAAATCGAGGCATTGCTGTGCTTTCTGGTGGTACCTTCAATGTGGTTGGTCCAGGACAAATTGCTGGTGATATTTACACCTCGGATTCTGGAGCTCTCGACCATCTCCACCTCCGCACCATTGATGATGACTAGGGCGTATACGCCACCTTATTTCCTGAAGTCAATAACTTAACTACTTTGTCTTGCTGGTGTTGAGGGAGTGTCTCAGTTTGCTCTTGCTCTCGTTCTCTTCGCATTACACAGCCTAACCTAGTGGATATGTCACGTAGTCAGCCCTGTGTTTTACTCTTTTCACGATCCTTTATTTTCTCACACTACAACTGCTCTTAGCCTTTGTTCTAATTTTCTAACTGCCCTCTTTATCCCAATAATTACTGACCTCAACGTATCTTATCGGTAATATTGGCCTTGTCCTATGAGAGTGTACACTTATTTTGTCTTATCCATCCTTCCCCACCTTCTCTGCTAATTAAACTAACTTGCTTGCTGTCTTTCCCAGTTCTGATGAAAAATGTTCAAACATTTTCTTTTTGCTTGGACGCTGCCTGACATATTGAGTGCTTCTAGCATATTCTGATTCTCAGTCTTCCAGCATGGGCAGTGTTTTTAATTTTCCTTTGGTATTACTTTTTGGGATGTACCTGGGATTTGTTATCAAGGTAAACTGACAGAATACTTGGATAGATAATAAATGGTATACAGGTGCACAACCTTTTATCCGAAGATCCAAATAACGAAAACCTCCGAATAGCGGCCATTTTTTCGGTCCTTGAAGAAAGGTCCTTGAAAACATTCACCGAGGGCGGCCCGCAGAGGTGACAGCGGAACCTCCGGTCGGTCCTCGAAGAAAGGGGAACTAAATCCCCATTCATAAAAGAGAAGATGAGGGTATATTGCTCGGGAGGGTTAATAATTGATAATATGCTGCTGCCTGCCCGCTGAATTAAAAAGTTCCCACGGTAGACTCACGATATACAGTGTTTCGTGAGTCTTGCGTGGGAACTTTTTAACTCAGCGGGGCAGGCAGCAGCAGATTGTCGCTCGCTTCAGTATCACCCCACCTACACCCCTCTGCTTCCCGGCCATGTGTGTGACCCCTTCCCTCCCCTCTCCAGCTCCCCGCCCACTGCACCGGCGCAGGGGCTTTGCACTGTCTTCACGTCGGCGATTGCAGCAGGACCGTGTCAGGACCAATTGGACACCGACCACCAGGCCCACCGCAAGCACGGAGATCCCAGAGACCCACAGCCAACAGCAGGCCAGCCCAGCCCCACTCCAACTACAGAGGAACCTGGGTTGCGGATGACGGGGCGCAGCTCGGGGCGTCGTAGGGGCCCATCGGGGAGCGGCCACTCAAAGCCACGCCGGGAGATGTAGGGCCCTGCCCCGGTCTTGATGTTGGAGCCCCCGGCGGGCGCTAGCAAGTCCGCGGCAATTTACAGCCGCGCCGGGCGTTGTAAGGCCCCCCTCCAGGTCACTCTCAACCTCTATGATGTTTGCTCTCAACCCCGTAATTCGGGCGGGAGAAGTCGCCGCTGCCGGTGCCCTGCAAAGCGGTCTCCCACCGGAGACCCGCGAGCTCCCGGTGTCACCATCCACCGGAGTCGGGTCGCAGCAGCTCGCCCCCGCAACTCTCCACGCTCCGAAGCTGGCTAGCTCCACGGAGGTAGGTCCGTAGGTCCACAGCTCCCACCGCCGCCCACCGACCCCCAGGCCCACTGCAAGCACGGAGATCCAAGAGACCCACAGCCAGCAGCAACTCCAGCCCAGCCCCGCTCCAACTCCAGAGGAACACGTAGGGGCAGAAGCTGATGGTGTGCAAGGTACGTCTTGTTCTTGGGGTGGCGGATGAGGGGGCGCAGCTCGGGCTTTGTTGCTGTGGCGGCCAAAGATCATAGAGGAGCTCCTCTATGATCTTTGGTAGCGGCCCATCGGGGAGTGGATTCCTCTGGAGTTGGAGGGGGAGGGGGGTATTGTGCTGTTTGATCGCCCCCTGCTATCCCAGGGACAGGGAGACACAGCGGCTTTTTAGACTGGTGGGCAATCACTTCCAAAGTTCTGCCCACATAGTCAGTACACTTCTCCTACACTGTATTTCATACAAACATTTATTCTGCAAGAAAAAACGACATTGAAGACTCAAACTCGCGATCGAGTAACTGCCAGGATCAAGGCGCAAACTCGCGACCTTGCGGATATGAGCCGAGCACTCTACCACTGAGCCAGCCATTAAAATCTACGCTAAAAAATTTCCATTCCGAAGACCGACAAATTCTGAATTACGAAAAGTGTCTGGTCCCAAGGCTTTCGGATAAAAGGTTGTGCACCTGTATTAGGTTCAGCATAAATTCTTTAACGGTGGAACATTTCTTGTTGATCTAGTTAAATTTTTATAGAAGTCACTTAAATGGTGGTGAAATTGTGAACCTTTACTGAATACTTTCTTGAATTGCATATAGGCTAACATCCAGTGGAAGTTAGCAATAACTAAAATGTAAAAGAAGCCTTGGGGAACACAGGTTGGAAATTGTTTTGAAGGTGGAAATTCTTTAACAGAGTGTGACAGGTCAAAATCTCCATGGATCTGCACAGTGCTTTAAGTGTTTCGCTGTGGATATAAAGACACACACAGTTCCGGATCCCTCCCAACTGCAATATGCAGCAAGTTGTCAAATGGCACAAACAACATGCAAAAAGACAAGGCTAATTTACTATTAAGTAAAACTGCTAAATGAAGTTCAATAATATTTTCTTCCTAACAACAGATTAAGCTTCATCAGCAACAACGATGAGTCGGCCTATAGGGAGGAGGTCCAGCTCCTAGCAGCATGGTGCGCTGACAACAACCTGGCCCTTAACTCCAAGAAGACCAAGGAGCTCATTGTGGACCACAGAAGGTCTAGGGGTAGCACGCACACCCCTGTCCATATTAACGGGACGGAGGTGGAGCGTGTTTCCAGCTTCAGGTTTCTGGGGTCAACATCTCTGATGACCTCTTGGACCCACAATACCTCAACACTGGTCAAGAAGGCTCACCAGCGTCTCTTCTTCCTGAGGAGACTAAAGAAGGTCCATCTGTCTCCTCAGATTCTGGTGAACTTCTACCGCTGCACCATCGAGAGCATCCTTACTAACTGTATCACAGTATGGTATGGCAACTGCTCTGTCTCCGACCGGAAAGCACTGCAGAGGGTGGTGAAAATTGCCCAACCCATCACCGGTTCCTCACTCCCCTCCATTGAGTCTGTCCAGAGCAAGCGATGTCTGCGAAGGGCGCGCAGCATGGTCAGGGACTGCTCTCACCCCAACCACAGACTGTTTACCCTCCTCCCATCCGGGAGGCGCTACAGGTCTCTCCGTTGCCGGACCAGCAGTTTCAGGAACAGCTTCTTCCCTGCGGCTGTTACACTACTTAACTCTGCACCTTGGTGATTTCCAGGCACCCCCCCCCCCCCCCCCCCCGACACTCCTCCCCCCAGAAAAATTGCACTACTGCTACTGTATGTACATATATATATTTTACTGTTCCATTATTCTATGTTCGCACTTCTGGGTGAGATGCTAACTGCATCTCATTGTCTCTGTGCTTGTACACTGCACAATGACAATGAAGTTTGAATCTGAATCTGAATAGCCTATCTGGAAAATCACGATTGGTTCATCACACATTGTACCTGAGGATGCATATAATTAATGGGGGTATAGTATAGGCACAGGAAATTAATATTAAAATCCTTAAACATATGATGGCAAAAGTTAGGCACAATTAGATATAATTAAGATGTTAAAAATGACAAAGGATTTGATGGGGTTGGAAAAAAAAATCTGAGGAGTTTGAAATGGGAGCACACAAGCTTGCTACTAAGTCCACTAAAAAGTGAAATCAAAAGTAGTTTATTTTTCAATGCATGATGTGGTGAAGGTGGAACTCTTCATGTGCACAAACAAATATTTTTGTTCAATTGAAATATTCAAGAATATATTGGGAAAACTTTGGTAGTTCAAATTTTTAAACCCTGGTAATTATTATTGAGATAAAATCACCAATGATCCTATTGAGAGACATACTAGTATTCATATATTCCTCTTTCATTATTATTCTTCCTCTAACTAACTCATCAGTATCGTGAAACATCTTGTGTATACTTGTGTATTAATTGAGTAACATAGCATGTAAACAGGCTCTTCAGCCCAATGTATCCTTGCTCACTTGGTTGCCTACCTGAGCTTGCTCCATTTATCTGCACTTGGCCGATATCCCTCTAAAGCTTTCCAGTCCATGTCCCTGTCCAAATAGCTTTTAGACCTTGTTATTGGAGCTAGCCTTATAAGTTTGTTAGACATCACTGTCACGGGCTGTATTGATAACGTTACCTATCGGGTCCCATATACCTTCAAGCTTACGTGAATATGGACATCAGTCCTAGTATTTGTCTTTGAGTCTATCAGATATTATTTAGAACATTTCTGTGAAGCCTCGTGCTTTGTTAGAGGCTGTATAATTGCATTTTTTTAAAATGTTCATTCTTAGTAAGTTACGAATTAAGGCATTTAACAAACACATTCATTTGCCATACCAAAGTCATGCCATTTTGAAGTAGATACTATTTTATCCTAATATTGTGGTGGTTCTTGCTGTCAGAACACCAAGAACCGCCGGACACTCCTTCTCCCAGAAAAATAGTATGTATATATATATATTTTACTGTTCCATTATTCTATGTTCGCTCTTCTGGGTGAGATGCTAACTGCATCTCGTTGTCTCTGTACTTGTACACTGCACAATGACAATGAAGTTTGAATCTGAATCTGAATATCCTATCTGGAAAATCACGATTGGTTCATCACTCATTGTACCTGAGGATGCATATAATTAATGGGGGTATAGTATAGGCACAGGAAATTAATATTAATATTGTGGTGGTTCTTGGTGTCAGAATTTTAGACTCTGCATAGACTGATAATTTATCAGATCTGTTATTTTTTTTCTTACATTGGCCTTGAAGCGAAGTAATAATGAGTTTTTTTAAGTGATGTATTACAAATCAAGTAAGCTACGAAAAGGTGGATGTAAACTGCATTGTGACAATTGCACCATTCTCCCTTCACTAACGTGACCACCATCCGTAGTAATGGTGAATAATCTCTGACTGATAGAAAAGTCTTTCTTTTAAGTGATTTTATCTTTACATTGTTATTTTATATTTGAAAATGAGCAGCCATTCGAATAGACTTGGAATACTCAAAGTTATTCATTTCAATCTTGCAGATGACTATGGATGAAAAGTATGTAAATAGTATCTGGGATCTACTGAAGAATGCCATCCAAGAGATTCAACGCAAAAATAATAGTGGACTCAGCTTTGAAGAACTGTACAGAAATGCATATACAATGGTATTGCATAAACATGGTGAGAAATTATATACTGGACTGAGAGAAGTTGTAACTGAGCATCTGATCAATAAGGTACGTGTCAGCTATTTTGGAGAAAAATAAGTAATAAGTTTGTTAATTAGCATTACTATGTATAAATGAATAGATTGCAAGATAGCACTGCACATTATATCTGTGATATGTACAGTTTGTAACGTTGAAACAGCCATCTTAGAGAACAGCTCTTGAGCTCGTGATCTCACACTGACATTGCTCTCCATTAAACAGTGAATATGAGATGAGCAAAGCAAAACAAACCATTTTGTCCAATGGAGTAAAGTTAATCCATCGTCGGGTTCTCTAAAAATGCAATTTATCCTTCCAAGGCTCATTTTCTGAATATCTGTGTCATTGAAATCAATGGGAATTAATTTTGAAAGCTACGCAGAATTTTTGATCATACAATTAGTAGTTGACAAATATCAGAAAAAAATATTTTTTGTTTCCACTGTGGTTTTGGACAAATACAGTTTGCAAACTATCGCAGTAAGCTACTAAATGTACGTGTCTTTTTGGTAATGAGTTCATTTGCATCGTGCCTTTTCTCGGCTACATTTCAACAATCTCAATAGTTGTAACTGGGTCATGTATAATTGTCTTAAATCAGTAATGGATCCAGCAGCATGGAAATTAATACCTTGGTCTCCCACCATTAGTGCTGTACATCATATCAATGTGGAGGAAGCATCCAACAATACATTTCAATTGTTTTCAAAATCGAAATTCATGGAAACATAAAAGTAGAAGCTAGGGTGGTCCATTCACCCTAGTACCTGTACCACCATTCAGTAAGATTGTGGTTAATCTTTACTTCAGCACCACTTTATGTATTCTGGGAACCAATCTTGTGTTCCCTTTATATATAAAAAGCTTATCAACATTTATCCTAAGTTATCTGAGTTACTAAGTCTTTAAAACTCTCAAGTGGTGAATTCTAAATATTTACCATCGCAGGGAATTTCATCTCATTTGTTCTTAGAAGCGGACTCAGTAATTATGTTTCAGATTGAAGCTCTGCATCAAGATATTTTACCTGGTACTTTACAATTTTCTTCATGGTGCCTTTTATCAAGAGCCTTCTGACAAATCCAAACACACTATACTGGTTAGTTCATTCCTATCCTCAAATATAATCTCAAATATTTCTAATAGATCTCTCAAACATAATTTTGCTTTCACAAATCCTTGTTAACTCTACCGAGTCTCTTATTTTTCGATCGGCAGTTGTATAATAGATGACAGCATTTCCCTACCAATAATATATTAATTTATAAAACTATAAATACAGTAAATTTAATAAAATTGGTATTTTATTGAGCCATGGTATCTATGTTTAAATATAGTCATGGAGTGATACAGTGTGGAACCAGCCCCTTCGGCCCAACTTGCCCACACCGGCCAACATGTCCCAGCTACATTAGTTCCACCTGCCTGCATTTGGTCATATCCCTCCAAACCTGTCCTATCCGTGTATCTGTCTAACTGTTTCTTAAATGTTGAAATAGTCTCTGCCTCAACTACCTCCTCTGGCAGCTTGTTCCATACATCTACCGCCCTTTGTGTGGAAAAAAATACCCCTCAGATTCCTATTACATTTTTTCCCTTCACCTTAAACCTATGTCCTCTGGTCCTCGATTTCCCTACTCTGGGCAAGAGACTCTGTGCATCTACCTGATCTATTCCTCTGATGATTTTATACACCTCTGCAAGATCACCCCTCATCCCCCTGCACTCCAAGTAATAGTCTCAGCCTACTCAACGTCCCGATAGCTTAGACCCTCTAGTCTTCGTAAATCTTCTCTGTACCGTTTCCAGCTTGACAACATCTTTGGTGCCCAGAGCTAAACACAATACTCTAAATGCAGCCTCACTAAGTCTTATACAACTGCAACAGGGCCTCCCAACTTCTATACTCAATACTCTGACTGATGAAGGCCAATGTGCCAAAATCATTTTTGACCAACAATCCACCTGCTACTCCACCCTCAAAGAACCATGCATCTGCACTCCTAAATTCCTCTGCTCTACAACACACCACAGAGCCCTACCATTCACTTTGTAGGTCCTGCCCATGTTAGACTTCCCAAAATGCAACACCTCACATTTCTCTGTGTTAAATTCCATCAACCATTCCTCAGCCCACCTGGCCAACTGATCAAGATCCTGCTGCAATTTTTCACAACCATCTTTACTACCTGCAAAACAACCCACTTTTGTATCATCTGCAAATTTGCTAATCTTGCGGTGTATGTTCTAATCCAAATCATTGATATAGATAAGAGTTGTGAGGGTGGAGGCCGTTTCTCTGGATACTTTCAAGAGAGAACTAGACAGGGCTCTTAAAGATAGCGGAGTCAGGGGGTAAGGGGAGAAGGCAGGATCGGGGTACTGATTGGGGGTTGATCTGCCATGATCACATTGAATGGCAGGGCTGGCTCGAAGGGCCAAATGGCCTACACCTGCACCTATTGTCTATTGAATAATAATATTTGGTTTTGTATGGTTAAAATTAAATGTTTCTTCTCTATGAACCTCAAGTGATTTTTGCTGGAATTTGCGGTAAAAAGTTACAACACAGAGTTGTACTGCACATGTGACTTTAACTGATTTTTTTTAACCGAACTGCCTGTATGCAGTATCCCAACGTGAGTTGATTGCTTTGTTTTGCAACAGTTTTACCTATAGAAGCTTTCACAAAATGTGAGCAAATAAAATAAGTGTGTTTCTTTTACAGGTACGAGAAGATGTGTTGAACTCATTAAATAACAACTTCCTGCAGACCTTAAATCAAGCGTGGAATGATCATCAGACGGCAATGGTGATGATAAGAGATATCCTCATGTACATGGTGGGTTGCCTTTTTCGGTATAATTTATGGTTTACAATTCGTAGTAAATAACTGTGAAAAGTTACATAAAGGGAAATGCTTGCCCTTTATGTAACTTTTCACAGTTCCTAAAATCAATCACGAAGGAAATTCTATCACAATTATTCAGCTACAACAAATGTAAAATCATGATATAAAAATAAGCAGTACTGGACAAGGGTCTTACATTTAGTTACAGCCGGTAATTAACAGTTGCATGAAGTCGTTAAATTATGCTAATTATACACCAATAAGCCAGAGGCATGTGGGATAGTTATAAGAGCACACATTCTTACAAATGACCTCTGAGTGGCATTGGAGAGTTATTTGTCAGCTCAGTTCTATATTCTGAAATATTTCTCAGCGACTGTGGAGCAGTGTTTACTTAATTTGTGTGTTGTTCACACAAGAAATTGCTGAACCTCTGCAAATTGTCCAACAATTATGCGCCCTTTCATTCCTTATACAGTGCTTCCCAATTTACATTTTTTAATTGGGGAACATGCGTGTGTCCAAGTAATTAAATATGACTCTCCCCTCATTTTAAGATACTTTCAGCATATCTGTCTTCTCTAAAACTAGGTGCTGGAAGTCTAGAATAAACATGAGAAGTTGGGGAGAAATCTAGGGATGCTGCCTGTCCCACTGAGTTACTCCAGCATTTTGTGTCTCTTTGGTGTAAACCAGCAAACCAGCATCTGCAGTTCCTTCCTACAAATACAGTTTTTACCTTTTAAAATTGTCATTTAAAATTGACGTTTAACTCAACAATAACTAGCCTGAAAATGGTTTTCTGGTAATAACTGCTAGAGTCAGTTATTAAAGATGGGATAGCAGCACATTTGGAAAGTGGTGAAATCATTGGACAAAGTCAGCACGGATTTACAAAAGGTAAATCATGTCTGACGAATCTTATAGAATTTTTCGAGGATGTAACTAGTAGCGTGGATAGGGGAGAACCAGTGGATGTGGTGTATCTGGACTTCCAGAAGGCTTTCGACAAGGTCCCACATAAGAGATTAGTTTACAAACTTAAAGCACACGGCATTGGGGGTTCAGTATTGATGTGGATAGAGAACTGGCTGGCAAACAGGAAGCAAAGAGTAGGAGTAAACGGGTCCTTTTCACAATGGCAGGCAGTGACTAGTGGGGTACCGCAAGGCTCAGTGCTGGGACCCCAGCTATTTACAATATATATTAATGATCTGGATGAGGGAATTGAAGGCAATATCTCCAAGTTTGCGGATGACACTAAGCTGGGGGGCAGTGTTAGCTGTGAGGAGGATGCTAGGAGACTGCAAGGTGACTTGGATAGGCTGGGTGAGTGGGCAAATGTTTGGCAGATGCAGTATAATGTGGATAAATGTGAGGTTATTCATTTTGGTGGCAAAAACAGGAAAGCAGACTATTATCTAAATGGTGGCCGACTAGGAAAAGGGGAGATGCAGCGAGACCTGGGTGTCATGGTACACCAGTCATTGAAAGTGGGCATGCAGGTGCAGCAGGCAGTGAAGAAAGCGAATGGTATGTTAGCTTTCATAGCAAAAGGATTTGAGTATAGGAGCAGGGAGGTTCTACTGCAGTTGTACAGGGTCTTGGTGAGACCACACCTGGAGTATTGCGTACAGTTTTGGTCTCCAAATCTGAGGAAGGACATTATTGCCATAGAGGGAGTGCAGAGAAGGTTCACCAGACTGATTCCTGGGATGTCAGGACTGTCTTATGAAGAAAGACTGGATAGACTTGGTTTATACTCTAGAATTTAGGAGATTGAGAGGGGATCTTATAGAAATTTACAAAATTCTTAAGGGGTTGGACAGGCTAGATGCAGGAAGATTGCTCCCGATGTTGGGGAAGTCCAGGACAAGGGGTCACAGCTTAAGGATAAGGGGGAAATCCTTTAAACCCGAGATGAGAAGAACTTTTTTCACACAGAGTGGTGAATCTCTGGAACTCCCTGCCACAGAGGGTAGTCGAGGCCAGTTCATTGGCTATATTTAAGAGGGAGTTAGATGTGGCCCTTGTGGCTAAGGGGATCAGAGGGTATGGAGAGAAGGCAGGTACGGGATACTGAGTTGGATGATCAGCCATGATCATATTGAATGGCGCTGCAGGCTCGAAGGGCCGAATGGCCTACTCCTGCACCTAATTTCTATGTTTCTATGTTTCTCCCTCGAGGCCCAGTCATATTGTGTCCTTGCTATTTCTTTTGTGGAGCAAGAACACAAGTAATTGTCAAACTAAAGGCAGTTTTCTGTTTATTCGTGTGTTTTATGACTAACGTTGGTCTTTTTCTTGATGACCATTTTGCGTTCACCTTGAATAAGGCCACGTGAATGCTTGTATTATAGTTGGTATATGCAGCAAATGTTCTATGCATTGGTTCATATTAAATATAATAGAATAAAATATGTTGCTCTGGCAAAAAATCAATACATTTGCTTGTTTAAAATAATAAATTAACGACCATTTATTTTCCTTTGCAGGATCGAGTGTATGTACAACAAAATAACGTAGAGAATGTTTACAACTTGGGGTTGATCATTTTCAGAGATCAAGTTGTGCGTTATGGTTGCATCAGAGACCACCTACGTCAAACACTCTTGGATATGATTGCACGTGAAAGGAAAGGAGAGGTAGTAGACAGGTATGTTCAAACAAGGATTTGTTATCTCTTACCATCAATTAAAAGCTCACGAAAACCTTTTGGTTATTAGTCTATTTCCCTCTGGTTTATCAGAATTAAATTTCTTTCTTAACTGATTATTTTTTTGGTTACCAGCCCAATAACTCCAAAAAGATGTCACCCACCAAACAATGCTAACAAATCTGTTCAGATATTCTGCACTGATTTATTCGTTAAAGAGAATTTTGCAGTATACATATTAAATTATTAGAATAAATGATATACATGGTACATTATTCAATGCTAGCTATTGACTTATACAGTGGTGATGCTCTATAGAAGTTGTAACAAATGTTCTACTCTAGTTGAATTGACAATAGACAATAGGTGCAGGAGTAGGCCATTCGGCCCCTCGAGCCAGCACTGCCATTCAACGTGATCATGGCTGAAAGCTGATCAAACTGAGCAAAGTTAGTGCTCAACGGGCAATCTTTTGGAAATGTTATATCCAGTTCTCCTTATGAATTTGATCTTGACTAAAACTTGATGAGCAAGATTTAGGCTGGTGTTCTTGTCCAATACTGAAGAGGTTTTACAAGTCCTTCAAGGTCAAACTAAAACAGACACATGCCTACTAGGTGAATGTAAGAGTCCAGTGGTACTATTTAAAGGAAGAATTGGCTATTAATTCCTGGTGCTTGGTCGGTATTTTTCTGCAATTAGCGATCCAATAAATGATTTTGTTTTAAAGACGTTACTGCAGTGATGTAGAGTGCATTCAGAAAGTATTCAGACCCCTTCACTTTTTCCACATTTTGTTACGTTACAGCCTTATTCTAAAATTGATTAAATTCATTTTTTATCATCAATCTACACACAATACCCCATAATAAAAAAGTGAAAACGGGTGTTTAGAAATTTTTGTAAATTAATTAAAAAGAAATAACTGAAGTATCACATTTACATAAGCATTCTGACCCTTTACTCAGTACTTTCCCTCCTCTCTCATTAACTACCGCCCAATCTCAAACCTCCCCTTTCTTTCAAAAACCCTGGAGCGTATCGTTGCGTCACAACTTCATTCCCACCTCCTTGCGTATAACCTATTTGAACCCCTCCAATCTGGCTTTAGCCCCCTCCATAGCACAGAAACTGCTCTCCTCAAAGTCCTCAACGACCTCCTCACCTCTGCTGACACTGGTTCCCTCAACATCCTCATCCTCCTCGACCTGAGCGCAGCCTTCGATACAGTGAACCATAACATCTTGCTCACCAGACTCAAAGACCTCGGCATTGAAGGTTCTGCACTCAGCTGGCTCCGTTCCTACCTTTCCAACAGATCCCACTTCATCTCTCTCCATAACCACACCTCTGCTACAGCCACAGTCACTCAAGGCGTTCCCCAAGGCTCCGTACTTGGCCCCCTCCTCTTCATCATCTACATCCTCCCCCTTGGTCAGATACTCCGCCACTTCAACCTGGACTTCCACTGTTACGCCGATGACACCCAGATCTACCTCGGCACCAAATCCCCCCACAACCCCCCCCCCCCCTCTCCCATATCAACACCTGTTTGTCAGCTATAAAAACCTGGATGCAACATAACTTCCTCAAACTCAACAGCGATAAAACAGAATTCCTCCTCATAGGCTCCAAATCCACACTCAGCAAAATCAATAACCCCACTCTCACCATCGACGGCACCACTGTCTCCCCATCTCCCCAGGCCCGCAACCTTGGCGTGATCTTTGATTCCACCCTCTCCCTTGAGCCTCACATCCGCCATGTCATTAAAACCTCCTTCTTTCACCTCTGCAACATTGCCAAAATCAGACCCTCTCTCACACCTCCCGCTGCTGAAAGACTCATCCATGCCTTCATCTCCTCCCGACTGGACTACTGCAACTCACTTCTCCTTGGCATCAGCTCCACCTACATCAACCGACTCCAACTGGTCCAGAACGCAGCCGCCCGACTCATCACCCACACCAAATCCTGGCATCACATCACTCCAGTCCTCAAACAACTTCACTGGCTTCCCATCTCCCACCGGATCACCTACAAATTCCTGGTCCTCACCTACAAAGCCCTCCACCATATGGCCCCCCCATATCTCACTGACCTCATCTCCCCCTACCAACCCTCACGGTCCCTCAGATCCACATCAGCCGGTCTCCTCTCCATCCACAAGTCCAACCTCCGCAGTTTTGGGGACAGAGCCTTCTCTAGGGCAGCTCCCAGGCTCTGGAACTCCCTCCCCCAACTGATCCGCAATTCCGTGTCCCTCACCATCTTCCAGTCCCGCCTCAAGACCCATCTCTTCACCTCTGCCTATCCTTAGCCCCACGTCCCCCTCCCTTTTCATCTGTGCTTGAATTGCCTCATATTGAATTGAATTCTGTCTTTAATTTGTGTACTAGTCATGTCTCTACTATTTATTTCATTCCGCTTACATGTTTTTCCTCTACTTGCTAAATTTTTGTACGGTGTCCTTGAGACTCTTGAAAGGCGCCCATAAATAAAATGTATTACAGGTGCACAACCTTTTATCCGAAAGCCTTGGGACCAGACACTTGTCGGATTTCGGAATTTTTCGGATTTCCGAATGGAAGATTTTTAGCGTAGATTAGGTAGGTAGCGCGGGCGGCTTGAAAAGTCTGGAGCGGCTGCCGTCTCCCCGGAGACCGGGGAAATCATTGTAAATCATTGCATAAATGTTAGTCAGTTTGGAGGGATTTTATGTGGTTGGTGGGTGGGGGGTGAAGGGGGAAACTTTAATTCTTAGTACCCTACCTGGTCGGAGAGGCGGGGAGCGGGCAATGCCTTACCGGGTCGCCGTGCAGTAAGCTCCAGAGCGCTGTGGCCGCCGACTCCCAACATCGCGGAGCTGGGGGCTCCGTCCGGCCGCAGGCGGCGCCGGCTGTAGCTCCGACCCCGGCAACTCTACCCCTGGCTGCGCGGCGCTTCAAATCCAGCGCCGCCCGCAGCCCCAGCTCCGCGATGTTGGGAGTCGGCGGCGTCGCAGCGCTGGGATACCAGCGGGGAGCGGGCAATGCCTTACCGGGTCGCCGTGCGGTAAGCTCCGGAGCGCTGTGGCCGCCGACACACAACATGTCGGCGGCCACAGCGGTGCTGGGGCTGCGGGCGTCCGACCGCGGGCCGCGCTGGATTTGCAGCGCCGCGCAGCCAGGGGTAGAGTTGCCGGGGTCGGAGCTACAACCGGCGCCGCCCGCGGCCGGATGCCCGCAGCCCCAGCTGGGAGTTGGCGGCCACAGCGCTCCGGAGCTTACTGCACGGCGACCCGGTAAGGCATTGACCGCTCCCCGCCTCTCCGACCAGGTAGGGGACTAAGAATTAAAGTTTCCCCCTTCACCTCCCCCCCCCCCCCCCCCCCCCTTTTTCACATAAAAGCCCTCCAAACTAACTGACTAACATTTAAGCAATGATTTACAGATGTTTAAGTGTCTCCCCGGTCTCGGGGGAGGAGGCAGCCGCTACAGTAGTACAGACCTGGGTTGACCGTGGGTCGTTTCGGGCCAAGTTTGTCGCCAAACGCGAGCTTTGGTGTGCAGACGACATCCTGGAAAAAATGGCCGGTTTTCAGAGTTTTTCGGTTTCCGGAACTCCAGATAAAAGGTTGTGCACCTGTATTATTATTATTACTTTGTTGAGGCACCTTTGGCAGCGATTACAGCCTCAAGTCTTCTTCGGTATGAAGCTGCAAGCGTGGCACACCTGTATTTGGTTAATTTCTCCCATTCTTCTCTGCCGATCCTCTCAAGCACAGGTTGGAAGGGGAGCGTCAATGCACAGCTATTTTCAGGTCCCTCCAGAGATGTTCGATTGGGTTTAAGTCCGAGCTCTGACTGGGACACTCAAGGACATTGACAGGCTTGACATGAAGCTACTCCTGCGTTGTCTTGGCTGTGTGCTTAGTTTCATTGTCCTGTTGGAAGGTGAACCTCCACCCCAATCTGAGGTCCAGAACGCTGTAGAACAGGTCTTCATCAAGGATCTTTCTGTACTTTGCACCGTTCATCTTTCCCTCGATCCTGACTATTCTCCCAGTTCCTGCTGCTGAAAAACATCCCCACAGCATAATACTGCCGCCACCATGCTTCACCGTAGGTATGGTATTGTCCAGATGATGAGCAGTGCCTGGTTTCCACCAGACGTGACGTTTGGCATTCAGGCCAAAGAATTCCGATCTTGGTTTCATCAGACCAGACCAGACCAGACCAGCAGAGAAAATAACCCTTTTGGCAAACTTCAAACAGACAATCATGTGCCTTTTACTGAGGAGTGGCTTCCGTCCAGCCACTCTACCATAAAGGCCTGATTGGTGGAGTGCCTCAGATATAGTTGTCCTTCCGGAAGGTTCTCCCATCTCCACAGAGGAGCTCTGGAGCTCTGTCAGAGTGACCATCGGGTTCTTGGTCACCTCCCTGATCAAGGCGCTTCTCCCCGATTGCTCAGTTTGGCCGGGCGGCCTGCTGGTGGTTCCAAAGTTCTTCCATTTAAGAATGACGGAGGCCACTGTACTCTTCGGGACCTGCAATGCTGCAGAAATTGTTTTATACCCTTCCCCAGATCTGTGTCTCGACACAATCCTGTCTCGGACAATTCCTTTGTCTTCATGGCTTGTCTACGGACAATTCCTTTGTCTTCATGGCTTGGTTTTTGCTATGCTTATATGGACAGGTGTGTGCCTTTCCAAATCATGTCCAATCAATTTAATTTACCACTGGTGGACTCCAATCAAGTTGTAGACACATCTCAAGGATAATCACTGGAAACATTAGGAACCTAAGTTCAATTTTGACTGTCATATAACAAAGGGTCTGAATACTTATGTAAATGTGATATTTCAGTTATTTATTTTTAATTACTTTGCAAAATTTTCTAAACACCTGTTTTCGCTTCTTCATTCTGGGGTATTGTGTGGAAATTGATTGATGAGGAAAAAAATGGAATTTAATCCATTTTAAAATAAGGCTGTAGTAACAAAATGTGGAAAAAGTGAAGGGGTCTGAATACTTTCTGAATGCACTGTACATGCAAGCCTATTGCATGAAATGTAGCTGCTGAATTTTTTTTTACACTACAACGGTATGTGACTGCACTTGATTTGCTAGGAAGTACTTTAAGACATTGGAAAGTCATGCAGCCATTATGCTAGTATTGCCATATTGCATATAATTTTTGCAAGGTTAGCTTTTACCTGTTATTCTTCAATCCAACCAGTTTTAACAGGCACAGTACTATTTGCTGATATAATTAGATTTTCCTCTTGCATGAAAAAGGAGAAATATCTGACTTGTTTATGAAAGTGTATATTTTTTAATGACTTTCTTGTTTCTGCCAGAGGTGCAATTCGAAATGCTTGCCAAATGCTAATGATTCTGGGCCTAGAAGGTCGTTCAGTGTATGAGGAAGATTTTGAAGCTCCATTTTTAGAAATGTCTGCTGAATTCTTCCAGGTATCTATATATTTTTTCCTAATACGTTTGAAACCTTAAATATTTTTAACTGAGGTTCTTTTAATAAAGCAGTGTGTAATTATTTAAATCTATAGTTTAAAACTTGATAATGCATTTCTTTCTTGGACTTGCTTGGCAGTCAGTAAAATGGCAAAATGTTTATTTTTACACAGATGGAAAGTCAGAAGTTCTTAGCAGAAAATAGTGCATCTGTGTACATTAAGAAAGTGGAGGCACGGATTAATGAAGAAATTGAGCGGGTTATGCATTGTCTTGATAAATCTACGGAAGAACCAATTGTGAAAGTGGTGGAGAGAGAATTAATTTCTAAACATATGAAAACTATAGTGGAAATGGAAAATTCTGGCCTAGTTCATATGTTAAAAAACGGAAAAACAGAAGGTATTTCAAAAGCTTGCTTCTTTGAAACTAAATCAAACACCTATTTGTGATTGTGGTTATCATCTAAACCTTGAAGGCAATGGATGGTGTTGTTCTAATTCAATTGCAGTTTATTTTGGTGCCAATTTCGATTTCATGACAGCTTAAATGCGATATTTTCCCTATTTTGGGAATGTGGCAAACTGCAGGTTACTATTTGATGGCACCAAAGGCAAAGTCTAATGTTTCAAGTCTGAAAATGGAGAAAACACAGCAACAAGAAATCTGCTCAGCATGAATCTAACAAAATATTGACTAACTTTATCTTGTCTATATGTATAAACCGTCTCAGCATGTGATATGGAATGGGATCCAAACCAACTTGGTGTCTTTTAGCAGTCTTAATAGGAAATATAGATTTTTGTTGGATCTTTCAACTGAGTATTGTTGGGAAAAGAAAATGGTACAGATCTTTACAATAATGCTCTGCTGCCAGCCGATCAAAGTAATTCTGTACTCTCAGTGAAGTGCCCCAGTGGAATTGGATTTAAAAACAAAGTACATCGAGCAGCTTGAATTGTGACCAGCGTTTGATTAGAGCTCATGGTTGACACAAGGAGCTGAGCACTGCTGTTCAATTCAGTGCGGGCAAGTTGGCTGTTTGGAAACGTGTTCAGTATCCACGACCTCTGGTTTGTGTGATTATAAACCTGAAATTAATTTGCATTTAAACATCTTCTAAAACATTTAAATTGTTAACTTTATGCTGCTCATCAGCACTCGTACTCTAGAGCATGTTGCAAATTTACCCATTCATCTACAAATTTTAATTATACTTTAGTATCACAATTTGGTTCAATTACAATCTTAGTCAGTACGGATTGTCTTAAAGGATGCCTCCAAAACTCTTAAAACTGTAGAATGTTGGTTTTGTCATATTTGTCACTTTGATGCACCTAACTTATGTAGACTTAGCTTTTGAATGCAGTTACCTTTTTAACATCTAAAATTTTATTAGAGAATAATAGTTTTCATCAAAAATTATTAAAGATTTAAACTAATTACAATGTAATAAATGTATTTGAAATAATATAACTAATGTATAACCTTGATTATTGGCCTCCTTTGTGTAGAAACCACAAAATGCCCTTTAATAACACTATGGAGGCGATGAAACATTTCCAATAATAGCAATAAGCAGGTTATTTAAAAAAAAAATTGTATATAGGAAGTCAAAGGCTATAATTAGTCTTTATTTCCTGCATTTTTGGGTTCTGTGCATGTCGTAAATTAAGCTCCAAGTAATGAATGTCTTGGCACTATCATATGTTCTAAGTATCGGGGGGGGGGGGGGACTGAAAACAATGGGAGCTGATTTGCCTAAGTGGCCTAGACTTAATGTGAAGCTTTAAACACACTACTCGTAATCCTATTAATATACACAGATGCTGTTTAACGTGAATGTTTCCTTTGACATTTTTTGTTTGTATGCAACTGAGCCTTGTGAAGCAAATGCTTTTGTGTGTTAACTAAAATGAGTAATATTGCCAACTGAGCGGCAGAATACTTTCTCTTTAGATATAAAGCTTCAACGATGTTCAAGTTCACATTTATTGTCACATGCACCAATTGGTACAGTGAGATTTGAGTTACCATACAACATTACTTAAAAAAACAACACAATACACGATAAGAGTTTAACATAAACATCCACCTAATGGAATGGATCAGAACACACTCACGCTTCTCACCGGAGACCGCAGATTCCGAAGTCCACAGGCCGAGCTGGCCGGAGCTCCAACGCTGGCGACCCCCGGCAAAAGATCCCACGTCTCCGCAATGTTAAAGTCAGCGCCGCGCCCACGGCTAGAAGCTCCGCAAACCACAGCTCCGCGGTGTTAAAGTCAGCAGGCCCAACACTGCGGGGGGGGGGGGGAAACATTTGAAACATACAATTAGGCACACTAAACATAACAAAAAGGGTGAAAGTACTAACAGCTGCTGGCGAGGCAGCCGTTGCCACCCAGTGGATGTGTATGTTTGGGTCAAAACTGAGTCTCTTCTACGGTTTCATTGAAATGCATTCACCAAACCTTTAACAGAGAGAGCACTGCTGAATCTGCATCGTGATGTAACAGCCATCCCTGACCTTGAGTGTATTTAGGATATTTGTAGCTCTTTTATCCATTCCCATGAGGAACTGCGTGAGCTTCTACATATAAAATCTGTAGAGTGAGCATATCTCTTTGCTTTGCATCATATGTGCAGGATTTAAACCTGTGGCCAAGATGAAAAACCATGCTCTCTATCCCATGTCCCAGGGTAAATCAGTTATCCTGCTGCCTATATCCTTTTTGGTAATAGAAAATACTCTTGGGGTAACTAGGATGAGTAACTGCAGTTCATTTTGTAGATGGTACATGATGCAGCCATTGTACATGAGTGGTGAAAGGAATGATCAATTACTTGCTGACCAGTGATGGTCTGACGGGAGCATGATATAATCTGTCCTTGGCACCTTCCAATTTATGTTCTCTTGATTAACTTCTCTATTTTGTAAACTAACTTAATGGTTGTTTAAGTTATGACATCGGATGGAAGCTGCATTCCAAATCGCGTTGCACATATGTGCAATGGCAAGAAAATATATTATTATTATTATTATTATTATTATCTGTACCAGTTGAACATCTTGCACACAGTTCCATCTTTCAGAGTAGAAGGGTTTTCTATTAAACTTATTCCCTTTAGTTTTTACATTACATTACAAAGTTTTTCTTCCGTTATTCTGCATCTTTGGGAAAATCGTTTTGTAATTTCTGAATCCAAGCTGTTGGATGAGCTACCCTTTCTTGTTTGGATCTTTGACATCTTGTGTATTTGTGGCCCCTTTTATTATTGAAGTATATTGCAGATTACTTGGGGCTCAACATAACTACATATTAGGAGTTATAAGTTGCCACCATTTTGCAAAGATTCCTGTAAAAGCTGCCAATCGTAAATGAACTTGGGTTAGAGGAATGGCACCAACTCTTCCTATTTTTCGAGGACTATCAAAAAACAACAGTTGTGGATAAACCTGTGGAATTGAAATTGTTCTAAACCACACTGCTACTTCTATGCTTGCTGTTATATAACAAGTGCTTTGTAGATAGCAAACATGGACCACCTTAGCTATTTACTTCAAACCATTTTTTGGCAATGGCAGGTTTAATGGCAATTTACTAATGAGTGCTGTCTAATGTCATTCATTGAGACATTTCACTGCATCCTCAGTTCCCAGGAATATTCACAACAGCTGGGTTGAAGAAACCACAATTTAAAGTTCAACATGTTCAAATGAAATATTTTGTATTGTTGACCTTGCAGTTCAATGCCAAAATGTCGGTGTCTGTTTCAAAATGTAAAGAACCAAGCACATGATGTATCTAGTACAACTTTTTTTAAATCCTGTTTCAGATCTAGCTTGTATGTACAAGCTGTTCAGTCGTGTGCCAAATGGATTGAAAACTATGTGTGAGTGTATGAGTTCGTATTTGAGAGAACAGGGCAAAGCACTCGTGTCTGAAGAAGGAGAAGGCAAGAACCCAGTGGACTATATCCAGGTCAGTATTTGAAGTTTTGTTTAATTTCATTAAGAAAGAAGAATAGATAGCTAATAATCTTGATTGAAATACAGTAGTAATTGGATTTCTCTGTCTATTTCTCTTTGTTCATCAATCTCTACAGATTAATTAATGTGTTTTCAATTTTATTGATATAAAAGTAATGTACAAAACTATTCCAGAGAGCTGTCTAAATTACAACATAGATATTACCTTAGGAAAATGCAAATGTGGAAAATAAATTGGACCTATTTAAATTTGAATCAATAGAGTGGAATGTCATTCTTAATCGGTAAGGGATGAGAATTTTTTTTGGCATAAACTATTCTATCTCTCGTGTATTCAATCTAACCTGAACCCCCCCCCCCCCCCCCCCCAACCCTTAAAAATAAAAAAAAAGAGAGAAATAATTTCTGGGACCAGTTCCAAAATTTCCCAAAGTTCATACCCCACTTTGAAATGCAAAAATCTGCATCCAGACAATAGGTTAAGGCCTTTTATTTCAAACAGTAATGGCAGCAGATCAGAGATTGTCTAGGTTTTAAAAACGAAGTTGGATTTTTGTGGTTAAAGAAGAGTCTTGGTGGCTGCTCTCCTAGATTATCATGAACTTTTACCAGTCAAGATACTTTTACATTTATGTTTTGTAGCAGATAAAAGTGAAGTAGACACTACAAGTTTTAGGATGTGGAATTGCAATTGAAATATAATATAGCTAAACGTAAACTGGTGCGTTTGGATAGAAATAAGGAGACTGGATATCTGGGGAGAATAAGAGTGCGAATGGAGTAAAGCTGCACTTGGACCATGGAACAAAGATTCATAAGATATAGCCAAGCAGGTTAACTTCCCTAAATAACCGTATTATGGTTCATTTCAAGAGTGATGAAATTGACTATTTTATTCTAGGAGGTTATGTTAAAATTGTTTGGAATCTTGCCAGAAATTTACTGAGCAGATTTCTGATCTCCATATGAAAGGAAAAGTACAAAATTATGGGGATACATATAAAAGGGTTGCAAGGTTAATGCATACCGATCATGTACGATTATCAGGCGAGTAGGGTATAAAAGAGAAGAATAAATTGTTGAAGGTGAACTCGTACGATAGGAAAATGATGTGTATGTGCAAATTTAATTGTCTCAATAGCACTATTCGGGTTCCTACAAAGATAAATAATTTTGTTGTAAGGATGTGAATTCGTACATGCTGTAATACTAGCATTAGTGTTAAATATAGTGAATGACTATAGCACATCTTAGTCTGTGTTTGAATGTACCAAAATATTAAAATAACGTTAAAATTAATTATAAAGGTTTATCATCGATTTTTGCATACTGCAACCTTATTGAAATTGAGGTGTGCAGAATTATTCTGCAGACTAAATATACTTTCATTTTTTACTTGAACAGGGTCTCTTGGATCTCAAAGGAAGATTTGATCGTTTTCTTCAGGATTCATTCAACAACGATCGCCTTTTTAAGCAAACCATTGCTGGTGATTTTGAATACTTCCTCAACCTCAACTCCAGGTCCCCGGAATATTTGTCACTATTTATTGATGACAAACTTAAAAAAGGAGTAAAAGGTGTAAGTATTTCTTCCTTGCCATTTTCAGTTAAAGTGTATTCAGGAGCACATGAACCTGGGATTGGAGTGGCTGTAAAATAAATGTGCTAACTTGGGGAAACTAGGCAGCATATTTTGTTAGAGCAGCAACGGTCAAGGAACGATTTTAAAACTGCGTGGTATGCAGAGTTTCGATAGGTTAATTAGGGGTTGGTGACGGAGGTGATACATTAAGTTGAATTAACAAAAATGAGATGTGAGATTTTTTGTTTATGTAGCTAATAGTATCCACAATGTATTACTTGAAAGTATGGTATGAGTGACAGATACTTGAAGTGGCCCATTTTACAAAGATGCAAAGAAGATTAAGGTAGTGTGAGTGATTTTGTTTAGATATTAATGCTGTGAAGCTGTTTGAGGAGAGTCTTTGGAACGGAGTAAGTGAAGAACAGGGTCAATGTCAGGGTACTGTAAATAAATCTTGATAATGGGGAAATACAGTAAGTTACACTGGACCAAATCACAAACTTCTGTCCAGTAGCATCACATAAAGATTCACCAGATTGTTTCTACACTTGCAGGCTTGGGTTATGGCACAAAGTTGGAGAGGCTTGGAATTTTATCTTTGGAGCACTGGGCTAAACGGTGAAAGTGAAGAAATATAGGAGGGACCTTGTGGACAACTTTTCCACTCCAAGGGTAGTCCGTATCTGGAATGAACTACCAGAGGAATCTATAGAAGCAGATACGATTGACTTTCAAAAAACATTTGAACAGATATATGAACAGGCGGGGTTTAGACGATAATGGTTAAATGCAAGCAAATGGGATTATCCTAGAATGCCAACTTGGTCGGTATGGACAAGATAAGTGCACATGTTTTACCACAACCTATGCCCCTGTCCCACTAAGAAACCTGAACGGAAACCTCTGGAGACTTTGCGCCCCACCCAAGGTTTCCATGCGGTTCCCGGAGGTTGCAGGTAGTGGAAGCAGACTGACAAAAACCTCCGGGAACCGCACGGAAACCTTGGGTGGGGCGCAAAGTCTCCAGAGGTTTCCGTTCAGGTTTCCTAAGTGGGACGGGCATAACTGAGCTGCCATAAGCATAAAATATACGATATCCATGCAAGAATTTGGATAAATTAGCATGCTATTTTTGTTTCCTAATACTTTTATGTATTTTATTATGTTTTCTGCTGGAGAACAAATGTTATGTCATAGACAATTTCAGTTCACAAGCTTTTGAGCTAAAGTTTTCTCTTTTTAGTCTCAACATTAAGGTCACATTTTTTTTCAAAAAATTATACTTGCCACCTAATGTTTTGCTGACCAAATTTAGGCTGTTTGTTCTAACGTTCCTGTCTTCCCCGGGGGGGGGGGGGGGGGGTGGATCTCTACTTTGCATTAGGCAGAACTTAAGTGACTTTGGGTCACTCTCCCAAACTTAAGCAAATTCTACATTTGTTTTGCTGTGGCATCTTGTGGTATCAATTACGATTGCCAGTAATTGAACCAAAATGAGATGTGAGATTTTTTGTTTATGTAGCTGTCTGATGCCCTTTTTAATTGGCTTCAATTAACAACTTTGATCTGTCCTTGGAGCATAATGTCTCTATATAATTGTCATTTGAAGTCGCAATGGTGCATCCTCTCCAAATGACTGAATTTAGACACATAGAAACTAAATGCAAAGTAATTGTTGCAAGAGGAAGTGATTAAACTCCAGCTTCCACCACTGAGCACAAGTGGAGAGGACCAGTGCTGAGCTTATTTGACCATAGGTTGCTTACGTTTTTGAGTGTAAATAGATGAATACTCACTAAACCACTGGTTAGCAGAAATTCTCCTTCCAACTGGGACTGTGGGAGTTTTTTTGAGTGGAATTTGCTTCCGATAAATGGATTGTTCAGGAAGCATTAACGTAGGTTTTTCAGTCTTGGGAGTTCAAAGTGAAAACTTTGCAGGGAATCTACACCCATATTCTAATACCTAGCATAATGTTAAAATCAGAAATTCCACTTATTTGTTTGTAATACTGCATCAAACTATGAACTGAGAAGAGACAAATTTTGAGCTCTAAGATTTTAATTGCTGAATTGTGGACATTTTTTACAATATCTGTATTAAAGGGCTATTCTTTAAAATAATTAAATACTTTACATTGAAACAGAATTCTCATATGCTTTTTTAAAATATTTAATTCAGGTGTGTTACACAGACAAAATTCACAAATGTCCTTTCTTCTTTAAGTTGACAGAACAAGAAGTGGAGACTATCTTGGACAAGGCTATGGTTCTGTTCCGATTCATGCAGGAAAAGGACGTGTTTGAACGATACTACAAGCAACATTTAGCCAGAAGGCTTCTCACCAACAAAAGTGTATCTGATGACTCTGAGAAAAACATGATCTCAAAACTTAAGGTGAAGTATAAAACTCTCATATAATGTAATCTGTAGCTACATTGTATTAAATGTGTTTGCCCGGGGCAACATTGGGTCTACCTGAAAATCAAGCATCTACCTGGCAAAGCTTCAATGCAGAACCTTGTACATGTATAGCAAGCGCTAGACAAAGCTAAGCATCTCAGCGACCAGCACTTCAGTACAAGGTTTTTCAGTCCTGTTCTATATATTGTGTAAATAGAGTCATAAATTTGTATCGCATGGAAAGATGCCCCTTCGTCCACCAAGTCCATCAAGATACACTCCCATCTTGTAGGATCCATTTTGTTCCCATCATGTTCTCATCTGCTTCCCCTCACCCACTCCTAGATTCTACTACTTTCACACTAGGAGCAAATCGAGACTACCCCACATTTCCTTGGAATGTGGAAGGAAATTAGAGGTGGGAGTTGGAGAGGGGAGGAGTTGGGGGGAGCCACTTGTGGTTGAAAGAAATTCTACACTGGAGATTGAACCTGGGTTGCTGCTGCGATCATGTAGCAGCTTTACAGGCCGTGTCATCCAACAATATTGGGTAAGGAAAACAATAATGGAAGGAGGCAACACCGCTAATATTCCCATCGTTAATAATGGCAGGGTCCAACACGAGATAAAGCTTGAATTTGTTCCATCCACATTCAGCCAGAAGTGCCAAGTAGATGATCCTCTTGGCTTCGTCCAGTGAAGCCCTACCATTACAAAAGTGTTCAGCCAGTTCTAATCACTCTTGTTTTCATCAATAAAACTGCTGTGAACACAAAATATGGGAATATCTACTGCACTCATCTGTAGCACAAGACATCCATGCCAGAACTAATGCAAGTCTAGTGAAACTGCTCCAGTTCCATTACCACAGTGGGATCTGCCATAAAATATGGCAAATTGCCCAGGTATGTTTTGTCTGCAAAAAACAGGAAGAATCAATTTTGAGCACAAAACACACTGCTGGAGGAACTCAGTACGTCAGGCAGCATCTGTGGAGGCAGAGGGATGGTTAACTTTTCAGGTCAAGACTCTGCATCAACTTGTTAGACAATCAGTAATGTAATTGTGTGAAGTTAATTTATTACCAATTATTGTTAATTTGAGCAGTCTGATTTAACGTAAAAAGTCAATTGCATGAAATATTGCTATTGGCTCTATTACACTGTCATAAGACTTTTTCTAATTTTAAAATGTTTCCAAGATTTCACTTTTTAGTTGATTCTTAAACACTCATGCTGATACAACCAACAAAGAATGCTTGTTATATTCTACTTATTTCCATGGCTGATCTACGATTCCTGAATGGGTCCAGTGTTCTTCAATTGCATACAGACATATGAATTAGAAGCAGGGGTAGGCCACTTGGTTCCTCAAGCCCGCTGTTGCATTCAGAAGATCATGGCTGATCTGATTGAAAGTTTAACTCTACATTTATGTCTACCTTTGTAAAATTTCATCCCACTCCCCTTTCTATTCAAGCATCTATTTATCTCTGCATTTAAAAATATTCAATAACGCTGCTTTCATCATTTTGAGAAAACGTTCAAAAGACTGATGACCTTTTGGGGTGGAAAGTCATCTGTTTTAAACAGGAAACTCCTTATTTTTAAATGGTGTCCCTCATTCTAGATTATTCCATAAGAGCAAACGTTCTCTCCATATTATATCCATACTATATTTCCAGTATAGCTTTTCTTGATAAACAGTTTGCTCATTTCATGTATGTGTAGTAAAGTTCTGTCAACCTCTTTAAACATGCTGACATTCTTGAGTACTGAACATAAATATTGTAATTATTAAGATGTGTTTAAGCAACAGCTTTCAAAGCGTGATGTACATTTTTAGAAGCTTTTTATAAACCTCCAATTGGCATCTTGAAGATTCTTTGGATATCTCCTTATGTAAATCACGTAAACACTTTCTGCTTTAGTTTCCACAGAATTCTGTTGAATCACAAGGTCTGGATATTAAAAGTTGTATCTAATTCAATTGGTAATTTCCTTTGAAAATACCAGAGATTTGATTTATTTTCATGACATTTTAATCAGACTTTTGAAAAATTACTTACATTTTTTGTTCCCTTTAGACGGAGTGTGGCTGCCAGTTCACATCCAAACTGGAGGGCATGTTCAGAGACATGAGCATCTCAAATACAACGATGGATGAGTTCCGGCAACATTTACAAACTACAGGGGTGAGAAGGTGTTTTTGTGAAGTGTTTGGCGAAGTCGGTTAAGTGTGTGGGCATTTCCAAATGATTCAAAAGTTTAAAGTTTCAAATTTGCTGCATTCTGCAGGTTTGCTACCTTTTAGCTGTTGAACACTTTCATTTTGTCATGTAGGATTGCTAGAAATTATAGTTAGAAGTGCACGTTTTTTAAATTCTATGATCATTGACTACCTTTTCCTTCACCAGTATCAGTCACTCTGAATCTTGTATCATCATTAAACATGATTTTTGCATAAAAGGTTTAAATTCTCTTATGAGGCACAGTTGCATTAGGTTTAATTTTACATATTCAATCTGTTGCTGAATAGATAATTTAATGTACAATATTTTTCACTTAAATTGGAGAAACTTAAAAATGTGTTATTCTCTTGGTCCTTTTATTTATCAGGTTTCTCTAGGAGGTGTTGACTTGACGGTAAGAGTTCTGACAACAGGTTATTGGCCGACTCAGTCTGCAACACCAAAATGTAACATCCCTCCTGCACCAAGACATGCATTTGAAGTCTTTAGAAGGTAAAGCTTTGTCAATAACCAATTTTCTTTAGAGCTTTTTGCTGTCCAAAGCATGATGTCTTTGTTGCATATTTAATATTGAATTAGTTTGAGATTTATTTCTTTATAAATCCCAAATTAAAAATTACGTTAGGGTAATCGAGTGGTTGCTCATTACAGAGAAATCCTTGTGACTTGATTTTATTGATAGCATAGTTTAGATTGTGGAATTACAAAATGTTATAAGGAATTGTGGCCTGATCCATTTTGTGTAATTTCTCTTAATCCTATTTATAAAATTGGTTAATTCTGATAATATCATATGAGCCTTTAGTCCAATATAATTTCGCGATTATTATAAATATTATAGTGGAAATGTCCAGTTAAGGATTTTAAGCAATAGAAGTACTTTCTGAACCAAAATAGAGGTTAAGAAAAAAGCCATCTTCATTAAAAATTAGTATGTAACATCATTTTGGTTCACCTATCAAAATATACTGATGGATGTGCATTGTTAAATATTACTTTGGCAAGCGATGCACTCCATAAATTTACCATAATTTTTTCTCTGTCAGCTGTCAATGACTTGCTTCACTTCCTTGTCAACAATTCTGATGCATAGATATTGTGGAACAATAGAGAAGCTTGCGTTCTTCCAATAAATTACCATCTTATGAAGAAGTATTTACAGGCCATCAAAATTGATGTTTTAATGGTTTCTAGATCAACAGATGGATAAGGCAAAAACCCTTTTATGTTAATAAAATATTATTTTAGCAACGTTGCCTGGCCAGGACAATCCCTGCAACTCCGTACAGGTGCTGCCGCAAGGACAGCGGACCTTTATGGCCGTTAAAACACTTAATATTTTTTTACATATCAGACTTGAAAGGTGCAAGGTGACGCCTGCAACCCACTGTACTGACTCAGTGTGGTCTACTGTCTTACACTCTTGTTTTAGTTTGATTATGTCTAATGTATGGTATGAATGTCACTGAACTGTATGCAAAAATAATTTCTCTGAACTTGTGGCTAAAGCCAGCCAAGAATAGACTAAATCTTTTGGGTCCTCTGCAATGTTATTTTTATTCCTGAATATAACCTTGCTGAAGTTCTTTAAAGTCTTTATTCATTTCCAGTTGTAGCTTCACAGGTTGTTGAAAATGCAGATTATGTTTTTTACTTGCATCATAGATTCTATTTGGCAAAGCACAGTGGTCGACAACTTACACTTCAGCATCACATGGGTTCAGCGGATCTAAATGCTACTTTCTATGGACCTGTGAAAAAGGCAAGTAACTGAAATAATTGAGAGAACATTCTCTACCAGGAACCCGATTACACACACTTTCACTGTTGCAGAAAAAATAACTAATTTTGTCATATTTCATTGAGTAACATTCATGAGCAAATAGAAGTGAGGATATATATGTTGCCAGTGACTTCGATCTTTGAAGATATTTGAATGTTTGCAATTGAGCCATTTGATTAATTTTTATTTATGCTGAAGTATGAAAACCATTTACACAATCTTAAAATTGAATTTAATTTGTCTCAGAACCCTCAAGCGATAGACCACATTAGTTTTAATAATGTGGCAGTAAGCCAAATTAAAATGTAAATTGTGTTTGTATTCATTGCTTCATTAACATGATGAGACATGATAAACTGAAAAATGTAATTAATTGGTAAATAATACAAGATCGCATGGGACTGTTCAAATTTTTTGATACAACCACGTTTTACTTTTGGGATGAAAGTGCCAAAGTAAAAATAGGGAGTAGGTTGCAGACCGTAAAGATCTAAATTATAAAATAACAAAAACTGGAGGAATTTCACTATCTGCAATCTCATGTTTAAATCCCTAAATCCCTAAATTCTAAACCATGTTGTCCAAAAGAAAACTAGATCCTAGAATCCTCATGTATTTTAAATTATTTTTTTTCTGATTTGAGATTCTTTATAGCTTTGCTTTGCAGGTCTGCAACCCCTGTAATTTTCTTTTACATCAATTACACTTAAAATAACAGTCACTTAGCAGAAGATAGTTAATTTTCATGATAAATATGTTCAAGTGCAATGTTCAATTTTATGGCATTTTGTAGCTGGCAAGTATGTGTTGAATATTTCAGCTCCAAGAATAATCTATTGTTTGCTGATGTTCTGAAAACATTGCTTCAGTTCTTTAATATGTATTAGATCAGCATGGTTGAATATTTCTCATAGTTACTATTTTTTTCTCTCACAGGAAGATGGCTCAGAGGTTGGAGTAGGTGGCGCTCAAGTAACTGGCTCAAATACCAGAAAGCACATATTACAAGTATCTACTTTCCAGATGACTATATTAATGTTATTCAACAACAGAGAAAAATACACATTTGAGGTGAGACTAGGATATAACACACTGAGCTGATTGAAGTATATCATTATTAGACAAAGTAAATTCTGGCTGTCGATGAGCTCATGCTTCCTGCTGAAGTGATAATGCATGCAATTTAATCGCAAGACACTAAAGAAAGAACCAATAATTGCTTAGTTGCTGCAGTAGTAGATTGGGTTTTTTGTTTTATTGATATCTCGGCTTTTTAAAGTTCTGTAAATGCTGATCATATTTTTTGAATGTTTACCAACAGAAAAAAATCTTTGCAATGTTGGTAAGTGAAACAGACCAAACTGATCAATTTCTGCAGAGGAACAAGGCACTGCAGATGCTAGTGTACAAAAAAAGTGCTGGAGTGACTCAGCCGGTCAGGCAGCATCTCTGGAGAAGATGGGCAGGTGACGTTTCGGGTCAGGACCCTTCCTCAGACTGATCGGCTGATCCAGACAATCGGTCTGAAAAGAGTCCTGACACAAAACGTCAACTATCCATGTTCTGAGAATCTGCCTGACCCTCTGAATTACTCCAGCACTTTGTGCTAATTTCTATAAAATGGACATGGAAACAAAAAAACTCATTTAAACATATATATTTTTAAAATATCTTTTGAGATAACTTTTTAACATCTGCACAAATGACGTAACAAAATAAAAATGAAGTTTTGGAAACATTCAACTGGTCTGATGACATCTTGTGCTGAAGGAAAAATTAGATGTTATTAATTCTATGAAAGCACAGATAAGAACAAGAGAAGAACAAATGTGATGAAGTAGGAGACGTTAAGGAAAAAGTCAGAATGTGGAGAACTAGGAAATGAAAATAGGCATGAGTTGGCAGGATCTGAAAAAGGTAATAGCCCAATTTTTCCTGACCATCCACTGTCCTGCAGATGAAGACAGTCAAATTAAGACCATCTTTTTCTTGTAATCCACAGTGCCCTCCATAATGTTTGGGACAAAGACCCACCATTTATTTATTTGCCTCTGTACTCTACAATTTGAGATTTGTGATAGGGAAAAAAAAATCACATGTGGTTAAAGTACACATTGTCAGATTTTATTAAAGGACATTTTTATGCATCCTGGTTTCACCATGTAGAAATGACAGCTGTATTTATACATAGTGCCCCCCCCCCCCCCCTCATTTCAGGGCACTATAATGTTTGGAACACATGGCTTCACGTGTGTTTGTAGTTGCTCGGGTGTGTTTAAATACCTCATTAATGCAGGCATAAGAGCTCTCAGCACTTAGTCTTTCCTCCAGTCTTTCCATCACCTTTGGAAACTTTTATTGCTGTTTATCAACATGAGGACCAAAGTTGTGCCAATGAAAGGCAAAGAAGCCATTATGAGACTGAGAAGCAAGAACAAAACTGTTAGAGACATTAGCCAAACCTTAGGCTTACCAAAATCAACTGTTTGAAACATCATTAAGAAGAAGCCACCTCATCTGTGAAACAGTGGTGGGGGTGTTATAGCCAGGGCATGTATGGCTGCTGAAGGTACTGGCTCGCTTATCTTCATTGATGATACAACTGCTGATGGTAGTAACATAATGAATTCTGAAGTGTATAGACACATCCTATCTGCTCAAGTTCAAAAACAGTTCAAAAGTCATTGGCCGGTGGTTCATTCTACAGCAAGACAATGATCCCAAACATACTGCTAAAGCAACAAAGGAATTTTTCAAAGCTAAAAAAAAAAGGTAAATTCTTTAATGACTGTCAATCACCCGATCTGAATCTATTTGAGCATGCCTTTTATATGCTGGTGAAAACTGAAGGGAACTAGCCCCCAAAACAAGCATAAGCTAAAGATGGCTGCAACACAGGCCTGGCAGAGCATCACCAGAGAAGACACCCAGCAACTGCTGATGTCCATGAATCGCAGACTTCAAGCAGTCATTGCATGCAAAGGATATGCAACAAAATACTAAACATGACTACTTTCATTTACATGACATTGCTGTGTCCCAAACATTATGGTGCCGTGAAATGGGGGGACAATGTATAAACACTGCTGTAAATTCTACATGGTGAAACCAAAATATATTTTAAAAAATGGCCTTTATTAAAATCTGACAATGTGCACTTTAGAAACATAGAAACATAGAAATTAGGTGCAGGAATAGGCCATTCGGCCCTTCGAGCCTGCACCGCCATTCAATATGATCATGGCTGATCATCCAACTCAGTATCCGTACCTGCCTTCTCTCCATACCCTCTGATCCCCTTAGCCACAAGGGCCACATCTAACTCCCTCTTAAGTATAGCCAATGAACTGGCTTCCAGAGATTCACCACTCTCTGTGTGAAAAAAGTTTTTCTCATCTCGGTTTTAAAGGATTTCCCCCTTATCCTTAAGCTGTGACCCCTTGTACTTGGGGATTTATCGACCTTTAATCCATTCAATTTACCCAACACCACTTCCCGACTAACCTGGATTTCACTCAATTCCTCCAACTCCCAACATCGGGAACAATCTTCCTGCATCTAGCCTGTCCAACCCCTTAAGAATTTTGTAAGTTTCTATAAGATCCCCTCTCAATCTCCTAAATTCTAGAGAGTATGAACCAAGTCTATCCAGTCTTTCTTCATAAGACAGTCCTGACATCCCAGGAATCAGTCTGGTGAACCTTCTCTGCACTCCCTCTATGGCAATAATGTCCTTCCTCAGATTTGGAGACCAAAACTGTACGCAATACTCCAGGTGTGGTCTCACCAAGACCCTGTACAACTGCAGTAGAACCTCCCTGCTCCTATACTCAAATCCTTTTGCTATGAAAGCTAACATACCATTCGCTTTCTTCACTGCCTGCTGCACCTGCATGCCTACTTTCAATGACTGGTGTACGATGACACCCAGGTCTCGCTGCATCTCCCCTTTTCCTAATCGGCCACCATTTAGACAATAGTCTGCTTTCCTGTTTTTGCCACCAAAATGGATAACCTCACATTTATCCACATTATACTGCATCTGCCAAACATTTGCCCACTCACCCAGCCTATCCGTCACCTTGCAGTCTCCTAGCATCCTCCTCACAGCCAACACTGCCCCCCAGCTTAGTGTCATCCGCAAACTTGGAGATATTGCCTTCAATTCCCTCATCCAGATAATTAATATATATTGTAAATAGCTGGGGTCCCAGCACTGAGCCTTGCGGTACCCCACTAGTCACTGCCCGCCATTGTGAAAAGGACCCGTTTACTCCTACTCTTTGCTTCCTGGTTGCCAGCCAGTTCTCTATCCACATCAATACTGAACCACCAATACCGTGTGCTTTAAGTTTGTATACTAATCTCTTATGTGGGACCTTGTCAAAAGCCTTCTGGAAGTCTAGATACACCACATCCACTGGTTCTCCCCTATCCACGCTACTAGTTACATCCTCAAAAAATTCTATAAGATTCGTCAGACATGATTTACCTTTTGTAAATCCATGCTGACTTTGTCCAATGATTTCACCACTTTCCAAATGTGCTGCTATCCCATCTTTAATAACTGACTCTAGCAGTTTCCCCACTACCGATGTTAGACTAACTGGTCTGTAATTCCCCGTTTTCTCTCTCCCTCCCTTCTTAAAAAGTGGGGTTACGTTTGCTACCCGCCAATCCTCAGGAACTACTCCAGAATCTAAAGAGTTTTGAAAGATTATTACTAATGCATCCACTATTTCTGGAGCTACTTCCTTAAGTACTCTGGGATGCAGCCTATCTGGCCCTGGGGATTTATCGGCCTTTAATCCATTCAATTTACCCAACACCACTTCCCGATTAACCTGGATTTCACTCAATTCCTCCAACTCCTTTGACCCGCGGTCCCCTGCTATTTCCGGCAGATTATTAATGTCTTCCTTAGTGAAGACGGAACCAAAGTAGTTATTCAATTGGTCTGCCATATCCTTGTTCCCCATGATCAACTCACCTGTTTCTGACTGCAAGGGACCTACATTTGTTTTAACTAATCTCTTTCTTTTCACATATCTATAAAAACTTTTGCAGTCAGTTTTTATGTTCCCTGCCAGTTTTCTTTCATAATCTATTTTTCCTTTCCTAATTAAGCCCTTTGTCCCCCTCTGCTGGTCTCTGAATTTCTCCCAGTCCTCTGGTATGCTGCTTTTTCTGGCTAATTTGTACGCATCATCCCTCGCTTTGATACTATCCCTGATTTCCCTTGTTATCCACGGATGCACTACCTTCCCTGATTTATTCTTTTGCCAAACTGGGATGAACAATTTTTGTAGTTCATCCATGCAGTCTTTAAATGTCTTCCATTGCATATCCACCGTCAACCCTTTTAGAATTAATTGCCAGTCAATCTTGACCAATTCACGTCTCATACCCTCAAAGTTACCTTTCTTTAAGTTCAGAACCATTGTTTCTGAATTAACAATGTCACTCTCCATCCTAATGAAGAACTCAACCATATTATGGTCACTCTTGCCCAAGGGGGCACGTACAACAAGACTGCTAACTAACCCTTCCTCATTACTCAATACCCAGTCTAAAATAGCCTGCTCTCTCGTTGGTTACTCTACATGTTGATTTAGATAACTATCCCGCATACATTCCAAGAAATCCTCTTCCTCAGCACCCCTGCCAATTTGATTCACCCAATCTATATGTAGATTGAAGTCACCCATTATAACTGTTTTGCCTTTGTCGCACGCATTTCTAATTTCCTGTTTGATAGCATCTCCAACCACTACTACTGTTAGGTGGCCTGTACACAACACCCACCAGCGTTTTCTGCCCCTTAGTGTTTCGCAGCTCTACCCATACCGATTCCACATCCTCCAAACTAATGTCCTTCCTTTCCATTGCGTTAATCTCCTCTCTAACCAGCAACGCTACCCCACCTCCTTTTCCTTTCTCTCTATCCCTCCTGAATATTGAATATCCCTGGATGTTCAGCTCCCAGCCTTGGTCACCCTGGAGCCATGTCTCCGTGATCCCAACTATATCATAATCATTAATGGCTATCTGCACGTTCAACTCATCCACCTTATTACGAATACTCCTTGCATTGAGACACAAAGCCTTCAGGCTTGTTTTTACAATGCTCTTACCCCTTATACAATTATGTTGAAAAGTGGCCCTTTTTGATTTTTGCCCTGGTTTTGTCTGCCTGCCACTTTTACTTTTCACCTTGCTACCTATTGCTTCTACCCTCATTTTACACCCCCCTGCCTCTCTGCTCTTGTACCCATCCCCCTGCCACATTAGTTTAAATCCTCCCCGACAGCACTAGTAAACACTCCCCCAAGGACATTGGTTCCATTCCAGCCCAGGTGCAGACCGTCCTGTTTGTACTGGTCCCACCTCCCCCAGAATTGGTTCCAATGCCCAAAAAATTTGAATCCCTCCCCCTTGCACCATTTTTCAAGCCACGTATTCATCTGCAATATCCTCCTATTTCTACTCTGACTGGCCCGTGGTACTGGTAGTAATCCAGAGATTATCACCTTTGAGGTCCTACTTTTAAGTTTATCTCCTAGCTCCCTAAATTCATCTTGTAGGACCTCATCCCTTTTTTTTTACCTATATCGTTGGTGCCAATATGCACCACGACAACTGGCTGTTCACCCTCCCCCTCCAGAATGTTCTGCAGCCGTTCAGTGACATCCCTGACCCTTGCACCAGGGAGGCAACATACCATCCTGGAGTCTCGTTTGCGGCCGCAGAAACGCCTATCTATTCCCCTGACAATTGAATCCCCTATTACTATTGCCCTTCCACTCTTTTCCCCCCCCCCCCCCCTCATGTGCCGCAGAGCCACCCATGGTGCCATGAACTTGGCTGCTGCTGCATTCCCCTGATGAGCCATCTCCCTCAACAGTATCCAAAATGGTATACCTGTTTAGGAGGGAGATGACCGCAGGGGACTCCTGCACTACCTGCCTACTGCTTTGCTGGCTATTGGCCACCCGTTCCCTTTCTGTCCTCTTACCTTTTACCTGCGGTGTGACCAACTCGCTGTACGTGCTATCCACGACTTTCTCAGCATCGTGGATGCTCCAGTATGAATCCAGCCGCAGTTCCAATCGTTCAATGCGGTCTGCCAGGAGCTGCAGCTGTACACACTTCCTGCAAACGTAGTCACCAGGGACACCGACCATATCCCTGATCTCCCACATGTTGCAGGCTGAGCAAACCACGGGGCCAATCTTCACTGACATATCTTACTCCCAAATTAACTCTATATTAAATATTAAAAAACACAAAACTTTATCCTTTAAAATTTACTAATAAATACTGTACACTCAACTCCCAGAATCCTTAACCTGAAGGCAGAAATGTAAAAATGTAAACCCGGTCCTCTTCCACCAATCAGAGGCTTCCACCAGACTCCTTCTCTGGAACGTTGCCGATTTTGGTGTACTTACAGCGCAGGTACTCCTCCCCTCGCACCAACGGCTCCCTGGGCATCTGTGAAAGCAAGCCCCGTGATGTATTTTATACTTACAGCGCAGGTACTCCTCCCCTTGCACCAACGGCTCCCTGGGCCTCGTGATTTTTTTTCTATTACAAATCTCAAATTGTGGAGTACAGAGGCAAATAAATAAATGACGGATCCTTGTCCCAAACATTATGGAGGGCACTGTAGCTTGTAATTATCATTATTTAATTTATTTACGCCTTCCACAACCACTTATTTTTACATGCCAGCCTTGCCTCTTAATATTTGTTCTTACCTTCTCCCCCCCAATCACAGTTCCTTTATCATTTTTTCCCTTTCTCTTCCCTTATTTCTCTACGTGGATGCTTGTGTTAAACCTGTTTTCTCTCTAACTTTAATCACTTTTGACACCTGATGATCCACCGGAACATCAACTGGCTCGCTTTACCTGAACAAAATATTATTTTGGCTCAGAGTTCCAGCACCTACTGTGTTTCAGTTTTTGTCAATTATAATGTTTGCAAGATGTCTGAAAATTTCTTAACAGGAGTGATGAATTTTTCCACTAGTAAACTGCAAGCTATAAGTAATAGCGCTGGAAATAATTGTGTGGAGGGTAGTGTTCTTTCTTGCAGTTTTATGGTCGTTTTTCACTTAAACCTCTATCATGGAACAATGTCGAAATAATAGTTCAAAGACGTGTGACATGAACCGTCACTAAGAGACACTGGAATTGTAGATATGAAGGTCTTTATTCATCAGGAGAACCAGGTCATGATCAATGATCAAGGGTCACGAGACGGCGGTTTTGCTCATTATTTGGTAGGGGCCCCATGAAGTCCATTGAAAGTTTTCCCATGGCCTTGGCTAGTTTACTATCGGTACTTTTATGGTAACATCTGGGTTATGATGGGCACAGATGATGCACTGCTGACACAATTTCTCTGTCTGCCCACCAGGTCTGGGCAGGATCATGTGAAGCATCATCCTATGCATGCACACTGGAGCTACAGCTACTCCTACCTCCACAAGGGACCAGCTACCATCTGATTCCATGTTTGCTCCCTGTTTCTCATTTCTCCCATGTTCCCGCATCTCCATTTAATTTTACTACATTTTTTTAAAAGTTGCTTGCTTTATGCTCGCAATTTCTGTCCGTTTGCTCTTTTTGCCCCGAGATCTGCCTACTCGTTCCATTTCCGCTTCTTACTTTCCCCTTTCTGGTGTGCCATTGCTTTAATCACTGGTATCTCTGCACGCAGCTGCACCATTTCCATCAATTCTTGTTTGTGTTTTGGGCTCTACTCCTGGGGACTCCTGATGTAATCCATTTACACGTTTGCAGATGACGCCACCATAGTGGAACAGATCAGAACAATGATCAGATGAAATACAGAAAGGAAATAGAAAGCTTGGTAACATGGTGTCACGGCGACAACTTGTTCTGTAATATCAGCAAAACAAAGTCGACTACAGGAATCTGGGTGGAGTACACACTCAAGTCTGTAACAATGATTCTGAAATAGGTAGGAAGTAGTCCAGAGCTTCAAGTTTCAAGGTGTAAATATTATCATCAATTATCTTGGTCATAGCACATTAATACTATGACCAAGAATGCATATCACGCCTCTATTTCCTCGCACGGTTAAGAATATTTAGACACTACTATGACTCTCATCAATTTCCATAGACGCACCACAAAAGGCATACCATGGAGATGCATCACAACTAGGTACGACAGCTGCTCTGCCCAAGACAGTTGCAAGGAGTTGTGGACATAGCCAGTTCATCACTTGTTTTATAATCTGCTCAAAACACACAGTCTGGGGGAACTCAGCAGGCCATTCAGCATCTGTGGAGGGAAACGGACAAGCGATGGTTCAGTTTGGGGCCCTTCTTCAGTCTGATAAGCTTTTTACAGGAGAATGATTGCTATTGTCTTTCATCATCTACTCGTGAAGGCTTCAATAAGCCAATTAATTTGAACGTCTACTGTCCTCAATGTTTTAGTTTCAGGATGTCCCTCGCCTGATTGCTTTCGATAGCGTTAAAGTATACTTGCAAGTTAAATTGTGAACAGGTTTTTATTCCTATTTTGAAGATTAATTCTCATTCCATTAAATATCTTCTATCCACATAATTCTATAACTCCTGAATATTCTTTAACACATGATTTTTCAGAAAGTAATAACAAATAGATGGTAAGAACTTTACAGTTAGTCACGGTGCAATTGTTGGTATAATTTTTTTTAAATATCATCTTTATTTCCAGGAAATCCAACAAGAAACAGATATTCCTGAACGAGAATTGGTCAGAGCTCTCCAGTCATTAGCATGTGGGAAACCAACGCAACGAGTCCTTAGCAAAGAGCCCAAGTCAAAAGAAATTGAGCCTGGTCATGTTTTTATAGTGAATGATCAGTTCACATCAAAATTGCACAGAGTCAAAATCCAAACAGGTTTGTTGATTTAAATTTGTCAGTAATGTTTTAATATGATAACAATATCACTGAACATAATATTCCAAATGCAGCCTCACCGATGTCTTATGTAACTGTAACATCATATCCCAACTTCTATACTCAATACCCTTATTGATGAAGGCAAATGTACCAAAAGCATTCTGGACACATGACACCACTTTCAGGAGGCTCTGTACTGGTCCTCCTAGATCCCTCTGCTCTACACTCTCCTGGGCCCTGTCATTCACTGTGAAGGGCTTGCCGTAGTTTGACTTTCCAAATTGCAACATCTTGCACATGCCTGCATTTAAGCCCGTTAACCTTTCCTCAGCTGATCAACATCCTGCTGTAATTTTTGATAACTATTTTCGATATCTACAATACCCACACTTCAGTGCCATCTGCAAAATTACCAATCATGCCTTGTACATTCGCATTCAAATTATAGATATAAACCACAAACAGCAATGGGCCCAGCACCAATCCCTGAGACACTCCTCTAGTCACAGGTCTCCAGTCTGTAAAGAACCTTCCACCATCAGCCTTTGCTTCCTTCCATAAAGACAATTTTCTGTTCAATAAGCAAGCTCTCCCTTATCCCATGCGATCTTATCGTCCAGAGCAGCCTACCAGGTGAAATCTGATCAAATGCCTTGCTGAAGTCCATATAGACAATGTCTATGGCTTATCCCCAGGGATACGCTTGGTTCCAGCTGCCGATAAGCATGCCTCCTTAATTTTGCTGACCAGAGCCTCAGTTTCTCTTGTCAAGCAGGCTTCCTTACTCCCACCTGCCTTACCCTTCGTTCTAACAGGAGCGTGTATACCCTGAAGGCTTGTCATTTCACTAACCGGGCTTTCCTTTACCCACAATCAGCATACTCCAATCAGTTTAAGCAAGTACCTCTCTAGTAGCATCAAAGTTGGCCTTGCCCCAGTTCAGAATTCTAACTAGTGGGCCTGCCCTGTCTTTATCCATAATGACTGGGAAATAGAAGATGTAACCTATTCAAGAAGAAGGGCAACAGAAATCAGAAAACTATAGGCCAGTTGGCAAAGCATCTGTCAATGAGAAAATGCTCGAATCATTAAGGAAAAATGGCAGGAAAAAAATTAAGAAAATCAAAAGATAATCATGTCGAATCAGTGGTTTTATGAAAGGGGAATAATGTTTGACAGATTTTCCAATGGTCTTTGAGGATGTAAGAAACAGGATAGATAAAGGGAAACGAGCAGATGTGGTGAATTTGTACTTCCAAAAGGCATTTGATGAAATGCCAGATAAATGTTTTTGCATGATAAGAATATGGGGTTGGTGGTAATAATTTGGTGAGGATAGGGAGTGGGAGGAGTCGGTGTGACCAAGTCATTTTTTTGTATTGGCAAAAAGTAAAGAGTGAGTGCCACATGGATCAGTGGTGGGGCCTTAACTAATTATAATCTGTATATGTAATCTGAAACAAATGTACTGTAGCCACTTATGCTGCTGGTACAAAGCTCAGTGGGTTAACAGATTGTGAAGCCACCAATAGCCTCCGTGGGAGGAATGCAGTTATCCGTGTTAAAGAATAAAGAAAAAGTAAATTATTATTAAACAGAATGAAGCTGCAGAATGCTGGTGCACCATACTAATGGTGCATGAAATTTAAAGGATTGGCATGTATTTACAGCAAATAATCAGGAATAATAATGGAGAGGGGATAGAGTGTATACATAGAGAATTTTTGATGTATCTTTGAGACAGCAACTGTAGTATGATTTGTAATTTTGTTTATATTTCTAGACAAATATAGTTAGATTAAAACAGTGCAGAGAAAGTCCACAAGATTAATTCCTGAAATGAAGGAGTTGATCTGCGGAGAGAGTGTGAGAGATTGGTGTTGTGTTCATTGGAGTATATAAGGATGAAAAGTATTTTTTCAAAAATATAAGGGAAAGATGGGAGAATATTTTCCTTAATGTGGGTATATAGAATTGGAGGGAAGAGGTCACTGATGTTAAAGATCTATGATGTTAAGGGTGATGATGAGCTATTTCCTCTCATCCAGAGTAGTAGTGGAGATAAGGTAATTGAATGGATTAAGGTGCAGATTGAAAGATTTTTGCATCACAAGTCATTTGAGAGGCAGGGGGAAAGAACGGGTAAGTGGTATGGAAGCCCAAATAAGTTGAAAAGAATCAGGAAGAATGGAAACATGGCCCCATGATCTTGCTCTTCATTTAATCTCGTGGTTGATAGAAGCTAGGCTTCCATCAGCCACGACATGACTAAACGGAGAACAGAATAAAGGGGGCATTTGTTCTATTCTTCCTGGGGTTTTTTTTGTACTTTCTGTTCAATGTTCCAATTTACCATCTGTTTCTGTTCAAAATGTTGAATATTTTTACGTTTCTGATAATTTTCTGAATGAAACTTCTTGTATTCAGTCAGCTGGAGCACCTTTTTAAAGTATATTATTACTGGAGAACATCAGAAAAATGGGCCACCTGACCCCCTCAAGCTTGCCCCACCATTCAAAATGGCTGATCTTCTAGGCCACATCTCCTCATCTATGTCAATTCCCCATAGCCCTCAATTCTCTAATCTTTCAAGAATTTAATGACTTCCTCTAAGTATTTCTAGTGATGTAACCTCAACGATCCTGTGGGATTGAGAATTCAAATGTCTTCTCTTTTCCTTGAAGGGAGGTTAAGTTTACCACACACTGATTTTCATGTGTTGTGAATTTGGTGCTATTTGATCCTCGATGTTTTAATATGACTTTTGGGGTTTAACTTTCAGTTGCTGCCAAACAAGGAGAGTCTGACCCAGAAAGAAAAGAAACACGACAGAAAGTTGATGATGACAGAAAGCATGAAATTGAAGCTGCCATTGTACGCATCATGAAATCCAGGAAGAAGATGCAGCATAATGTTCTGGTGGCAGAGGTACAAGAAATTTAAATTTCATCTATAAAAATACAATGTCTGTTTTAAAAAACAAAAAAAACAAAAAAAACTTGATTTCTGCAAACATCATTGAATGTGTTTTCATTAATGTCAAAGTTCAAGATTGCTAGAATTACTAAACAAGTATTTAATTAGTGAGGATATGATGAAAAAGTACTACACCAAATTACTGACATGCACAATTCTCCCGCACGAGAGCAATGAAACGTGAATGACTTTTGCAACACGACCAAACCACAGGGCCATTCATGAACAGTATCTATAACTCTTCAACAATTTTAATGTTTGTCATTACAGACCACATTAAAGGAATGCTACCCTTCTCCCTCTCTATCCATAGGTGACCCAGCAGCTGAAGGCTCGTTTCTTACCAAGTCCAGTGGTAATTAAAAAAAGAATTGAGGGACTTATTGAGAGAGAATATTTGGCACGAACACCTGAGGATCGTAAAGTATACACTTATGTAGCATAAGGTGCATTCAACCAGTTTATCTTCTGGACTGTATAATCGCATGAACTGGGAGGTTCGTTTTAAAAATATTAAGAAGACCTTCTCCAAATAAATTGCAGTAAGTGTACTAGATTATTCAGATCAAGCCCTCGTTCCCTGTGATAATTTTGAACAAAAATGGACCCAACTTCTGGTGGCTCGCCATTTTACCCTTGTAGAGATCATCCTTAAGAGTTCTTCGGGAAAATGTGAATGTGTTTTCATTTTGTTTTCAGTACTGTACAAAAAAAAGGAAATAAAATTTAGAAAACGTGAAATACCATCAATAAAAATAAAATAATTGTTCGAATTTCTTTTTCCCTGATTCTCAATGTTTATGTCGAGGAATTTTTCCAAGTGTTTGGCACCTCCGTGCTTGTAAGGATTGGGTATATAAAGCTGGTTAAATGAACTGCAACTGCCTCGCATATTGCCTTGCTTTTGCAGTATTTTGCTGGGAAGAAGGCTTTAATGTGAACTCCAAAATAGTGAACACATTTATAAAATGGCAAAAATGTGCTATTAAACATGTTGTATTTTACCATTGGATGCAAGTTGCTGCATGATTTATTTTTAGTCAATCTTTGGATGGGGTCCCATTAAACTGCCTGTATTATCGCTAAAGTTGTATATTGTTTCATTATGTCGGTGGCAAGTGCAGTCCATACCCAGTTACTTCTAAAGTTGGAGTTTTTATTTTAGTGTGTATAAAATGTATAATATTTTTTTTTGCTGTTGTACTCACTGCGAATAATAGCTTGTACAGGGCATTGTTTTCATCACACTTGTAGACAGGAATTAAAAATACTAGCAAACTAGAGAAAATCCCCGTTGTACACAAGATGAATACAGTCATTAATCTGTTAAGATGAATAGGCTTTCTTTGTTTTCATCAGAGAAAAGAAGCATTAAGATAGATGTGGCAATGCATGGAAAGAGCATTAAAGAATAACTCTTATTTAACTACAGTTGTGGATAAGCTGAAAGCTTTTCCCTAGTTTACTTTTGATTTGTCTGTATTAAACAAACCAAGGCTGGCTCAGACAGTTAAAAACGGCCATGCCTTCCAGTCGAGGGGAAATCGCTTTCGTTCAGGGATAGTACTGGTTTATGGGAACAGTTTCCATTTCCATAGTATTGAGCATCATATGTACATGGGAGGCCATGGTCTAACATGTTTCATAGACTTTCAATGATTTGCAGCATAAATCAATTTGTTATATTAATTGGTAGATATTTCTTTGAATTGCGGTTGCAGTGATTTTTTTAAAATATATTTAATGCTGTACATGGAAGCAACAGAACTACCAAATAAATGTCTCCTGGATACTCTGCTGAAAATAAATGATGGGGTGGGAGAGAGCTACCTCAATAATCCACATTTTCTCTTGTGACTTTTCAGTATATCCACAATTAAATTTGAGTTGGTCTTTTGAAGCCCCAACCAGTGCTATAAATGGAGTGAGAATGGATGCAAGTGATCCCTTCTGGATTAAAATTTTAATTAAAAGTTGAACAAACTTTTGGTGACACTTAATATATGCATAATTATCATAATTTATGTTTCAAAGGTTAATCTTAATGGGTTATTGATTTTTTTTTTTTAAGTTCTTGACGTTTGTTATTAGAGATGTATGTCAGATTGTTTGCTGTACTGCTTTTTAAGGGCACATTACAATCAATCCAGTTCGGCCAACGTCTTTGTTATGATGCCAGCCAATTGAATATACATTAAAGATTCTACACTTAAGTACAGAGTTGAATGTTTTGATGTAACTGCTAGGAAAATACAAAGGAAATGAAGTCCATTTAAATAAAAGCTCTGACTGGAGAAATTGTTTCTACAAACTGCACCTTTTTTAGGTGTTTCTGCCTGCTATTTTTGACCAATCATTTTTAATTTAGTTAATCTGGTATAAAGGTACAGAATTACTTTCATACCTGGAAATTTCTTGCAGAATTTTTCTTCATTGCTAAATTGATATATAAATTAGAGATCAATTTGATACAATTGGAGTCACTTTACTTTAAATACAAAGCTTTTATCTCCATTCTCACTACATCCTTAGAATCAAGGATATAGTGAGGATGAATATATGTTCATTCTCATTACATATTTAGAATTAAGGATTTAGCAACCTACTGAATACTCTCTAAATTCAAGAAAGTTACTTTTTTGTGTGGACATGTATGCTATTACTAATACCTTGGAATACATGCTGTTATTAAAATGGTTAACTGGCCGTCATATTTCAGGGTTTACAGGGTATAGATTTGTGTCTTGAATTGTCAAACCATTAACTTTTAATCTGTAAAAGGGTCTCGACTCCAAACGTCACCCTTCCCTTCCCTCCAGAGATGCTGCCTGTCCCGCTGAGTTACTCCAGCGTTTTATGTCTAACTTTTAATCTAAGTTTGATTCAGTTCTCTACTTTTCCTAATTTGTAGTTTTAGTTTACTCGTTTAGTTCTTGGGATATGGAGTGCTGACGTGGTCAGCATTTTGTGATTTCCTTGCTGAACTGGGAAGGTTATGGTGAGTTGCTTTTCTGAACAAAGTGGCCTCTTACTTGCCTGCTTCAGAACTTGAATGAAGTCTCACATACCAGATAACGCTGGTAGTTTTCCTTCCAAAAGGATTTTAATAAACTGGTTGGGTTTTTTTAAGACAATCCAGCAGATTTATGGGGACTTTGACTGATGCTAATAAATATTTATATTCAGATTTTTTTTAAATTAAAATTCTTATTTTGCCACAATTGTATTTGTATTTGCAGTTTCTAGTTCATTAAGGCAATTTGATAATGATCAATCAATCAATCAATAATGATAAATCTGTTAATTTTTTTTCATGTGTTGATCTTCAGCCACCCTTGTACTGGTTTTTGTTTTGCTGAATTATCTTATGAATAAATAACTAGTGCTGCCAGGAGAAGTTGATCAACTGGATACACCAGTCATTTTCTAACGTCTGCATTATCCCTGGGCTCTGAAAGTCTAACCATGCAATCATTATTGCTATCACCTGACCTTGAATATTATTTCAAGAAGGAAGGAACTTGACGCTGAATATTCAGAATGGATGACCCAGTGTAAGTTTGTTCTGTAAAACACAATGTATCGATTCATACAAAAATATTGCTGATTGCTCATTTGCTGAACAAAATTTTAATTCCGTTTATACAAGTTTTGTTAATATTAAAATTGTTTCCAGTACTTTTGTCTTCCAGTGCTTTGAAACAGAACCAACAACTTCGTCTACCAATAATCTTAATTAAAAAACAGTTGCATTTGAATAAATTAACTTGATTTGTTTGTAATTTGGAGAGGAGACAAAAATTCTATATCATTTTTAATTGCGTTATCCCAAGATTTTAATTTTGGTAACCACACCAAGCGGGTTAGCCGCCGAGTTGTGTCATAATCTAAATTGACAATATTATATTTCCATTCGCAAATAGTGCAGGTATCTGCTCAGCTGGTTTAGTAAATATATCAAATGCAATTCTGGCATTTATCACAAGTATTATTTCCAGTGTTCTTCTGAAAAGTAGTATGTTGTATTTGTTGTATAATATAACATTTTCTATCCCTATTTTGGAATACATAGCCAATCTCTGCTCAAGACTGTTACTGGGGGGCAGTGTTAACTGTGAGGAGGATGCTAGGAGGCTGCAAGGTGACTTGGATAGGTTGGGTGAGTGGGCAAATGCATGGCAGATGCAGTATAATGTGGATAAATGTGAGTCAAAGTAGCCTTTATTGTCATTCAGACCTTGCGGTTTGAACGAAATTTGTTGCCTTGCAGTCCTACATATAGTACAAAATGACAAAAAACACACAATAAACACAAATTAACATCCACCACAGTGAGTTCACCAGGCACCTCCTCACTGTGATGGAAGGCAAAAGTCTTAAGTCTTTGTCTCATCCCTTCTTATTCTCGCTCTGCGCCGAGGCGATCCAGGCTTCAGATGTTGTGACCCCGCCGGGCGATGGTAAGTAATGTCAGTCCCGCGGCTGAATCCGAGCTCCGCGAACGGGCCGGTTCAGCTCCGCAGCCCGGGGAGGTCGAAGCTGCCGAAGCAGCGGCCTCCCAGTGCAGCGGACGTAGCTGTTGTTGCGGGAGCTCCGGAGAACAGGTCCGCAACCTGTGACCGAGCTCCCGACACTGGGCCCGCGGTCGGGTCGGGTGGCCGCTGGTTATAGAGGTTAATCCACTTTGGTGGATTACTTTTGTTAATCCATTTTGGTGGATTATAAGAGGTTATCCACTTTGTTGGCAAAAACAGGAAAGTAGACTATTATCTGAATGGTGGCCGATTAGGAAAAGGGGAGATGCAACGAGACCTGGGTGTCATGGTACACCAGTCATTGAAAGTAGGAATGCAGGTGCAGCAGGCAGTGAAGAAAGCAAATGGTATGTTAGCATTCATAGCAAAAGGATTTGAGTATAAGAGCAGGGAGGTTCTACTGCAGTTGTACAGGGTCTTGGTGAGACCACACCTGGAGTATTGCGTACAGTTTTGGTCTCCTAATCTGAGGAAAGACATTCTTGCCATAGAGGGAGTACAGAGAAGGTTCACCAGACTGATTCCTGGGATGGCAGGACTTTCATATGAAGAAAGACTGGATAGACTCGGCTTGTACACGCTGGAATTCAGAAGATTGAGGGGGGATCTTATAGTAACTTACAAAATTCTTAAGGGGTTGGACAGGCTAGATGCAGGAAGATTATTCCCGATGTTGGGGAAGTCCAGAACTAGGGGGTCACAGTTTAAGGCTAAGAGGGAAGTCTTTTAGGACCGAGATGAGAAAATCATTTTTTACACAGTGGTGAATCTGTGGAATTCTCTGCCACAGAAGGTAGTTGAGGCCAGTTCATTGGCTATATTTAAGAGGGAGTTAGATGTGGCCCTTGTGGCTAAAGGGATCAGGGGGTATGGAGAGAAGGCAGGGATGGGATACTGAGTTGGATGATCAGCCATGATCATATCGAATGGCGGTGCAGGCTCGAAGGGCCGAATGGCCTACTCCTGCACCTATTTTCTATGTTTCTATGTTACCATTTTTCTGATGCTCCTGCTTGAATAAATGAAATCATTTTCATTATTCATTTTCGCTAATAGAAATGTATTACCTGTGTGTACTTGCTGCAAACTTGAGAATTCTGTTTCTCTGATCAAAAATATAGTAATCATTTTATTATTTCATCTGAATTTTACATTTCAAATTTGAATGAATGAATAAGTTTATTGGCCAAGTATCCACATACAAGGAATTTGCCTTGGTGCTCCGCCCGCAAGTGACAACGACATACGTAAAACATTAAACATTAATAATAAAACATTATTGATTAAACATGTGAATTAAATAAAATACCAGAGCAAAAGGAGGCTGCAGGTTTTTGGTTATTGAGTAGAGCTGCTGCTCGTGGGGAAAAAGGCTGTTTTTATGTCTGGCTGTGGCAGGTTTGACAGTCTGGAGTCGCCTTCCAGAGGAAGTGATTCAAAAAGTTTATGGCCAGGGTGAGAGGGGTCAGAGGTGATCTTACCCACTCGCTTTCTGGCCCTTGCAGTGTACAGTTTGTCAATAGAGGGAAGGTTGCAGCCAATAACCCTCTCAGCTGATCGGACGATTCGCTACAGCCTCCGTGTGTCGTGTTTGGTGGCTGATCCAAACCAGATCATGATGGAGAAGGTGAGGACCGACTCTAAGATGGCAGTATATAATTGGACCATCATTGCCTGTGGCAGATTGTGCTTCCTCAGCTGCCGCTGTGGTACATCCTCTGTTGTGCCTTTTTGACTGTGGAGTCGATGGTAGCTCCCCGTTTAAGGTCCTTGGAGATGATGGTTCCCAGGAACTTAAAAGACTCCACAGATGTGACTGTGGTGTTGTTGATGGTGAGTGGAGTGAGGGGAGGGGAGGGGGCGCTCTCCGAAAGTCTACTATCAATTCCACTGTCTTAAGGGCATTGAGCTCCAGGTTTTTGCGATGGCACCAGGCCACCAGCTGTGTCACTTCCTGTCTGTAGGCAGATTCTTCCCCATCCTGGATCAGGCCAATCAGGGTTGTGTCGTCCGCAAACTTGAGAAGCTTGACAGAGGAGTCAGTGGAGGTACAGTCATTGGTGTAGAGAGAGTAAAGTAGAGGGGAGAGTACACAGCCTTGCTCCTATGCTGAGGGTTTGCGGGTCCGAGATGTGCTTCCCCAGCCTCACATGCTACTTCCTGTCTGTCAGGAAGCTGGTGATCCACTGACAGAGGGGTTCAGGCACAGTCAACTTGGAAAGGTTGGAGTGTAGTAGCTCTGGCACAATGGTGTTGAATGTAGAGCTAAATCCAGCAAACAAAATCCTTGCATAGGTCCCCTGGCGGTCTAGGTGCTGGAGGGTGAAGTGCAGGCCCAGGTTGACTGCGTCATCCACAGATCTATTGGCCTGATATGCAAACTGCAGAGGGTCCAGCAGGGGGTTTGTGATATTTTTCAGCTTGGCCAGCACAAGCCTTTCAAGGGTCTTCATGACTACAGAGGTCAGTGCGACAGGCCTATAGTCATTAAGACCAGTAATCCTTGCCTTTTTGGGTACAGGGACAGTAGTGGAGACTTTGAAGCAGGCAGGAACAATACAGGTTTGCAGGGACTGGTTGAAAATGTCTTGTGTAGACCGGTGCCAGTTTTTGACTGTGGAGTCGATGGTAGCCCCCCCCATTTAACGTCCTTGGAGATGATGGTTCCCAGGAACTTAAAAGACTCCACAGATGTGACTGTGGTGTTGTTGATGGTGAGTGAGGTGAGGGGAGGGGGAGCTCATTTTGTGGTAATATTGAGCGTGTGCACTTTACACTGGCACTTTCACTGTCTTGGATAGAACTGCACAGCCTACTCAGATGATATCCAAGCATATCTCCCCTGTGTCACTTCAAGATATTTTGAATTTGAATTTTGGGTAAATACTTGCATTTTTTAATCTATAAGCAGAGAAAATTGTTGGTTTATTGAGTGATTGTGGCACTGCTTGAACACTATATATGTGAGAGAGAGAGAGAGAGATAGAGTCAATGTCAGCATGGCTTCTTGTAAGGAAATAATGATTGATCGAAGTACCTGTACTGGGATTTTATGACGCATTGCTGTTAATGTGAAAATAATGGAAGTACTATACTTGTGTTGCATTGAAGGTCATTGTGGAAAATTGTAAGATGTTGTGTGAGATAACATTAGTTTAGAAAGAAATTGGGTACCTACGCAAAGTAGATATAAATGGGTCGTCTTCTGATTGGCAAGTGATAACAAGTGGCGTGCCAGTGCTCATGCTTTTGCTATTTATATTTGTGACTTGGATGAAGACGCTGCACATATGGTTGTTAAATTTGTTGATAACATATTGATAAGAATGAAAGTAAGTTATGAAGAGAATATGAGGGGGCATCAAAAGGATACAGATAGGTTAAATAAATGGACAAAGAGCTGGCAAACTGAGTAAATATGGACCAATGGAAATTATCCAGAATGTTATGATAATTAATAAAACATATCTAAGTGTAAGATTGCAGAACTGTAGATGGGTGGTGTCTACAATTTCACCAATAGTTAACAAGCGGGTACAATGGATAATTAGAAATGCTAACAATTTATTACAAAGAGAATTATATGCAGAAGTAGGGAGGTTTTGGTTGGTATATAATTTCTTTGACAATCCTTTTCAAGTGCAATTTTTTTTCTGAGTACTTTTGAGTTTTGGGAAATCCATTAATGATTGGCGAAAGTAGGTGCTTTGAATATTTTTAAGGCAGAAGCTGAAAGATTCTTCATTAGTGTTGATGAAAAGGAATGCGATGTGGGAATGCAGAGTTATGGATGCGATCGATTTGGCAGTGATCATATTGAATGGTAGAGTAGGCTCAAAGGTCCATGCGGGCGACTCCTTGTCTGAATTAGTATATTCATTTTCAGCTGTTGTTGAGTTCCTGAACTTTGATCCAGTGAGAACAAATGATAGTTATGTTTTTGAGTGTGCTCATTTGAAAACTGAGTTATGGCACTCCATTGAAGCTTCTTAGTCCTTCTAGGTGGTAGAAGTTTTGAGATGCTGTGAATGTATCTGAGGCAATTAATGCAGTGTGTCTTGTGAATAGCACCGTACAACCGTGATGCATTTTGATGTAAAAAAACGTTGTTAAGGTGGTGGATGGGGTTCTATCAGAAAAGTCCCATCATTACTGCAGCAGTTTGACTAGGGGTATTATGCCAGCCATCGAGTTAAAACTAAGGGAAGGATTCTTATTTTATAAGACAGTTTGTTATTCAGCAAAATCTATTTAATTAATGCAATTTAAAATGTAGTATTTGGGAATGGAGTTGTTCATATATGCAGAAATGCAATAATTTTAGCAAAAATTCTTGCTCGCTCTGCTAAAACTTGATTTCTCCTGCAAGATGGTAAGAAGGAATTCATCGCATAATGCAAACGATTATTTTTTTATTGGTACAATAAGTGAGCAATAACTGAGATGCAAATCATTAAAATCGATCAAAAGCCATTTACAGTGCATTCATAAAGTATTCAGACCCCTTCATTTTTTCCACATTTTGTTACTTTACAGCCTTATTCTAAAATGGATTCAATTCATTTTTTTTATCGCCAATTTACACACAATACCCCACAATAAAAAAGTGAAGACAGGTGTTTTTGCAAAGTAATTAAAAAAGCATTTTTGTAAAGTAATTAATAAGAAATAACTGAAATATCACATTTACATAAGTATTCAGACCCTTTACTCAGTACTTTGTTGAGGTACATTTGGCAGCGATTACAGCCTAAAGTCTTTTTGGGAATGACGCTGCAAGCTTAGCACACCTGTATTTGGGTAATTTCTCCCATTCTTCTCTGCAGATCCTCTGAAGCTCTGTCAGGTTGCATGGGGAGGTCGATGCACAGCTATTTTCAGGTCCCTCCAGAGATGTTCGATCGCGTTCAAGTCCGGGCTCTGGCTGGGCCACTCAAGGACATTCACAGACTTGTCTCAAAGCCACTCCTGCGTTGTCTTGACTGTGTATTTAGGGTTGTTGTCCTATTGGAAGGTGAACCTCCGCCCCAGTCTGAGGTCCAGAACGCTCTGGAGCAGGTTTTCATCAAGAACCTCTCTGTACTGTGTTCCGTTCATCTTTCCCCCGATCCTGACTAGTCTCCCAGTTCCTGCTGCTGAAAAACATCCTCACAGCATGGTATGCTGCCACTACCATGCTTCACTGTAGGTATGGTATTGGCCAGGTGATGAGCGGTGCCTGGTTTCCTCCAGACGTGACGCTTGGCATTCAGGCCAATGAGTTCAATCTTGATTTCATCAGGCCAGAGAATCTTGTTTCTCATGGTCTGAGAGTCATTTAGGTGCCTTTCGGCAAACTCCAAGCGGGCTGTCATATGCCTATTACTGAGGAGTGGCTTCTCTACCATAAAGGCCTGATTGGTGGGGTGCTGCAGATATAGTTGTCCTTCTGGAAGATTCTCCCATCTCCACAGAGGAACTCTGGAGCTCTGTACAGAGTGACCCATCGGGTTCTTGGTCACCTCACTGACCAAGGCCCTTCTCCCCGATTGCTCAGTTTGGCCGGGCGGCCAGCTCTATGAAGAGTCCTGGTGGTTCCAACGTTCTTCCATTTAAGAATGACTGAGGCCACTGTACTCTTCGGGACCTGCAATGCTGCAGAAATTGTTTTATACCCTTCCCCAGATCTGTGTCTCGACACAATCCTGTCTCGGAGGTCTATGGACAATTCCTTTGTCTTCATGGCTTGGTTTTTGCTCTGACATGCACTGTCAACTGTGGGACCTTATATGGACAGGTGTGTGCCTTTCCAAATCGTATCCAATCAATTTAATTTACCACTGGTGGACTCCAATCAAGTTGTAGAAAGTTCAAGGATAATCAATGGAAACAGTATAAACCTAAGCTCAATTTTGAGTGTCATAGCAAAGGGTCTGAATACTTATGTAAATGTGATATTTCAGTTCTTTCTTTTTAATAACTTTGCAAAAAGTTCTAAACACCTGTTTTCGCTTCTTCATTCTGCGGTATTGTATGTAGATTGATGATTTAAAAAAAAAAAAAAGGAATTTAATCCATTTTAAAATAAGTCTAACCTAACAAAATTTGGAAAAAGTGAAGGGGTCTGAACACTGAATGCACTGTATAGTGTGAGATTTCAAGATGCTTTAAACTAATTATTATAGCCAGGAATATTAATTTCACACGGTAAAATTGTATGTTGCAGCTAACGTGTCAATATTTCTAAATAATGTTCCCACACAGGTGTGAAATATGTTGTTATAAATCACAATAATTGGAAAACCTTGCTTTTTCAGTGTATGTATCCTGTGACTTCTGTGTTATCATGTATTAATCTACTCCTGTGCATTGTGCTTAAAGTTATCTAAATGTATCCTCAAATTCAAAATTAGCAATGCCTTGATTTTCTTTTAGTTCCTTTATTAACCATTTATATGAGCAGTGGCAAGAAGTTTTAATTTTATAGAAAGAATGGCTACATTTCTGGAGATTGTACCCTTTATTACAAAGGGAAATTTTTTAAAGAACGCAACTAGCGGGTGAATTTTACTGCAAGTAAGTTTTGTGTGGGGGGAAAAAAAGGTTGAAGTGCAGAACATTAAATAATGAAAACCTCGCAGCTGTGAAAGGCTTTGTGGTGTATTTTTTTTTTTTAAGTGACTAGAGGCTATTAACTTTTTCTACTTAATCCTTATGACTTTAGAGACTTTAGAGGGGAGACTTTAAACTAGAATGGTTGGGGCGAGGGACTCAAATAGAGAAAGCTAGTAGACAGAATGGGAGGCAGGAAGCAGAAAAGGGAAGCACTCGGCCACAAGAGGAGAAAGAAGAAAAAGGAAATAAACAGAGAATAAGATGCGGGGGGTTTCTTAAATGTGCATATTTTAATGCTAGGAGCATTGTAAGAAAGGTGGATGAGCTTAGAGTCTGGATAGACACCTGGAAGTATGATGTTGTGGCGATCAGTGAGACATGGTTGCAGGAGGGCTGTGATTGCAAACTAAATATTCCAGGATTTCGTAGCTCCAGGTGTGATAGAATTGGAGGGGCAAGAGGTGGAGGTGTTGCATTGCTAGTCAGGGAAGATATTACAGCAGTGCTTTGGCAGGATAGATTGGAGGGCTCATCTAGGGAGGCTATTTGGGTGGAACTGAGAAGTGGGAAAGGTGTAGCAACACTTATAGAGGTGTATTATAGACCGCCAAATGGGGATCGAGAATTGGAAGAGCAAATATGTAAGGAGATAGCAGATATTAGTAAGCACAGGGTAGTGATTGTGGGAGATTTCAACTTTCCACACAGACTGGGAAACACATTCTGTAAATGGGCTGGATGGTTTGGAGTTTGTAAAATGTGTGCAGGATAGTTTTTTGCAGCAATACATAGAGGTACCTACTAGAGGAGGGGCAGTGCTGGACCTCCTGTTAGGAAATGAGACGGGACAGGTGGCGGAGGTATGCGTTGGGGAGCACTTCGGGTCCAGTGATCACAATACCATTAGTTTCAATATAATTATGGAGAGGGTCAGAACTGGACCTAGGGTTGAGATTTTTGATTGGAGAAAGGCTAACTTTGATGAGATGCGAAATGATTTAAAAGGAGTGAACTGGGACATTTTGTTTTATGGGAAGGATGTAGAAGAGAAATGGAGGACATTTAAAGGGGAAATTTTAAGAGTACAGAATCTTTATGTTCCTGTTCGGTTGAAAGGAAACAGTAAAAATTGGAAAGAGCCCTGGTTTTCCAGGGAAATTGGACATCTTGTTCGGAAAAAGAGGGAGATCTACAATAATTATAGGCAGCATGAAGTGAATGAGGTGCTTGAGGAGTATAAGGAATGTAAAAAGAATCTTAAGAAAGAAATTAGAAAAGCTAAAAGAAGATATGAGGTTGCTTTGGCAAGTAAGGTGAAAGTAAATCCAAAGGGTTTCTACAGCTATATTAATAGCAAAAGGATAACGAGGGATAAAATTGGTCCATTGGAGAGACAGAGTGGACAGCTATGCAGAGCCAAAAGAGATGGGGGAGATATTGAACAATTTATTTTCTTCGGTATTCACCAAGGAGAAGGATATTGAATTATGTGAGGTAAGGGAAACTAGTAGAGTAGCTATGGATACTATGAGTTTCAAAGTAAAAGAAGTACTGACACTTTTGAAAAATATAAAAGTGGATAAGTCTCCAGGTCCTGACAGGATATTCCCTAGGACATTGAGGGAAGTTAGTGTAGAAATAGCCGGGGCTATGACAGAAATATTTCAAATGTCATTAGAAACGGGAATAGTCCCCGAGGATTGGCGTACTGGGCATGTTCCATTGTTTAAAAAGGGTTCTAAGAGTAAACCTAGCAATTATAGACCTGTTAGTTTGACTTCAGTGGTGGGCAAATTAATGGAAAAGATACTTAGAGATAATGTATGTAAGCATCTGGATAAACAGGGTCTGATTAGGAACAGTCAACATGGATTTGTGCCTGGAAGGTCATGTTTGACTAACCTTGAATTTTTTGAAGAGGTTACTAGGGAAATTGACGAGGGTAAAGCAGTGGATGTTGTCTATATGGACTTTAGTAAGGCCTTTGACAAGGTTCTTCATGGAAGGTTGGTTAAGAAGGTTCAATTGTTGGGTATTAATGCAGGAGTAGCAAGATGGATTCAACAGTGGCTGAATGGGAGACGCCAGAGGGATGGCTGTTTGTCGGGTTGGAGGCCAGTGACTAGTGGGGTGCCTCAGGGATCTGTGTTGGGTCCTTTGTTGTTTGTCATGTACATCAATGATCTGGATGAAGGTGTGGTAAATTGGATTAGTAAGTATGCAGATGATACCAAGATAGGGGGTGTTGTGGATAATGAAGAGGATTTCCAAAGTCTACAGAGTGATTTAGGCCATTTGGCAGAATGGGCTGAAAGATGGCAGATGGAGGACAATGAATACATTGGCAGGACAAATCAAAATAGGACGTACATGGTAAATGGTAGGGAATTGAAGAATGCAGTTGAACAGAGGGATCTGGGAATAACCGTGCATAGTTCCTTGAAGGTGGAATCTCATATAGATAGGGTGGTAAAGAAAGCTTTTGGTATGCTAGCCTTTATAAATCAGAGCATTGAGTATAGAAGCTGGGATGTAATGTTAAAATTGTACAAGGCATTGGTGAGACCAAATCTGGAGTATGGTGTACAATTTTGGTTGCCCAATTATAGGAAGGATGTCAACAAAATAGAGAGAGTACAGAGGAGATTTACTAGAATGTTGCCTGGGTTTCAACAACTAAGTTACAGAGAAAGGTTGAATAAGTTAGGTCTTTATTCTCTGGAGCGCAGAAGGTTAAGGGGGGACTTGATAGAGGTCTTTAAAATGATGAGAGGGATAGACAGAGTTGATGTGGACAAACTTTTCCCTTTGAGAATAGGGAAGATTCAAACAAGAGGACATGACTTCAGAATTAAGGGACAGAAGTTTAGGGGTAACATGAGGGGGAACTTCTTTACTCAGAGAGTGGTAGCGGTGTGGAATGAGCTTCCAGTGGAAGTGGTGGAGGCAGGTTCGTTGGTATCATTTAAAAATAAATTGGATAGGCATATGGATGAGAAGGGAATGGTGGGTTATGGTATGAGTGCAGGCAGGTGGGACTAAGGGAAAATAATTGTTCAGCACGGACTTGTAGGGCCGAGATGGCCTGTTTCCGTGCTGTAATTGTTATATGGTTATGAAATCTGTGTGTTTTGGGATGTTTACTGTGGGTCACCTTACCTGACACAAGGTTGGGCCTGGTTGAGGACAGCAAAGATTTCTAAATCTTATTGAGCTCCATTGATCAGATTATAAAGAGATTCCGTAAACTAGCCTTGTGCTCCAAACATTAGAGATCTACCCAGTCAGTCCAAGGGTAAGCCTGCCTAAAGAATGCTCATGAAAAATGATCACATTATGGATTTGCAAAAGCAGATTCTAGAATCTCTTATTCATTTTAGAAGCATCCCAAATATTAGAATGAACTAATTTGCTCAACAGTGAAAGAGCAAATGTGACCCACAAACTCCTGGCAACATTCTCATCTTGTAGCTATCATTGGGAAGAAGGTACAGGAGCCTAAGAACAATTATCTTCAGGTTCAAGAACAGCTTCTTACCATTAATCATCAGACTCATGAACCACCCTGCACCTGCCAACCTTAGCAGCCAGCTACTAATAACCTTGCTACTAAGATTGCATTATATAATTTGTCTTACACCATGATAGCTTGCTTTACCTGGAATAACTGATAATTTATTACATATTTATTTGTTGTGGTGTTGTGCAACTATAAAGCTGCAGCAAGCAGGAATGTAATTATCCTGAGACTGGCGCCTACGATAATTAAACACTCTTGACTGCCTGTCTTGAGGACAAAAATAGAATCAATGGATGAAGGATTTTTTTTTTGACTGGTATTAAAACTCAAGATGTGTTCAGCAATAAAAAGTAAGTTTAGATGTTTCTTTATATAAGCTGCCTACTTGAAAAAATGTCATTCTTAGAAGGTTATTTTCATTTCTGGTGGGTGGTGATGCATTTGTAGAAGTGCTGTGCAAATTTTTCACTTTACATTTCCAATGAGAATGACTTTCTAAAATAGTCAAGGAATGTTTACTCACAAATGATAACCTGTTTATTCATAGGGAAGGATCCTTGGAAATTGCAGGTTTGTGCTTATCCTCAACAAATGTCAAAACTTGTGTATTCATTGTATTTAATTTTTGATTCACTGGATGAAGTGTTAAAGGATTTTACAATAATGGGATTGAAATACTACAACAGTAATTTGCAACTGCTGAATTTCCTATTTGATAAGTATCTTGCTCAAATATACATTAATACTAATAAATTAGATTAATAATAATCATTAGACATGGCACTCAAGTCACGTTCACCTTCACCTAGTCCCATCATGAAGTTGATACCAAAGATTCTTCCTACATCTATTTGTTATCATTTTAATTGGTATACTTGATAATGTTATGTCCAGATGTGATTGTTTTCAATGTCTTCCTTGCCAACCTCCTAAATTGTATTCTATGTAAGTTTGAGTCTGTCAGTTCGTGGAGCAATCTCATCACCCACCACGTTTCCCTTTTTAAAATTCCCATAAGCTCTTTGCATTTCTGCCATTTACCCACTAGAGCCGACTCCTCCACTGCTCAGCTTTGCATACTATGCTGCATGGACTTCTGTTTGCAGAACTTCAATCTGCCTGAATCCATGGACTCGTTATCTCATAGTGCAGATGGACATTAGTAACATTGCGTCAAGACAACCTCGCCAGGAAGCATTGTGAGAGTCATGTTTTTTTACTTCTGTGCTTTTAATACGATCCGGCCTGCACTGCTAGGGAGCAAACTGACAAAGATGCGGGTGGGTGCTCCATTGGTATCCTGGATCACCAACTACCTGACTGGACGAACACAATATGTCAGGCTACAGAACTGTGTCTTGGACATGGTGGTGAGCAACATGGGCCCCCCCAGGGCCCCCACTCCCTTCCTGTTTACCATTTACACCTTGGACTTCAGATTTAACCGCCTCCTGCCACCTGCAGATGTTTTCAGATGACTGCAATTGTGGGCTGCATCAGTGAGGGGAGGGAAGCTGAATACAGAGGTGTAGTCAATTACTTTGTTGCGTGGTGTGGGCTGAATCATCTGCAGCTCAACATTGACAAGACTAAGGAATTGGTGGTCGACTTTGGAAGGTGAGGAACACCCCTGTCTCCATCAATGGTGTGGATGTGCAGTTTACCAGGGAGTACAAATACCTTGGTGTGTACCTGGACAGTAAACTGGACTGGTTCAGGAACGCTGAGGCCCTGTACAAGAAGGGACAGAGCTGGCTGTATTTTTTGAGAAGGCTCCGCTCCTTCCACATCTGCAGTAAGTTGCTGCAGATGTTCTACCAACCGGTGGTAGCCAGTGCCATCTTCACTGCTGTGTGCTGAGGCAGCAGGGCGAAGGCTGCTGATGCCAAGAGAATCAACAAACTCATCAGGAAGGCTGGCTCCGTCCTGGGGGCGGAGTTGGATTCTTGGGAGATGGTCTTGATGGGAAGGATGCTCCTCAAACTGCGGAGCATCCTGGACAATACAGCTCACCCCCCCTCGATGACACACTGGTCAACCTGAGGAGTACCTTCAGCAACAGACGGGTTCCAGCGAGCTGCAGAAGTTGTAAAGTTTGTGGCTATCAAACTTTACAACTCCTTCCCCTTCTTTCGTGGAGTAGACTGAGACTGACAAACCCCCACCACCTCCTCAATCTTTACACATCCCCAAAGCCTTACCACTCGTCACTTTATTTTCATGTATTTTGTGTTTTTTATGACTGTTGGCAAATTAATTTCCCTCCTGGGATAAATAAAGTAATATCATATTTACTTCAGGAAGTGATGTGGAGTATACGCCTCAATCGGAACCAATGATGCTGAAGTGGAAATGGTAGAGAGTTCCAAGTACCCAAGCATAAATATAACTAACAATTTATCCTGGATCCACCACGTTAAAGTTATGATCAAAAAAACACATTGATGTTTCCTACTTCCTCAGAAGACTAAGGAAGTTTGGCATATCTCCAATGATTCTTGCCAACTTCAATAGATGCATCGTAAAAGGTGTCCTATGAGGATTTATCACGGCTTGGTTTGGCTACAGCTCTGCCCAAGACCACGAGACATGGCAGAGTTGTGGATGTAGCCCAGTCCATCACAAAAACCCAGCTTCCACCCTCAAATCCATCTGCATCTCACACTGCCTTGGGAAAGCAGCCAACATCGTGAAGGACCACTTTCCCTGTTTTTTTTACTCCTTCTCCCCAATCCTGTTGGGTGGAAGATGCACAAGGTCGAAAGCACAGACCACCAGATTCAGGAACTGTTATCCACTTTTATCAGATTACTAAATGGTCCTCCATAATCTAGAATGCAGTCCTGATTTTCAAACCTACATCAGTGCAGCCCTTGCACTTTTTCTCTAACTGTAACACTATAATTGCTTTAACACTATTCTGGTAATTTTAAAACACTCTTTTTGCACTACCTTTTGCACTCGTGTATAACTTGATTGTACTCGTGTATTGTATGATTTAACTGCTGAGCATTTAAACAAAGCCTTTCATTGTTTTTCACTCATAATCATAATGAATACCAATAATGAAAATAAGTAAATGGAATAAAATAGATGTGTAAGAACAACAGGTTTGCATTCGCCTATATGAGCTGAGTTTACAAAAGCCATGTTTATTTGCAACCCAAATAGTGTTCATGATTGTTGAAATTGGTAGCCCAGAAGGCCAATAAGCACATAATATTAATACTGGCCAAAAAAAACGCTCTTTTTAATTAAACTCACCACCATTCTTGGTATGCAGCACACCCAATGTTTATTCTGAAGAGTTTCAATATCATTGTACTTGCTGGTAGTGAGTTACAGACACTTTAATAAAATCTCTTATGTCTGTCATCTAGGTTACTCAATTTTGGGAGATGAGGGGAAGAATGTCAATTAAGCCTCCCTCTGTCTACGTTGATGGGGTCTACTTTTTGGAACTATTTTTGCAAATTAAACTTCACTGTCTTTTGCATCTTTATTTTTAATAGCAGTAACAGGATCGGTCCGAGTCAGCATGGATTTACGAAGGGGAAATCATGCTTGACTAATCTTGTGGAATATTTTGAGGATGTAACTAGGAAAATAGACAAGGGAGAGAGAGCCAGTGGATGTGGTGTACCTGGACTTTCAGAAAGCCTTTGGTCCCACATAGGAGATGAGTGACCAAAATTAGAGCACATGGTATTGGGGATAGGGCACTGACATGGATGGAAAATTGGTTAGCAGGCAGGAAACAAAGAGTAGGGATTAACGGGTACCTTTCAGAATATCAGGCAGTGACTAGTGGGGTACCGCAAGGCTCTGTGCTGGGACTGCAGCTATTTACAATATACATTCATTATTTAGATGAAGGGATTAAAAGTAGCATTAGCAAATTAGCAGATGACACAAAGCTAGGTGGCAGTGTGAACTGTGAGGAGGATGCTAGGAGGATGCAAGGTGACTTGGACAGGTTGGAGGAGTGGGCAGATGTATGGCAGATGCAATATAGTGTGGATAAATGTGAGGTTGTCCACTTTGTTGGCAAGAACAGGAAGGCAGATTATTATCTGAATGGTGTCAAGTTAGAAAAAGGAGAAGTACAACAAGATCAGCGTAGGTTCATGAGGTTAATTCCCGGGATGGTGGGACTGTCCTGTTGAGAGAATGGAGCAACTGGGCTTGTATACACTGGAATTTAAACGGTTGAGGGGATCTTATTGAAGCATATAAGATTATTAAGGGATTGGACACGCTAGAGGAAGGAAACATGTTCCCAATGTTGGGGGAGTCCAGAACCAGGGGGCTACAGTTTAAGAATAAGGGGTAGGCCATTTAGAACGGAGATGAGGAAAAACTTTTTCACACAGAGAGTTGCGAATCTGTGGAATTCTCTGCCTCCGAAGGCAGTGGAGGGCGGTTCTCTGGATACTTTTAAGAGAGAGCTAGATAGGGCTCTTGAAGATAGCGGAGTCAGGGGATATGGGGAGAAGGCAGGAACGGGGTACTGATTGTGGATGATCAGCCATGATCACATTGAATGGCGGTGCTGGCTCGAAGGGCCGAATGGCCTACTCCTGCACCTATTGTCTAAACGCTGCATGGGCACATCCACATTGGTTCATGGTTCATGTACATCTCTGGTTACATTGCAGCATCTGAGCTCAAGTCTCCTCGATTACTCTTTAGCACGACTTTCACCCCGCCCCCGATCCGTCATTATTTGGGATTGACGTACAAGCCATATTTTGCATGTTCCTTGATGGAACAACGGGGAAACAAACATATGCCTTTAATTACAAGCAGGGAAGCCTGTCTGTCAGGGCACTGAACTGACGTCAGGGGGCGGGGGGTGTTACTATTATCAACCTGCGGGGAAACAATGAAAGCGAAGCTTGGAGTTGCTGCAGCACGAATTACAGCTTCGGATCCGGTCACCAATGCTGCGCCCAGGGACGATGAGAAGCGGGGCTGCGGACGAGTGCGGCGATTCGGGAGCTGAGACCGGAGGGTGAGTGAATGAGTGAGTGAGTGCTGTTCTCGGCTCCGCTAACTCGGGGCCCTTTGTGGTTGAAAGGCGGCAGCAGCGGCCAAAGAAGGCGGCTTGTTTCACTGTTTCTAGGCGGGGTCGGTCGGACACAGAGGGGGAGGGGGAGCAACAATAATAATAATGTTGCTGTCAATGTGGGAGTAGATATTGATCACTGCAACTGCTTTAAGCTCGCCAATTTGAAACTCCACTACAAGTTAAATGTAGACGAAGATGGTAGAGTGTTCTCCCTCACCATGCACCACCTTCTGACACTTTCAACAAGCCTGTTGGGAGGTTGGAGCCACAGTGAAGTGAGCGGGGATATTAGATCGAACAAGCCCATTGAAAATTCAAAGCAAATACACTGTGTGTGTGTGTGCAAAGGGAAAGGAGGCTGGTTTGCAGAAATGTTTAAGAAGGAACTGCAGATGCTGGAAAAGCGAAGGTACACAAAAAGGCTGGAGAAACTCAGCGGGTGCCGAGGAAGGAACTAGGCAATTGGAAATAGGCAACGTTGCCTATTTCCTTCGCTCCATAGATGCTGCTGCACCCGCTGAGTTTCTCCAGCTTTTTTGTGTACCTTCTGGTTTGCAGGAAGTTGTTTTCTTCAGGAAACTTCACACAATGAGCTGTAGGTCGGCTACCAGCTTTGTAAAGACGACTGGCTTTAAAGAATTGTGAGTTTTCAGCAAGGCAGATGGTAGGCAAACCTTTTTGCCGCTTTTGTCTCGGATGTAATGTCTCCCCCCACCCTCGCGGTGGATACCCGCTGTTTGACGCCACTCATTGTTCTCAAGTCGAGATGCCACGGGTCTGAGCCAAGTTGCAACTTACATGGCGCGTCTCTCGCCTGAGGATGATTACGCGAGATCAAATGTCCAACTTAATAACATTACCCACTGCAAATCTTACATTCTCGAGGAATGCCCACTGGAATGGCTTTACTTACTTGCTGGGCGGGTGGGGTTTTTTTTAAATTTAAAGTACACTGGCATTGTCCGCAGAGAAGGCTAGAAAGTTGAGAGTTTGTATCAGATTGTGTTAGAAAGTTGCAGGCAGGTGGGATGAAACCAGAGAGCGCACACACACGCTTATTGGAAATTAATACTTTGCCACGCGGTGTAAAAAGCAATCTAAATCAAAATTCAGAATACACAGTAAACTGTAGTTGTCCTGGTAACGCCGAAGAATTTGCTGTGGATTGTCCGTGCCGAGCGAGCCTGTTTACAGCGTTACACTTGCGAAACGCAACATTCAAATTAAGCATAAAATAAAGACATTCCTTCGCGAATGTGTTGAATCGCACATTATTTATGTGGAGCCCAATATGTTTCAACTACTGGATCTCATTGTGCGCCGGTGCATTTTTGTGTCTCCGATGTGATTTTTCTATAATAGAAAGTTGAAAATTTGCGTCTATGAAAAAGCAGATGACTGATTTAATCACTTGTGCGTGGAATTGCAAGGAATTAATTTCCAATTCATTAATCAGAGTTTTAGTTAACTAGTTACATGGGAACGTTGTTTTGTTGCATTCAAAATATAAATGTAATACCTTCGCATTGGGGCCAATAACGAAAATGTTCCATCATTAGCCCTGATAGTTATTTAAAAATTCTTATTTCTCCTCTGGTTTTTAAGCCAATTTTTACTGTGGATTGTATATATATAGAATAAGTGAGATTGAAATAAGACTAAGAGGTCAATTGATTTGAAGTCTCAATAAGCAATTAACGATTTGAGAATTATGGGCTAACCTTGTGAATTAACTCACAAAATGTTGCAAATTTTTCACTTTCCATCAATTCATTTTGCTGAAGAGCAAACATTTTTTTAAAAAGAAAGCAATATAGTCATACTGCATGGAAACCTACCCTTTGGCCCGACCTACCAATGCTGTCCCAGATGGCCCAGCTACACGAATCCCGCATGCCCATTTCCCTCTAAACCTTTCCTATCCACATATCTGCCCAAATATCTTTAAAATGTTGTTATAGTACCTGATTCCACAACCTCCTTTGGCAGCTCATTCCTTCTATGTGGGGAAAAAGATGCTCCTCCATTTCTAAATCTTTCCCCTCTCACCTTAAACCTATGGCCTCTGGTTCTTGATTCCTCTATGCTGGGTAAAACATTGAGTTGATTTTTCATTTTTGTTGTAAGGTTTTAGTAAAAAATACTAATAAATTTGTAGTTGTACAAATGGACACTGGCCCTCAGGTCATTGAACTCGCCATCAATCCGCCAGTATGCTAATCCCATTCACACTACATTCCTACCAACTCCCCCCAGGTTCCACTAGTCACCTAAACAATAGCAGCAATTTATAGTGACTAATTAAGCTACTAAAATGCATATCTTTGTCATGTGGGAGCCTACTAAATCTTTTCCCTTTCACCTTAAACTTGTGTCCTCTGCTTCTCATTACCAGACCCTGGGTGAAAAAAAAATCTGTGTATTCACCATATCTATTCCCCTCGTGATCTTATACACCTCTGTAAGATTAGCCGTCAGTCTCCTGTGCTCCATGGAATAAAGTCCTGTAATGTGTAGGAAAGAACTGCAGATGCTGATTTAAATCGAAGGTAGACACACAATGCTGGAGTAACTCAGCGGGACAGGGAGCATCTCTGGAGAGAAGGAATGGGTGACGATTCGGGTCGAGACCCTTCTTCAGACTGATGTCAGGGGAGTGGGCGGGACAGAAAAATCCGATTGGGAATGGGAGAGGGAGTTAAAGTACTGAGCAACTGGGTGGTCAGGTAGGTTGAGGCGGAATGAGCGGAGGTGTTCAGCGAAACGATCGGCGAGCCTGTGTTTGGTCTCGCCAATATGCTGGATACTCCCGGTTGCTCAGCACTTTAGCTCCCCTTCCCATTCCCTATATGGCCTTTCTGTCATTGTCAGAGTGAGGCCCAGTGCAAATTGAAGGAACAGCACCTCTTATTTCACCTGGGCAGCTTACAACCCAGTGGCATGAACATTGACTTCTCTAGCTTCAAATAGCCCTTGCTTTCCCTCTCTCTCCATCCCCTCCCCATTCCCAGTTCTCCCACCAGTCTTACTGCCTACATTCCATCTCTGTCCCGCCAGGATTGAACCTAAGTCACTGAAGATGCAACCCAGCAGCTCTACCAGCTCTGCAACTCTGCCACATGCATTGTTATTTAAGACAACTACAAGATGAGTATTGTATCCTAACTTAAGAGTGAAATTGTAAATAAGATGCTTACCAAAAAAAAAGAATTTATTCATCCAACAGAATATAAGAAAAGTCTCAAGTTCCAAGTCTGATTAAGAAAACATGTTGAATGGTCATCTTTCTTATTATTTCCCTTCACAACCCCCCCACACACCCTCCCTCTACTCCATTCAGAATACAATTTGGGTTCTAATCAGGCTCAATGAGTGGAGATTATCCTCGGATTAAAAATAACCCAGGCTAGCTTTAATCGAACTTTACTTAACTTTATCTTGCACTAAACATTATTCCCCTCATCATATGTGTCAACGCTGTGGGTGGCTCCATTGTAATCATGTATGGTCTTTCCGTTGGCTGGTTGGCACGCAACTAAAGCTTTGCACTGTACCTCCATACACTTGGCAATAAACTAAAGATAAGCCATGAATAACAATTATCAGTTTCCATACTTAGTTGATAAAGTCTTATTATTCACAGCAGAGACATCAAATATTAGAATTTGCTTTCAGCAGCAGAATAAGTAAGTGATTGTTGTTGACCTTGAAGAAACCCTGACATGGGCTGATCCCTCAACCTAGCTGTGTAAAAATGTCCCAGTAATCCATCACACAAAGTACAACTTTATTTAACTTTTTTTTTAATAGTTTATGCAGTGGGATAAATAAAGAATTATACAAACACATTATAAGTAGATTTTGAAAGATTTCATTCAAAATACGAGGAATTGACAGCAGATTAGTTTTGAGACCTACATATAGTTTGTTAAACAGGAGTACTGATTTCACACACGATAAAAACATAAACATACACAACATAGGGGAGAATTTCATTGAGTAATGACAAATAATGACTGCGAACATTCAGGCAAAATGTTTTTAATATTGTTACAATGGTATTCCATGTATAAATCCATTACTTCTTTGATCTCGCAAAGTTAAACAAATTCTAGATTTCAAATTCTGTGGCCACTGATTCCGAAATGGAAGAATGCGAGGGCAAACTTACAGTGTATTCGCATTGCATGTTCCTACAATACATCTGTGACATTTGTCCCTATGTCAACCATTTTAGTTTTATATGTCCTTTTCTCCAAAAGAAGTCTGTGCTTATTCGCATTTTAAAATAAAGCTGTGTTAATGAACAACATGAAAGCTTAATTGTCCAATGAGGTATAGCTTTCATCATGTCATTTGCTAACATCAACTAGGAAACTTTGCGGGGTTTGTTTTTGAAGACTCATTGCAATTGGTACTTATAAGATTGGCAGAAGAATGGACAAAGAAGCAATCGGAAACTGGTACTCTAAATCGAAACAGTCTTGTGCCATATACCTGGAACTATCTAACATCACTGAGTATATGGAGTTGAACACTTGTGTGCCATGTACGTACCAAAATGTTTGTAGTAATAATACTAATATTTCTCTCTTATTGGAAGTAAAGTTGATGTAAGTTTTTTTGGTGCATTTTATTGTCCTTAACTTTTCATTAATGTCGTCCCTTTGCAGATCCGATTCCAGTAGGATGTCTTCAACTAGTAGTAAGTACCGATTTACATTTGTGACAATTGTATCTCAGCATATACTTGGATCCTTGTGGAATGTATAAGAGGAAGAAAGCTATTGCAGAAAGGAAGGGAGAGGTGTTATTTGTTGCCTGGAACTCTAAAGTGATAGATATGCATGAGGAGTGGAGGGAGGGATGATGCATATTTATAGAAGTCTGTCTTCACTGAATCTGGCCCCTTCCTGTTTGTTCATTTAAGTACTGGCATTGATGTCCTTCCTAAATCGAAGATGCATTGTTTTGATGAATTCGACATGCAATGAGCTGGTTGTAGAGCAGATTTTATGATTTAATTGCAATATGTAAGTGGCATGTTGTTGCAGTGTAGTAACTTTGTGTGAATTTGCATGCCTTACTGATGCATTCATTAACAGTTTGTTTAAATAGCCCGATGCTAGAAGGGACAACATTTGTATGAACTGTGGACCTTGCTATTCACTTCCATCATTAATGTGAAATCATAGATGAAGGCAAAGTCTGCTGCCATTGTTAATAGTCTTGCTAAATATATTTAATTATTTGTTTCATTGGTCAAGAGAAACAAATGAATCTGCAGATAGACACAAAAAGCTGGAGTAACTCAGCGGGCGGGACAGGCAACATGTCTGGAGAGAAGGAATGGGTGACGTTTCAGGTCGAGACCCTTCTTCAGCTTCTGCAGGTGTTTTGCTATTGCAGAATGCACTGGGGCATTTAGGTGGGGTAGTTTGCATTAAACAATACAATTTCTATTTGAAATGCCACCATCGGGATTACTTGTGTTCAATCCTAATAAATAAGCAAGGAAAGTGTGTCATAGTGGCACAGCGGTAGAGTTGCAGCCTTACAGTGCCGGAGACCCAGGTTTGATCCTGACTATGGGTGCTATCTGTGTGGAGTTTGTACGTTCTCACTATTACTTCATGGGTTTTCTCCGGGTGCTCCAGTCTCCTCCCACATTCCAAAAATCTGCAGGTTTCCAGGTTAATTGGCATTTGTAAATTACCTTGTGTGTAGGATAGAACTAGTATATGGGGTGACCATTGGTTGGCGGGGACTCGGTGGGCCGAAGGGCCTGTTTCCACATTGTATCTCCAAAGTCTAAAGAAAGTGTTATTAATTGAAAGTAAATGGGTATGTGGACATCCATAATACAAGAAAGCCCAAGAACAAGGTGACATTTAAAGGACACTTAGGCGTGTTCTTGGATATAAAATGTTTAGAGGGATATGGTCCAGGTGTGGGCAAATGGGTCTAGCTTGGAGGGGGTATATGGGACAGCATGGACGAGTTGGGCCAAAGGGCCTGTTTCTGTGCTGCATGACTCAATGACATGCATCAACTTCTGTCTGATGTCACTCTGACCGATGTCACAGAGCTAAGAGAGGTTCAGAATCAGGAGCTTGGGAATCCTTGCCCCCAGATTCAAGAACAGCTTAATCCCATCAGGCTCTTGAACCACCCTGCACAACGCTGACCATAAGTCTATCTCAGCGCCTAGCGACTATGAACTTTGTAGAGGATTGTACTATGTAGTTCAACTTACACTATTACGGTCTAGTTAGCAAGTATAATTGGTAATTTATTGTATTATTGTTTTTGTATATTTATTTACTGTGTTCATGTGCCTGTAAAGCTGCAGCAAGCAAGGATTTCATTGTTCTGTTCCTGGTGCATATAACAATTAAACATTCTTTACTCTTGACTCATGGCACCAGAGGCAGCTCTGCATTTTGGACCTTGGAACACTTTATTCTGCATTCTGTTTATTTTTACTTTTGTGGTACCTTACATACTCATGTATGGTATCTGATGAAGGGTCCCAACCTGAACCATCATTTGTACATTCCCATCATGGATGCTGCCTGACCCGCTGTTTTTCTCAAGGTTCCAGCATCTGAGTTCCTTGTGTTTCAATGGCATTATTTGCCCAGATAGCACACAAAACAAGCTTTTACACAATCCCAGTACACATGACAATAATAAACCAATAATAGCAAGTTGACTTGTAAAAGTTTGATATAGCAAATAGATGTGACAAAGCTACTGGCATAAAGCATTTCCATCGGACAATATCAAGCAATTATTGTCTCTCTAGGTAATCTCAAACATGCTGATGCTGAATTTATCCTGTCGATTCAGGATCAGATTTTTGCTGTATTAAATTTCTGCATTCATGCCTACTATATTCTGTTGTGCTGAAGCAAAGCAAGAATTTCATTGTCCTATCAGGGACACGACAATAAACTCACTTGAACTCGAACTTGAAAAGGATTTGGCATCAAGCTGAAAAAACATCTGTTTGAAGTGTCTTTTCCCATGGGCTACCTCGTAGCTTTGAGCTGTTCACTTCAGCCTCACAAATGGACACCATGGTGTTTCCTTGGGTTAAAAGGTATTGTATCTTGTCTACCTGTATGCCAAACTAATTCCTTGTGCAAATGCCTGAAGTTTATCTTGCACTTAAAATACTCTGGGAACAATCTATTTCTAATTAAATAGGAAAGTGCACTTAAGCAGACTTGAATTAATTAACAGGCAATCACTTTTTCATAGACAGAATGGCTGTTTAGGGCTTGGAAGTATTTACCAGCATCTTACAAGTTTTCTCTCCCAGTTTACTGGAGATCTACCAAAATGTTTTTTGAACCATCTACTTGGAGATGCTGCTATGATGCCTGTGAGTCATTTCATTTCCCAAAGCTGCCTATTCCCATCCGCCTTTGGTCTAAATAAAACCACTGAAACTATTTAGAAAAATGATATAACCACAATAGTCTGTGGCTTTAAACAAAATACTGGGTCTGGAATGAAAGCTCGGAATGATAATGGAACTAATTATATTTTTATTATTATAAAGGAGAGTTGTGATTTTCGTGAAGATACCTTACTGATTGGAAGTAAAGGAATAATCAATAATAACAACGTTAGGCTTTTAAAAAAAAACTAATGACTGGCAGAAATCCCAGTAATAATAACCTCAGTGTGTGCCTGCTTTTTGTGGCTTTGAAGTGATGCATAGAATTTATGCTGATACGCACAGTCCCCTCACTGACTGAGTGTGTAATCTGTTTTCCATCCTGCATCATTATAGTCCTGGCCATGCTATCTGATGTTGTAAATGCTAAAATAAGTGATCTAATTAGTGCAATGGTCAGAGAAAATGACTGCATCTTAGAAGGCATAATGAATAAAATCATACTGAGTGTATTTTTGAGCCTGCGTGTACAACATAGTTTTCTCCTTCACCATTGCATCACCATCCCAGCCTCCAAAGCATTCGAACCACAATTTTTTTAAACCAATTAATGGAAAACAATGTGAATTTCAGTTCCCCTTAAACAAAAATGCCGTTATTCATCGGGTTAAAGTATGGCTTCTTGTTTAGTGTCAATGCACAAACACTGGGTTCTGTGAGACCCTTTCTTACTGCTCCCCCTCTGTGATCCCTGCTCTTCCTCACTCCAATGGGAATTCTGTGAGACCCTCACTCACTGCTCCTTCTCTGTGTTTTCAACAACCTATTGATATTCAGGATATGCAGCAGGCATTTAAGAAGGGTCAAAATGTTTCAAATTGCTGAAATATATATTACATTTGTTTATGATGTTGGCTGAAGGATAAATGCTGGTCAGATTGCAGGGAAGTTTTTTTTCCATCATTATTGCCATGGAACTTTTTGCAACCACTAAACGATGTGATGTGGTGAGAACAAAATGGCCCATTGAGGAACATAAAGAGATTTTCTGATATCCCGCACAAACATAGCCTGCTTAAAATAACTTTCTACCTAGAACCAAAATGCTACAAGTGCTGGAAATCTGAAATGAAATGCTCAGGTTGCCATACAGCATGTGTGGAGAAAGATACACAAATAACGGGTCAAGTTGACATTTCCCGATACAAGATACATTTATTTGTCACATGTGCCAGTTGGCACAGTGAAATGTGATCACCGTACAGCCATACAGTAAAATAAAGAGCACATCCTGCATCATTGCTAATGTGGAGAATGTTCTTGGATTGGAACATAGATCACCCAGCACAAGAACACGCCCTTTGGCCCACAATGTCTGTGCCGAACATGATGACAAGAGAGTTTAATACCCTTCCATTCTCTACATCTCCATGTGCTAATCTAGAAACCTCTTAAATGTCATGCTATAAACTAAAGCTAGAATGGATATAGACCCAAAAGTTGGAGTAACTCAGCGAGTCAGGCAGCGTCATTAAGGAATAATAATAATAATATCTTTTATTGTCATTGCACGTCAGTGCAACGAGATTTAGTATGCAGCTCCAACCGATGAAAAAGAAAAGTAAAATAAATAAATAAGCTGTGTGTCGTGACCATCCGAGGGAGACAGTCCAGGGGGGATGGGGGGCACTCAGCAGGGCCGGTTCAGAGCCGCTATAGCTCTTGGAATAAAGCTGTTTCTGAGTCTGGAGGTTCAGGCATAGAAGGCCTTGTAACGTCTGCCGGAGGGAAGTAGTTCGAACAGACCGTTACAGGGGTGTGATGAGTCTTTATGGATGCTGACGGCCTTCCTGAGGCACCGTGTGTGGTAGATGCCCTCCAAGGCTGGTAGCTCTGTCCCAATGATCCTCTGCGCTCTGTGGACGACGCGCTGAAGAGCTCTCCTCTCCGCCTCCGTGCAGCTGAGATACCACACAGAGATGCCATACGTTAATATGCTCTCTGTGGTGCAGCGGTAAAACGTTGTCAGCAACTGTTGGGGCAGACCAGTCTTTTTTAATGTCCTCAGGAAGAACAGTCGTTGCTGTGCCTTCTTGACCAGCGCAGCGGTGTTGGTGGACCATGTGAGGTCCTCTGAAATGTGAGTGCCCAGAAACTTAAAGCTGGACACTCTCTCCACACTTTCCCCGTAAATGGAGATTGGGGCGTATTCTCCATTATGGGACCTCCTGAAGTCAATTATCAGCTCCTTGGTCTTGGAGGTGTTTAGTGACAAGTTGTTACGTGCGCACCAGTCCGCCAGGTTCTGCACCTCCGCCCTGTATTTTGTTTCATCACCGTTGGTGATCAGCCCAATCACTGTTGTGTCGTCTGCAAACTTCACGATGGTGTTGGTGTCGAATGCAGGAACACAGTCGTGGTGAAGAGGGAGTAGAGCATGGGGCTTAGTACACAGCCCTGTGGTGTGCCGGTGCTCAGGGTGATAGTGGAGGACAGGTGCGGGCCCAGTCTCACTGCCTGCGGTCGCTCCGTCAGAAAGTTCAGGATCCAATCGCATATCGGCGAGCTGAGGCCTAGCTGGTTGAGTTTGGTGGTGAGCTTGGTGGGGATGACCGTATTGAATGCAGAGCTATAGTCAACGAAGAGCATCCTCACGTACGTGCCTGTCTGTGTCGTTTCAGGTTGAGACCTTTTTTCAGACTGACCTGAAACGTCACCAGAGATACTGCCTAACCCGCTGAGTTAGTCCAGTTTTTTGTATCTATCTTCGGTTTAAACCAGCATCTGCAGTTCCTTCCTACACTAGAATGGGTAACGGTGAGATATAACAAGGGACAAAACAAATCACTGATAAGAGTAGTTTCTAAGCCTCCTAGCTGCAGCTGTGATGTAGGCTGTAGGATCAATCAATAAGTAAGTTGCACTTCTAACAAAGTTAACACAAGAATCATGGTGAACTTACATTTTCATAGCCTGGTCTAATCAAATTGACAAAAGTACATTGAAAAACCAATTCATGAAATGAGCATTGATACATTTACATAGTGCAGTTTGTCATGGATTTAATCCGGAAACGGACTATATTATTACTATATTTTTGTCTTGTGTAATAAGACAAGGTTAGTTGATTCTGATCCAATTGTAAGGGGAAACCCTTAGGGGTGATAATGGATTTTTGTCATCATTTTGAAAATGCCATACTTCACACCAGAAACTAGAGCCTTAGGTAAACTCAGTTAAATATGAAGGATGGGATAAAATGGCAAATGATCCATTAACTGCGAGCAAGAAACTGCTGTGTGAGCTCATCTGGTCAGGCAGCATCTGTTGAGGGAAATAGACAGACGATATTTTGGGTCAGGAACTCATCTTTCCATTTCCCTCAACAGATGCTGACCTGCTGAGTTCCTCGAGTAGTTTAGCCTTAGCTCAAGATTCCACCATCTGCAGTATCTGTTTCACAAACTGTCTTGGGTGGGTAATCTGAAAGATTACTTGGGCTCAGCCCAGAGATGGGTTTGGTTTGGATGTTTTAACGTTATACCTCCAGCACCCAAACCAGAACATAGTGGGATACTCATTCTTGAATCAAGTAACAATTGTTATCTTATGCTTTGGTCTTGATCCGGCAATTTATCTCGGGTTACTTAAGTGTAACTTAAGACTGGCAGAATCACTGAAAGTGGACTGTGTTTATATTTAAATGAGTAACTCAATCGCACACAAAAAACAAGTAAGGATGTTGACTTAATTATTCCAAGGAAATAGATGTCCATCAATTGCAGGCAAATTCTAAAAATAAATTGCAATGATATTATTATCTTTTGGTTAAAAAACAGATATAAAGTGCTGGAGTAACTCAACAGGTCATGCAGGATCTCTGGAGAGCATGGATAGGTGATGTTTTGGGTCGGGATACTTCTTCAGACTGATGATCAAAAAGCCCTCACCTATATACACCAGTCTCTCACCAAGCTTTCTCCTGCCCCACCTTTCTCCCAGCTTTCTCCTCACCCCTCCACCTCAATCAGTCTGAAGGATCCCAACCCGAAATGTTCCCCAGAGATGCGTCTCGACCCGATGTTGGGGGAGCCCAGAACCAGGGGCCACAGTTTAAGAATAAGGAGTAAGCCATTTAGAACGGAGACGAGGAAACACTTTTTCTCACAGAGAGTGGTGAGTCTGTGGAATTCTCTACCTGGGCGGTGGAGGCAGGTTCTCTGGATGCTTTCAAGAGAGAGCTAGATAGGGCTCTTAAAAATAGCGGAGTCAGGGGATATGGGGAGAAGGCAGGAACGGGGTACTGATTGGGGATGATCAGCCATGATCACATTGAATGGTCGAATGGCCTACTCGAAGGGCCGAATGGCCTACTCCTGCACTTATTGTCTATTGTATATTGAAATGTCACCCATTCATTCTCTCCAGAGATGCTGCCTGTCCCACTGAGTTACTCCAGCATTTTGTGTCTATTCTCCAGAGATACTGCCTGATCCGCTGAGTTACTCCAGCACTTTGAGTCACTTTTGGTAAACGAGCATCTGCATTTCCATGCATCTCCTATTATCTTTTGTTTGGCAGCTTTAAAACCTTTGCAATAGGTATTTTTTCCTCCCCTATAAATTTGAATTGTTTTGGAAATGTACTTACAGCCTGTAATTAGTCAGGATTTCCTGATTGCTACCAGCAACTATTTTCAAAGACCTTATCTGAAGGCAGCAGCAGGAAAGGTATTGGCCCTGCTTCAGACTCGGCCACTCTCAGTTACATATCAAAGGGTTGCAGTGCATAAGCTTAGTGGAAGTATTTGTCTCTTCAGGAAGCATGCTACCAAAACATGTTCATGTTAAATCAGAGTTTTTACTGAGGCGATTAGATGGAAGTAATTTTACATGTGACCATTTTCATTAAAGGGATTTCATTTGTTACCTTGTAAGCCCTGGAATCTTGTGTATTTTTAACAAAATTGAGTATTGCAATAATGTGAAAAGCTGGAAAAGTAGCAAAATTAATTTCTTGTCTTAAAACTAGGATGTTTTTTTCATTTCTGCGTATATGCTGCCTTTCTTCGGACTATATATTTTTTGTCACATTGGCCTTCACAGTCGGTATTGAGTATAGGAGTTAGGAGGTCATGCTGCAGTTGTATAAGAAGTCGATGAGGCCACAGATTGTGTTAAGTTTTGGTCACCATGTTATAGGAAAGCTGGAATAGATGCAAGGAAGATTCATGAGGAAGATGCCAGGATTCAAGGGCTTGAGCTATGGGGTGAGGTTGAGCAGACTAGGTCTCTACCCTGGAACGCAGGAGTGATCGTATGGAGCTGTACAAAATCACGAGAGCAATAGATAGGGTTAATGCAGTCTTTCAGAGTAGAGAACCAGACGACATTGGTTTAAGTTGAGGGGGGAAAGATTTAAGAGGAACCTGATTTACACGCTAGAATTTAGAAGATTGAAGGGGGATCTTATAGAAACTTACAAAATTCCTCAGGGGTTGGACAGGCTAGATGCAGGAAGATTATTCCCGATGTTGGGGAAGTCCAGAACTAGGGGTCACAGTTTAAGGATAAGAGGGAAGTATTTTAGGACCGAGATGAGAAAATCATTTTTTACACAGAGAGTGGTGAATCTATGGAATTCTCTGCCACAGAATGTAGTTTAGGCCAGTTCATTGGCTATATTTAAGAGGGAGTTAGATGTGGCCCTTGTGGCTAAAGGGATCAGGGGGTATGGAGAGAAGGCAGGTACAGGATACTGAGTTGGATGATCAGCCGTGATCATATTGAATGGTGGTGCAGGCTCGAAGGGCCGAATGGCCTACCCCTGCACCTATTTTCTATGTTTCTATGAATAACTTTTTTACACAGAGTGGTGGGTGCATGGAACGAGCTGCCAAAGGAGATAGTTGAGGCAGGTGCTGTCGCAACTTTTAATGCCCCGTCCCTGAACGGAAACCTCTGGAGACTTTGCGCCCCACCCAAGGTTTCCGTGCGGTTCCCGGAGGTTGCAGGTGGTTGCCGGAGGTTGCAGGTAGTGGAAGCAGGTAGGGAGACTGACAAAAACCCCCAGGAACCGCACGGAAACCTTGGGTGGGGCACAAAGTCTCCAGAGGTTTCTGTTCAGGTTTCCTAAGTGGGACAGGGGCATAAGAAGCATTTGGATAGGTACTTGGATAGGACAGATTTTTAGGCATGCTAGACCAAGTGCAGACTCGTTGGGTCTGCTCCCCCAACGCAAGATACCACCACTCACCCGTTCCCCCAACGCAATATTGGACCACTCACGCATACCCCCAACTGCGTAGGTGCGGCTCATTTCTCTTCATCCCCCTGCACTTCCTCCACCATCCCTCTTCAATCCCTAGAGAGTGAGGGGTGGTAGAGAAGGAGGGGTGGGCAGGGCGGGAGGGGAGGTGAGTAGAGAGGTAGGGTAGAGGGAGGGGGTAGAGAGGGAGAGGGTAGAGAGAGAGAGGAGGGGGGTAGAGTGGGGAGGGAGGGTAGAGAGAGGGGGTATAGAGGGAGGGGTTAGAGATGGTGGGAGTGAGGTTAGTTAGGGAGGGGGCATCTCCCTGCTCCACCACTCCCCAGCTCTCTCCTCCACCGCCTCCCCCCCCCCATCTCCCTCCACCACCCAACTCCTGATCTACCACCCCACTACGCACCCCATGTCCCTCCTCCTCCTTATTTCCCTCATCCTCCTCCCCTCCCATTCCCTGCCCCAGGACCTACCCAGGATGTAGAGCAGCGCCAGGGCCTGGAACTCGGCCTGGTTCTCGTACTCGGGCTGGCCTTAGTTGTAGACTCCATCCGTCAGCTCGGCCGCTGCCTGGCATCCAGTGGGCTCGTCCTTGACCCCGGACCCAGGCTCGTCCTTGGTTCCAGCGGCGGCTTTTTGGTCGGCCCCGGCCACGGCCCCATCCCAAGCCCCGGGCTCTACCCTCACACCAGCTCCAGCTCCCGGCTCGGCTGTAGCCCGTGGCCCCATCCTCCCCACCAGGTAATCGGGGGGCCGGCAGCCACCGCCATCCCTCGTTCATCGTAAGCACTGGAGTGCCCCTCCCTGAGTCCTGTCCTGCCTTGCGAGTGCATAGTGACGTCACTCGGGGCTTTTTTTCCCCAAAACGGGTGAGTCTTTGGGGCTGTTTTTTAAATTTAAAGGATTAATAACTTTGGAAATATAGGTGGGAATGCAACGGGAAGATGTTTAGCGCCACGACGGGAGAAATGTGAGTAGGATATGTGAAAATGGGAAGGCTGTGGCCTAGCGTTTGGAAGAAGATAGGAAAAGTAGATTGACACATTGTGGGCAAACACACACAAACAAGACAAAGACTTTTAGTTATATAGAGATGGGCTAAATGCAGGCAGGTGGGAGTAGTGTAGATTGGGCATGGTATTCGGCGTGGGCATGTTGGGCTGAATGGTCTGTTTCCATTCTTATGACTGCATTTTTTCCACAAATGTTGTGTATTGGATCTGATGTCATTGAAGGTAGATTTTGATTGTTTGGTTGTTCATTTGTATTATACGTTGGTAAAGTAAATCTCCTGAATCGTTAGTGCGTGCATAATAATGCTGTGTCCAGAGGATTTACTCAAATATATAATCACTTTTGGCAGACTAAATTAAAAATTGGCTGCCTCCATTTGCAAGGTTAACATTTTAGTTATGAAATGCTGTATAATTGGGTCCAGATTAATCCTGAAGCTAATGATTTCTCTGCTCCCTATTCATAAAGCAGGAATGTTTAAAATTGGGTAATGTCCTGCTGGGCATGGTCAAATAATCTCCTACTAAAAGTCAATAAAGTCCAATAACCCTATTTTCTTTGCTCCACCTGTGTCATGTTTTCCTTGTACTTAATATTTTTAACATGTTCATTACAGATATTTTAATGGGAAAAAAACTTGCAAGACTGAAATGAAAGTGTAGACATGAGCGTCTTTAGAATCTTTTATGAAAAAGACGGCTTGATTTTCTTTTCAAAATGCTCCATCCTTTTCTGGAACTAAATTGATTTGCACATGGGATATATGTATAAAAAGTGTTATGAAAGGGAGTAAAGTTGATTTGATATAGAGTAACTGTAAATTTGCCCCCATAGTGTGTTGGGAGTGGCTGCGAAAGTGGATAACATAGAACTAGATGTGAAAAGATGATTGAACTTTGGTGTAGACTCGGTGGGCCAAAGGGTCTCTGTTTCCATGCTGTATCTTTCAATTAATCCATTCCCCATCTGTATGTTCACCAACATTCCTAGCCACAGTCTGGCCCCTGGTTCCCTGGACACACTAGGACTGATAGGAGCAGTCAATGGCTCAGTGAAGAGTTGGATTAATATTGGACACATGGTTGAAATACACTGCAGTTCTGTGATGTTACACCTTAAAATATTAGTGATGCCACGGGGATCACAGTTTTAACTTTTACCCCCCATTTACGTTTAACTTAACATTTAACTCTCGTCTTAATCTTTCATCCTAATATTTTGTTCTTGACAGAAACTCTTCTAATGAGTATTTAAGAACGGTCTTCCACAAGGATAGGGTATTGCCTCAAAGTCAGTTGCAGGAGGTGCCCCCGGGACCAGAGGCGGTTGGGTGAGGAGAGGGATGCCGGTTTGCGGGCCGAGCCGGTCGAGGGCGATGCAGTAGCCTGGGATTACCTGGATCAGTACATTCAGCGCGACTTTGGACTTTGGTCTTTTGTAAATGGCGCTAAAAGATGGCAACTTGTGCATGTGTGTGTGTTATGCAAAATACTTTCACTGTGTAGTGCACACGTGACAATAAAGAACCAGTGAATATCAGAAAACATTCTTTGTCTGGCACCATGTCATAGCCTAGAGCATAATTCCAGTCACGATATCTGAAGAAGGGACTGTTAAATTTCTGAATGTTCTTATCTGTAATCTAGTTCAGCCGATTTACTTTTATCCAATTTTACAAAGACGTTGAGTTTGTCATATTCTCTCATGCAATAATAATGTAAATTAATGTTTTATTAAAATTAATATATAAGTTTTAAGGCACTAGCACACACTACTCAGTATTATAACATTTTACATTTGACTTGATTAACTAATAGCTTTGCTATTAATTTGCTTAGTTTGCTTGTAAAAAATGCCATTGACACATTTGATCTATTTTTAAGGTGAGCTGGTGCAGGAAGAAGGGCAGGACCCTTTCCAGGTGTCTGTGCATCTTCTTGCGAACCCTGGTGAATCTCGAGGATTGCAGCAAACCTTGGATTGCCTGTTGCATTGGATTAGCCCAGACATCCAGTTGTTTCATGTTTCAGAACGGGCAAGCCCAATAATACATTGCAAGTCACAGCACCGAAAAAGCTCTGTCTATCCTTCTCTCTCTGTTATTCTGTTTCTACACGAAGACTTTGGTGAAGAACGGATTTTGCAAGTTCATGACTTTTTCCAGGGTTTACCATGGCAATATCATCACAGCGAGAGTGTCGGTGGGAAAATTCTTCCTTACATGATTTGCTGCCAGGACTTCTACTCTCTGGATGCTAACATGCCAATCTGGGCCGTGAGGCAAGTACATTATGGCAATGAGATCTTACGGATTACAGTGAGCTGCAGTTATGAGAATTTTGAGGATGCTGTCAAACTCTATGAATTAATCTTGCACAAGAAAGCTGCTGTGCAAAAAACGGATTTCTGCTGTTTTACCATATACTCCAGCCACAATTTCTGCATCCAGCTCTCGTTAAAACAGTTGCCACTTGGAATTACCGTTGACCTTAAAGAATCGGCCGTGCTACAGTTCAGAGTGCATGCGATTGGGGAGTTGGTGCCACTTCTTCCAAACCCCTGCATCCCCATCAGCAACACCAGGTGGCAAACTGAAGACTATGATCGAAACAAGATCCTTTTCCAAGTAAGTATCGTGTATTGAATAAGTGTTGACAGCTTCTGGCAGTAGAATAAATGACCTATAAAGAAGTTAGCTGTAATTATACTCACACCGTGTAATTGAGGTGGTGAATTCTGATCCTTCCAGAGCATTATGGAAATCAACACTGATAATTAACCATAGTTCATGCCATGCCATACTTATAAACAGAAAAAAACTGTAAGAGGAAAATATCAGCTTGTGTGACAAACATCTTCAATCTATAACAATTCCCTTGCATTTAATAGCCATTATGTTTTAGAACATTAAAATTGCAAATGCTAGAAATCCAATTATAATTTGGAGATATAGCATGGAAATGGACACTTTGACCCACCAAATCCATGCCAACCTCCCATTCACACCACATCTATGTTATCCCACTTTCTCACCCATTCCTTCACCACTTGGGGCAATTTACAGAGGCCAATTAACCTACAAACCATCACGCCTTTGGGGTGTGGGAGGGAACTGGAGCAGCCGGAGAAAACTCGCTCGGAGAGAACTTGCAAGCTCTACACAGACAGCACCTGAGGTCAAGACCCCCGGTCTCTGGCAGTTGTACCAGTTGCGCCATGGTGCCACCAATCTAAGAGCAGCTAATGCTGGAAACACTCAGCAGGTCAGGTAGCATCTGTGGAAAGAAAGAGAATGAACATTTCAAATGGGGACCCCTCCTAAGAACTGTAATTTTCGTTATTGCTTTCCATGCAGCTCAAATAGCAGCAGGTATCATCTTTCATTACGCAATTTATTTTCAGCTCATTGAAATAAAAATCTCCCAGTGCAGGTATTTGTTTCTTATGTTTGTCAAAAATATTATTAATTGAAAAATGTAATATTCAAAGGTACACAAAAATGCTGGAGAAAATCAGCGGGTGCAGCAGCATCTATGGAGCGAAGGAGATAGGCAACGTTTCGGGCCGAAACCCAAGGGTTTTGGCCTGAAACGTTGCCTATCTCCTTCGCTCCATAGATGCTGCTGCACCCGCTGATTTTCTCCAGCATTTTTGTGCACCTTCGATTTTCCAGCATCTGCAGTTCCTTGATAAACACAATATTCAAGTTGGATTGAGATCAGTTTCGTCCACTTTTGGGTCATTTATATCCTCCCAAGTCAAATGTTGTCTACCTTAAGGGCCTATCCCACTTTCATGACCGAATTCACAATCTCTGCCGAGTTTGCCCTTGACTCGTACTCGCAGCATGGTCGTCACGAGGGCGTAATGCTAGTCGTAGGTACTCGTGGCATCAAGTAGGTCGGGCCGTTTTTCTAGCCTGATGAAAAATGTCCACGAGTAAAAAAGGTCATGAAAGTGGGGCAGGCCCTTTATGCGAGTGTGGGACAGAGCATGGTTTAATGTTGACAAGCTGAATCCACTTAATGCCTTTAGCTCTTTTAGTGAGTTTGTTGGTTTAGTGCATGTGAAAATCATAGATTGTTGAAGTGTTCATTGCTCTAGTATATTCTACATTGCCACAATGACTATAAATGTAAAAATCAAAAATCCACATATCAAATGTGCTGTACAAAAATAGGCCACTCTGCTGAACTGGTCAAAAGACATAATCAAGCTGCCTTCCACCCAAATGTACCTAGTCCACTGTGAAATTGTTTCTGTTCCTTTTGTTCAAACCCTCCCCCCACCTCCATGTGCCCAAGTGTGCTGATACAGCTTCCTCAACATGCATTTACGTTCCTTTAACAGTAATAATCCGTCATTCCTGGGGTAACAAGATCTGTCCTCAATTCCAATTGCATTTATTGAATGCTTGATTTATTAATTGAGTCTCAAAAAGCGCATGAATTCTGAACTGGGTCTTTCTCTGCAACTATTCCATTAAAAACTTTTATAAAATTGTGGCATATTCCATTAGTAGAAAGCTGATTGTTCAAGCCAAAATCATTTCACTGTTCTGCCCTTTGTGGAATAAAAATGTTTCTTAACTCACAAACCTTCACGTTTAGCACCTTCTTAAAATTACCATTTTTAAAATTACCAATTTAAGATAATTAACTATTTAATATGTTAATATGTTAATGGCTGTATTTTTTAACCGTGCTTTTAATTAATAAGTTTAGATCTTAAGCAGGTTCATTGTGAATAAAATAAGCATATTTTGATTTCTTGTTGCAACCAATATTGTGTACCTTTTTTGGAATTGTGCTGATCTGTTTTGTCTATTTTCCTGCCAACAGGTGAGAGGGAGCATTCGATATGTGGACAGAAATTGCTCTGCTGCTCCTGTGCACAGTAACAGTGGCTTTAGCAATCACTTGTGCAGTTCAGTGTCATGCACTCAAAATTCCCTTTCGGAAAAGTGGCCTTACAGTAGTCAAATGCCTCACGACAGGAACAGAATGTTCTCTGCTTTGGCAGCAGATGCGGAAGAGAGGAAAGATGTGAAAGGAAAGCAGCGGACCAATTTGCATGGGATGCTGGACAGGAACGAAAGCAGCACACCGGAGAGTTTGTGCAGCACGCCCAAGAGCAGCTCCTGTTACTCGTCGCAACGCAGCAGTCCAGCGACCACATCACGCAGCGATTTGGCATTCCACCACAACGCACCCGCAAAGATCCGAAACCTTGATCACGAAACCTCTGCTGCAATACAAATTGCAGAAACGGACGTTGACACCGGCTTTGTCGTTACAAAGTCAAATCCATTCATTGGTGCTAGTCCCTGCTCTTTATCTGCGCTTTCCACGGGCATAAAGAGTAGTTCTCCTAACTCAAGTACGAAAAGCCGTGTATTAAAACCCACTCTAATGTCTCCCGAGACGAACAGTAATTTTAGTAAAAAATGGCCGACCTCAAACAATGAAGAGAAGTCGCCTCGTGTTTGTCACAAACCACCAGAAGCACCACAGCAGTTTTGTCAAAGTCACACAGAGGAAGAAGAGTTTTTTATTTAGACAAACAAATGTCATGTATTACTTTAATCCGTAAGGCGCAATTATAACGAATAAATACTTGCAAGGGATAACATTATGGAACAATAAATTGCAAATATTTTGTCATTTGTTTTCAAGCAAATATACATCAGACTCGAATGTTTAAAAAAAAAATTAATTCTGTTAACATTTCACTTGCACTATGTGGATTTATCCTGTAAAAATAGAAACACAAAATCCAGTAGTCGGATGATGAAATTTTCTTCAAATTATTAAATGAATAATTTAATTCTAATGTTGGCTTGGAGTTGCAGAAACTGCACATAATTATATCTGTGGCTCTAATCTGCTAAGTAAGCACTTCAGCAAAAAATATTTTAGTTAAACGGTCTCATTTTGATGTTTAACTAAACTCTGATGTACATATTAAAGTCACTGTAAGACCGTGCATAAGGACATCTTTTTAAAATGTTAAACAGCTTTTGGTAACTTGGTGCCTGTTTGGATTTTTTTCCTATTATTTGTCAACTCTGGATACTAGTTTGGTATTGGAAGATAGGTTCTCCGGAGGAGTTATCTTAATGAACATTACATGAATATCAGTTTATCCACCGCAGAGTTTATGATTTCAGTTGTGATTGCTGTTAATTTAGATTACCTCTGCTCAGTACAAAAAGAGAAGATGCAGAAAATACTTATTAGGTCCGGCTGTATCTGTGGAAAAAGAAACGTTTCAGGTCAGAGTTACTTTAGTTTTAGGATACAGCGTGGAAACAAACTTTTTAGTCGACCAATGATCCCTGCACACTAACACTATCACAATTTTACCAAGCCAATTAGCCGACAATTAATCTGTCCATCTTTGGCGTGTGGGAGGAAACCGGAGCATCCGGAGAAAACCCACGCAGTCACGACGAGAACAAACAAACTCCGCACAGATAGCACCCATAGAGAGGATTGAACCCATGTCTCTGGCGTGCAAGGCAGCAACTCTACCACTGTGGCACCCTGAACCTTCCTGACAAAGGGTCTCCAACTTAAACAAATAATTCTGTTTCTCTTCCTGTAGATGTGGCCTGACCAGCTGAGCATGTTCTGCATTTTCTTTTTTTGTTTCAGATCTGTCATTTTAATTAAATTTTCATCTCTGCTCGGTAAATTGTTCAAGTTGTTATCTTCTTTTACTTAGACACTCGTGTTTAAATAAAGAGAAAAGATTTAACGTGAGACCTGAACATTTACTATGTTTCTAATGGTTTCGTGATTTTTAAGCAGGATATTTGAGATTTAAAAAAATATAGCATTTTCATAATAGGAGTAAAAGTTGTTCAATTAAGAAAATATTTTCATCGCCATCTCAGGTGACAAATTCTACACAATTAATTTTTATAAAGTTAAACCACACTTTCCCCCCCTAAATCTTCTAAATCAGATCCTCCTGCAAGGAAACAGAGGGTGCCTCAAGATAGAATAATAACTATCCAATCATACTTGGTTTCCAGCATTCACCTATATACTAATTCTATGCCCTACACACTAGGGACAATTTACAGAAGTCAATGAACCCACAAACCTGCACATCTTTGTAATATGGGAGGAGCGTGAAGCACCTGGAGAAAACCCTCTCGGTCGCAGGGAGAATATACTAGCTCCGTATCGACAACGCCCATAGTCGGCATCGAACCTGGGCCTCTGGCGCTGTAAGGCAGCAGCTCTAACACTGCTGCTTTATTTGCTAATATTCACCACTGGGAAATGTCAGTTATAAGAAAGATGGCTTCTCTTACCAAACGCTTCTAAATATTCAGAGATACTGTGGTGAAACAGATTTATCACAGTTACAGGACCAAAAGTACACAATATTCAAATTCCTGTCACTTTATAGAACCTCTTCCTATATCTACTCCCAAACCACCACCACCGCTGAGAAGAATAAAGACATGGACACTTTCAAATCAAAGCATCTCTCCAACCATATCCATCCTCCTGAATAATACAATATCAGTATTCATTCTACACTGATGGGATAATCTCACCCATTTATGATCACAGTGAGAGCCGCATTACTGCTGGAATGTAGCAGTTCAAGGAGGCCTATCACTGGCATGCAGAATATGGCCAATTTGTACACCCTTCCAAATTGTCCACACCTCTGAACGAATTTGAAAGAAATCATGGGTGGCACAATGGAACAGCAATAGAGTTGCCTTACAGCACCAGGGACCCGGGTTTGATCCTGACTACAGATGCTGTCTGTACGGAGTTTGTACGTTCTCCCTGTGACCACATGGGTTTTCTCCAGGTGCTCCGGTTTCCTCACACACGCCAAAGACATACAGGTTATGTTAAGGTTCATTTCTTAACGACAGACAACTCACCATGGGTTAGGTAAACCAACTCAAGCTTTACTGATCATCAGCCGGCGAGAGTGTCAGGGAGACAGTCAAGTATGCAACAGACACTTAACTCTCCCGGGCTACCACTCTAGTGAATGAAAACATACAGCATCTTTTGTAGTATTTTGGAAACCTAGTCACAAGTTTATACAGAGTTGCAGCAATGATGTTTAACAAATCAATCACAGGCTGTACCCATTCAAAGTATGCTTGTCACTAATACAATACACTTGTCATTCTATGGTTAAGTCAATCACAAACTTCAGTTACAAAACCCCTAAACACCAGGAACTTAGTCAAAAGCCCAACATTTGCAATTTTGTCTTAAACAATGTAAGCGTCAATATCAGTAACACCACAGAAGATTTCTGTTTACAGAAATGTCCAAGTCCCCAGGAAACACATCCTCTCCCACTATTGTTAATGGGTTTTTGCTTGGGCATAACAGGAAGCACTATCAGAAAAGCTTGGTATGCAGGCTTCCTGATCCCCATAGTTCCTCTAATATGGTACAGAATTATAAAACTTCAGTTTATTCAGAACCCAAAAAAGTCAAGCTAATCCTTTACTTAATAAAATATTTCACACTTCCATTATTTCATAACCAGGATATTCTCAGTTAATTGGCTTTGGTAAAAATGATAAATTATCCCGAGTGTGTAACAGTGCTAGTGCACACGGTGATCACTGGTCGTCGTGGGCCGAAGGGCCTGTTTCCGTGCTGTATCTATAAAGCCTGAAGTCTAAAGTTGCAAAGAGTTAGTGTGTATGGACAAGGAGAAAAGTCTTGGGGTGAATTTTGGATATTCTGATAAAATCATATTCAAAATATTAACTGTTTTCAAAAGGTGCTGTGAGTATACTTCATTGTGTGTTTTTTAATCAATTTCCTGGCATTTATAATGATCTCTATTATATTTAATAAAATGTAATTGATGTTTAATATTTATATCCAAGTGTTGGGCCAATTAGTAAATTAATTATAATACATTTATTTTGTGACCGTGATGGGATTCCATAAATAAGTTCGCTATCATACTATTCTTGATTACTGCAGCTAATCCAAATCATTTGTTTAATTTATTTTAATTGTGTAAATTATCATGATCGTAACTTTAAAAGGCATCATGTCATATCTACATTTCTACAATAATGGAAGGAACTAAACTGGTATGTCAGAAGAGTGGGATAAGGCTTTTTTCCATTGTAGGTATTCTTAAGTCATTCAGATCTGTAAATGAGGTGCATTTTGTGCTATTTTCACATGATGAGATTGCCCATTAATGTTAAAGATGAGAATGCAAAATTGGTCAAAAAGTGTAATGGTTGATCTCTATCAGAATTGCTATGTTGATAAAGGCAGCTTTCCAAACCTCTGGAAACTGCTGGAAACATTTATTGACCCTCTTGTAAATTCTATTGAAAACATCTTGGTTATATCATTTTAATGGCTCCAAGAAATCCCAAACCACTTTACAACCAATCTAGCATTTTTCAAAAAAACTAGTCACAGATGTAATATAGGAAATGAAGCTACCAATTTGTGCACAGCTAGCTCCTATAAACATTTCCCGATGTTGGTGGAGTCCAGAACCAGGGGTCACAGTTTAAGAATAAGGGGTAGGCCATTTAGATGAGGAAAAACCTTTTCATCCAGAGAGTTGTGAATCTGGAATTCTCTGCCCCAAAAGGCAGTGGAGGCCAATCCATTGTATGTTTCCAAGAGAGAATTAGCTATAGCTCTTAAGGCTAACGGCATCAAGGGATTTGGGGAGAAAGCAGGAACATGGTACAGCTTTTGGATGACAGTGCTGGCTCGAAGGGCTGAATGGCCTAAACCTAATGTAGACCCTAGCAGAACCCATTGTAGAAGTAGGAACTTCTCTGGCCCAGACAAGCTAAGCCCTTGTTATCTTCCTGTTCCCACCAGGGACTTGGGTGTCTAAAAACATTCACAGATTACCGTCTTATCACAGAGTGTGGAAAGGAAAACTTTCCAATAGTCTGCTGAGAAATATCTTCTTCATGATGTCGGGTCTGATGACAGTTTAATGATATCCAGAGGAATTTACTGCAGAATACATTCTGTGCAAGTAGCTCAGGAAAATAAATAATTTCTTCCACAAAGATGTAATCGTCCACAAGTTTTTAATAAGCATTCAGTCCTAACTTAATTTCATCAATTATTTTTAATTACGTTATTTTTGTTGTCGTAAGCTTTATTACTTTAAACATTGAGGCTTTATTGTATTAACTCTGCTGCCTTTCAATCTGTTTACAAGTTCCAGATCACAAGATTAATGTGGGTGACGAAGGCTTTTCAGCTGAGAATACCACCTGCGAGCAGAATGTGGCTGTTTATCATTGGAGTTCAGTGTAATAATCCCAACTCCCTTCAGGGCAACGTTCTTGTGAAAGAGTAGCAGCTTGTTCTTGTGTCTGAACTCCCCGTCATAACCCAAGGACTGTCTTCTATTGATTATTTTGTTTTGGTATATCTGTAAGCCTTGTTCTATGTTTATTAAGGAGCATTTTCCAACTCCCACGCTCACCCCCTCATTAAAATGCATTTATAGGAGCTGAACAAGTAAAGCTAATCCAGTTCAAGAGGCAAAATACTGTGGATATATGGATCTGAAATCTAAACAGTAAATTATAAATTTGCTGCATCTTCCACTGGCATTCGTAACTAATTAGGTTTTACAAAGAAAATTATAGCACAGAAACGGCCTTCAGCCCATAATGTCTGTGCCAAGAATGATACCATTGCCAAGTTTTATCTGCCTGTACATAAAACATATCCATCAATTCCCTACAAAACTTACTAAATTCTTAAGGGGTTGGACAGGCTAGATGCAGGAAGATTGTTCCCGATGTTGGGGAAGTCCAGAACAAGGGGTCACAGTTTAAGGATAAGGGGGAAATCTTTTAGGACCGAGATGAGGAAAACATTTTTCACACAGAGAGTGGTGAATCTCTGGAATTCTCTGCCACAGAAGGTAGTTGAGGCCAGTTCATTGGCTATATTTAAGAGGGAGTTAGATGTGGCCCTTGTGGCTAAAGGGATCAGGGGGTATGGAGAGAAGGCAGGTACAGGATACTGAGTTGGATGATCAGCCATGATCATATTGAATGGCGGTGCAGGCTCGAAGGGCCGAATGGCCTACTCCTGCACCTATTTTCTATGTTTCTATATCCATGTACTTATCTCTAGTATTTGATATTTCCATCCTGGGTAAACAGAAGAATTTAATTGTCTAACCTATCAATGCTTCTCATAATTTTCCGATCTTCCCACAACCTCCAGCGTTCTAGGAAAACAATCCAAGTGCGTCCAACTTCTCCCTGTAGCTAATAGCCCCTAATACAAGCATCACTTTAGTAACCCTGCTCTGCACCCACTCCAATCCTTCCACATCCTTCCTGTAATCTCCTGCTCCATTTATCTTTTCCAGCTCTCCCTAGTGCAATCAGTCTGAAGAATGGTCCCGACCCAAAACGTTGCCTGTCCATTCCTTCCGGGGTCCGAATTTGGTCAGTTTTCATTCAATGTTGATGAATCAGGATGGACACAAAGTGTAGGAGTAAGTCAGCAGGACAGGCAGCATCTCTGGAGGGAAGGAATGGGTGATGTTTCTGGTCGAGACCCTTCTTCATACTTCAGAATCAGGAGTTTAATGTGCTTCTTCCTGAAGGTACAGTCTGCGTAACATATCAGGAAATGGAACGTCAAAGGGAATAGGAAACCAAAATTCAGTGAAGCAGTTCTAAATGCTAAGGTTTACACTATTGACCCTCTTGAAGACATGTCTTGCAGTTCTGGGCTGGATGGAACATAGGTTAATGAATAGGCAAGATTGGAGGAGCACCGAGTCCTTCAAAGGTTAGAAAGCTGGAACTTCGATTAAATGTCGGTATAAGAACTGTTGAGTTGTACTCCCAGACATCCATCAAAAGGTGATTCAATCCTTGTATAAAACAAAATGCTGCAGAATCAAATCTTAAAAAATTGCTGAACATAAATGTAATGTTTAAATAATGTTTAAGTTTTGCTTTATAATTAATTCAATAATCAGCGTTAACGAGTCAACTAATAATTTCTAAGACTTGTGCGGCACAGTTGCGCAAACGTAGAGTTACCTGCCTTACAGCACCAAAGACCCGGGTTCAATCCTGACTAAGTACCGTCTGTATGGAGTTTGTATATTCTCCCCGTGACCTGCGTGGGTTTTCCCCGGGTGTTTCGGATTCCTTCCACACTCCAAGGACGTACAGGTTTGTAGATTAATTGGCTTTGGTAAAAATTGTGAATTGTCCCTAGTGTGTAGGATGGTGCTAGTGTACAGGGTGATTGTTGGTCAGCGTTGCACTCAATGGGCTGAAGAAGTTGTTTCCGCGCTGTTTCTCTGAAGTCCGGGGATAATTAAATGAGCTTGAATTAAATTCTGTCCCTTTGGTACCATCCATGTTGTACTATAATCCGCAACACTTAATCTCTAACTTTCCAGAAATTAAGAATAACTTGATTTGAGAGCATTGTTGCCACTTTAGACTGGGTCAAGAAATCCTCACAACATTCATGTCTGACTGCCTCTGACCATATACATTGTGACATCACAGTGGCAGTGAAGTCAGCGCTTGTGTTCTGTTGTGACCCAAACCCTGTCCATGCAAGGTCATTAAAGCTTTCCAAATCTGCAGTCATTCCAGTCTTCTCTAATTGCTCCAATCTTTCTTCTGTTGAACATTTTTCGATAAGTTTCTCTGGAACTCTGGAAGGGGGTGGGGGTGGGGGTGGGGGAGGTAGTCCGAGAAATGGATAAAATTATGAGAGGTAGAGATAGGTATATGATAGACCCCCATACCTTTTCTCTGGGTGGAAATGTAACCTGAGAGGGCATAGCGTTATGGTGAAAGTAGCAACATTTTTAAAAGATGTACACAGCATGGATTTTTTTTTACACCCAGAGTAGAGTTGGTGGAAGGAGAAACAATAATGACATTTAAGAAGCTTTTAGATAGGGACATGAATATGCAGGGAACGGAGGCATATGGATCATATGCAGGCAAATTAGTTTATCTTAACATCAAGATCAGCACAGACATTGTGGGGCAAAAGACCCTTTCATGTGTTGTTTTTTTCTATGTTTTACGTATTATATTGGAATTAGATGGAAAAATCAGCCTTAAAACAATTGGCAGTAGTAATGAAAATAAATTAATTGTAATCTTGAATATTTAAGAACGTGATCAAGAATTAACATCTCCAGTACATATTGAGTTGCCAATATTATAACACTATTCACAAATGATATTAATTTATTAACACGTACAGTAATCCAATATTGTATTCGCAATGCTTATTCCATTGGGAAGGGTCACTACTGCTCATGGGAATTTTAAGAGTCTTGAAAATTGAAGGCAATTGGAAACTTGCATCACTAATTTTTCAGGTTATGGTATGATGTGCCTTTTACACCACAATGACATAATATTACATTGCAAATGATGCCATTGATGTCAACTGAAGGGAGATGAGTAAAAGGTAACTGAGAAATTGACTACACAAAAGAATTTTAAGTACTTTTAACCTAAGGTTTGGTGTGGAAGGAAACCTTGGAAAAAGCAGGTCCAATGGCATCGGTTGAAAGAAAAGAAAGCCTCTGTACAGTTAAAGCAAACCTATTAAGAGATATGTAGAAGAAGTGCAAAAATCCCGGAATACCAAAGATATTGCTGTGCTTAGTCCGAAAAGAAGAAAAGTAAAGTGAGTCGGCTGCATAAAAATTATAGTATTGCAAAATCTAGTACTTTCGAAGTCCCACAAAAATTCTTAACACTGATGCTACTTATTTTCCAAGTAAATGTATTACTTTTTCTTTAACGTGCTCTAACTTCATGCTACAGGTAAAATATAAACCAAAAAGTTCACAAGTACTTGCATGGCTGGATATTGTTCAGATCAATATATATTTTATCCTGTTTACAATGGAATATTTCATTCTATAATCTTGCTGCCAAATCTAACATCAGGATGAGCTTCTGACCACACATTCAATTTATCTACTACCATCGTAACATCACCCATCTCTGTGTCTGCTACCACTCACTACCTGGTTACACCTGCACCTTGTGTTTTTGCTATGGTTTCACCTTTGACACTGACTGCAATGATGGGGTGCCTGTTTTCTTTGAAGCTTTAATATTTTGTTGATTTTCTCCTGCGCCTTGTGAAATGAATCTTTCTTCTTTACATCTTTCCTCTATTCCCTCTCACCCACTAAGCCTTTGCACAAAGCTGCAGAATGCTGAAGCCCATCTTATTCCAGAAGAAACCCATCCAAATCTTCAGGCGTGAGCCAGTCAATCCTTGTATATAATAGTACTAATCATTTTGATGTTTAATTCCTTTACTTCCAATATTTACTTCCTTAATATACTGTAGTTTTATATATCCAAGGAAGAACAATTTTCTTCAATTCGCTAATATAAAATCAGAATAATATGTTGTAGTTACCAGAATTAATATGTGAATGAAATATTTTTATTATATGTGCTCTCCTGACTCACCTTTATTTCTTGCAGACATATTTCAATAAATAACATAATGGAAACTAAGAACTGATCATAATGAAAAAAAAGAAGGAGGTTCTTGGTACTTTGTGCCAAGAACTAACTTGTCCAGGCTGTGGGAAACTTTACAATAACTCATATTTGTTGCCTTGTGAACATAGCCTTTGTGGCAACTGTCTCAGCAAAGAAATAAAACATGAAAAGGGGGGTCAAATATGTGTTAGGTGCCCCTTGTGCAAGGAAAACTTCTGTTTTAACCAAGAAGATGAGGTGAAGTTCCCTGAGAACTACCTGTTGAACAGCACAGTGACAAGGTGCAGGCAGGAAGGACTTAACACTGGTGCCGATGGTATTAAAAAGAAAAAACGAAAACCAAAAGGAAAGATAAATCCTCAGCAAGTGCAGATCTTCTGTCAGCTCTGTGATGAAAAGGACAGTCACATTGCAATGAAAAAGTGTGTCAACTGCAATCTAAACTTCTGTGAGAAATGTCTTCGAAAAATTCACAAGAATAAGGCATTTCTCTCCCATGTTCTGATCGATCCTTCGTCTTGTGTTGAAGATCAGATTAAGTGTTTCTTTCATCCTTTTACAAACCTGAGGCATTATTGCATCCAAGATAAATTGCCAATCTGTGATGAATGCAAGCTGAGTACCCACAGGAATCACCGTTTATATTCTCTTGATCTTGCCTTCCAATGTGAGATAGCAGAAATGCAGAAGAATGTCTCACAATTTACAGAAGGTACTTGCATTGCATGTCAAATTTGACTCCTAATTATTATTTGTGCGGGTTATTAATTATTAGGAAATAGCTGTAATTTACTTTAGAATTTGCATTTAACAAGAAATCCCAGTGGCGCAGCTGGTAGAGCTGCTGCCTCTCAGCGCCGGAGACCAAGTGCGATCCTGACTCTGGCTGCTGTCTGTGTGGAGATTGCACTGTCTCCCTGTGACCATGTGGGTTTCCTCCCACACCCCAAAGGCAGGTAGTTTTGTAGGTTAATTGGCCTGTGCAAATTGCCCCCAGTGTGTAGGGCATGGATGAGAAAGTGGTATAACATAGTGCCAGTGCCAATGTCCGGCATGGCCTGTTTCCAAACTGTATCTCTCAAATAAAAAGTTATTAATCTTGGTTGGAGGTGCAAAACTTTCCACTGAAGTCAATGGAAAAGCAAATCGGACCTTTGGTTATGAATGCTTTCAAATGATTTACACATTTTTAAAACACAGCTATATTTCAATGTGTTTTTGTACCATAGCGAATGTACATATTTTCTGAATTAATATTTTAAATTTATTATAATCTTTAGTTTATTACAGTTATATATTTCTCTGAAAATACTATCTTGATTTGTAAATTTCTTTGTAACTTTCTAATGAGTTGCTCCTTTGCTTTAGTCAAAGTCAATTTTGAAAAATGTATTCAGCAAATGAAATTAATGAAAAATGACATGGAACAAAATGAGATACAACGAAATGCAGAGGTGTCCAAGGAGTTTGTTTCATTGCACGAAGCACTTAAAGTTCAAGAGCAAGCAATTAAAGACATGATAAAAGTGGAGACTACAAAGAAACAAAATGAGGTTGACCAATTCTTTGAATCAGCATCAGCATCGATGTTGAGGTTAGAAGGATTGATGCTGTATGCAATGGAAGCTTGCAAAGAAAGTAGACCAGCTATATTCCTACAAACATCAGCACAGATCAACAAACGCCTGGCCGACATCACTCTGTGTGTGACACCCAGTAATTCTTTAGCGATAATTCCCTTTGAAGACTTTGAATTAAATGTAGATCATATTAAAGATGCAATTGATACGCTACCATCGCAACTCTGTGAAACCAAGTCGAAACATTTGTGTAGCGGGGATTTCCAAATGATTCAGAGATTGAATGTCCCCTACAAAGTGAAAAAGCTGAAAGCTGCTTGTAGTTTGCAAGAGGCATCGCTGAATCCAATTTACTCATCATTTACTTCTAAAATTCACGCTGCCTTAATCACTCCCAATCTGGATCTTTGCTCGTGCATTACTCGATCTTGCGCGGTTACTTTTAACTCCGATGCATCCAATGTGGATTCCCGAGCAGATGTTCCTGCTTCTCTCCCGTGTGGTCCACGATATGCATCTGAAGATAGTCTCAGCGACAGTTCAACCAAGACGGCGTTGAATGATCGTGCCAGCCCCGAACACACTCCGTCTACATCTAAGGCTGAAACGACTTCAAATGCATCTGATGGGGGCTCGTGTACACACGGTGGCAAAAGCAATGCGCTCATTTCAGATGCTTCCAGTTTGGATTACTGTGAATCTGTGGCAAATTCTGAACACTATGCTCCAGAGAATAGCAGTGAGCCGCAAGCTGAAACTGATTATAATTTGTCGTGTACGTCTGACCCGCATGCTTCTAACATCTTTCAAAGTGCGTACTTCAAAAACTGTGACCTCAAGGGCGCAAGCAGCGCGCTGTATAACCCTGTTGCAATGGAGCCCAGCAGCAATGTTTTTAATATGTCAATGGAGGGCGAGTGTAATGATAAAAGCCAAGAATCAAATCAATTTCAAAAGGTCCCTGAAAAGACAAGTCCCTTGTGGATTTCTGACAAGACCAGGCCAATACCCATTTGGCAACTTGAGCAGCAAGACTGTTATATGAGACAGAGTAGTGGCGACGCATTTTCTCTTGAATTAAGTCCGAAAGGAACAGGTGGTTCAAGTAATGCGTGCTCTCCTGAGCCAGAAAACAGCAAATATCTGAACGACCATGAAAGTGGAGACCTATTAAAGGATCCCATGTCCAGTGTTATTTCTGAACAGGTAGCAGCAGAGAGCGACACTGGGATTAGCTCTTCCTGCAATAGCTCTTGTTTGTCGTCGGAAAAAGAGACGGATGAATATGTTCCGCCCTTTTACCAGTGCTGTGTCCCCTGTACTTTCACCAACACGGGACCGCCTCAGGCAGATTGTGCCAATAGTGGACCAGAGGACTATATCGACGGTGAGAAAGGCGTTCCTATAAACATTTGTGTCAATGAGAGCTTGTCTCCGAGTGAGCAATCTTACCACGCATGTAACACCTTTTCTTGCGTGGGCCCCTATTTTGCCACTGGGCATAATCTTCCATGCAAGAACATGAATTCGTCGTCTGAAAGAGAGAGTTCTGAAATAATCGCTGCTGGTTGCCAGAGGTGTCACCTGAGCAGCTCGGCTGGGTGTATGATCGACTGGAACAAGCGGGAGATGTATTGCTTACATAAGAACACTTCGAACAATGCGGGTGGCGCTGTCGTTGACGACGCTAGCATGTCCAACCCTGCGAGATCCTGGAATACAAATAATGTCCCCCGTAATACAAGGTCGAGATGCAAGTTTGGACGCCGGCCTTCTTTCAGGAATCCAAAGCTGTTTTCTAAAGGTAAAGCCTTTCTGCGAGGGTACCCCAAAACACAAACTTTAAATAATGTACAAATTACCCCATCTGCTTGCTGTCAATCGCAGTCTACATCTAACTTTGAAATCAGCTCAAATATGTCTAACGAAGACCTCGGCAACAGCAGAGTACTATACTTGCCTAGAGGTACCACTGATGACAGTGTAAAAGGCCATTCTTCAACTCGTTTCTACCACATCGGTGGTCCAAAGAGCCGAAACTTCAGAAGTGTCCATCGAACCTGTTCTCATTTGAGGCCACAGAATAATGCTGTTCACAAAACCCAGCAACACGTATGCACGCTAGAAAGGAACGTTACTGTCAAACAAGGTACAGTACATTTCCCATCTTTCTTACACATTCAAAATACTGTATTAACACGGGATGTTGGGAAATGTTGGTTGTTTAATAATCGTGTATTGTTTGAATCAGATAATGGTGAAATGTCACAGCTGTCTGTACAACTGCATGCATCAAGTTTACTCAAGGAACCCATGACTGCATTAGACCAGCTACCAGGACCTCCTAAAATATATACGCACACTGTGGATGGAACATCGGCCAAGGTAGCACTATTTTATCCAGATAGGTTTGACATTATACGCAATGAACTCTTTCTAGTCTAGCATTTACTTCAAGAGGGCTTGTATACAAAAACAGGGATGTAATATTGAGGCGCTGGTAAGGCCACATTTGGAGTATTGTGAGCAATTCTGGGCACCGTATCTGAGGAAGGATGTGCTGGCTCTGGAGAGGGTCCACAAGAATGATCCCAGGAATTAGTAGGTTAACCTATGATGAGTGCTTGTTGACACTGGGCCTTTACTTGCTGGAGTTTAGAAGAATGAGGGGGGGACCTCATTGAAACATACAGAATAGTGAAAGGCCTGGATAGAGTGGATGTGGAGAAGATGTTTCCACGAGTGGGAGAATCTAGGACTAGAGGTCATAGCCTCAGAATTAAAGGACTTCTTTCAGGAAGGAGATGAGGAGAAACTTCTTTAGTCAGATGGTGGCGAATCTATGGAATTCTTTGCCACAGAAGGCAGTGGAGGCCGTCAGTGGATGTTTTTAAGGCAGAGATAGATAGATTCTTGGTTAGTACAGGTGTCAGAGTTTAAGGGGAGAAGGCAGGAGAATGGGGTTAGCAGGGAGAGATAGATCAGCCACGATTGAATGGCAGAGTACACTCAATGGGCCGATTGGCCTCACACTACTATCCCTTCTGACCATATGACATTTAATCTTATTTTAGAGATACAGCGTGGAAACAGGCCCTTCTGCCCATCGAGTATGCACCGGTACAATTATGTGCAGTTCTGGTCTCCCTGTTGTGGGAAGGATATAGAGGTTTTGGAAGGAGTACAGAGGGGGGGTTACCAAAATTATATCTGGATTAAGGGTTATTTGCCAAATTGGACACACTTGGATTGTTTTTTTCTGGTATGCTGGATGTTGTGGTGAAACTTGATAGAAATATATTAAATTGCGAGAGACATAGATATGGTAGAAACCTTTCTCCGGATGGATAGATCGAATATTAGAGAGCACAGCTTTAAAGTGAGAGGGCCAAATTTTGCAGGGCCAATTATTTTACACAGAGAGTGGTGAGTGCCTGGAATGCGCTGCTGGGGGTGGTGGTTGATTAAGATCCGATAGTGGCATTTGGGTGGCACAACAGTGGCGCTTCTGCCTTACAGTGCCAGAGACCCGGGTTCGATCCAGAAAACGGGTGCTGTCTGTATGGAGTTTGTACGTTCTCCCTGTGACCATGTGGATTTTCTTCATATGCTCTGATCTCCTACATTTCAAAGACGGATAGGTTTGGAGGTTAATTGGCTTTGGTAAAATTTGTAAAATTGTCCCTCGTGTGTAGGTTAGTGTACAGGGTGGTTACTAGTTGACGCAGACTCAGTGGGCTGAAGGGCCTGTTTCCTCACTGTATCTCTAAAGTCTAAGAGGTGGAGGAATGTGGATGAAATGCAGCAGATGAGATTTCGTCCTGGCTTCATGGGTTTGACACCGACATCGTGGGCTAAATGGCTTGTTCCTGTGCTGTTCTATGTTCTAAGCCTTTCACTTTTGTTCCACACAGGTGAAGTGGATGTGTCCCCCAGTGGGAAAGCGGACTGCATATTTTTTTGAACTGCAGTTCCAGGAGATAATTTCAGTCGACAAGGAGATGGCGATACCTCAAGATCAAGCTGGTGTCTTCTCTGGAATTAGACGCAGAAACTTTGTGGCTACGAATCTGAACTCCAATTCTGAATATTTGTTCAGGGTCCGTGCAGTGAACATGACCGGGGAAGGACCATGGAGTCAACCTTATAAGGTGCGTTGTTTGTAAGTTGTAACATGAGTGTGGCACAGTGGCGCAACGGTAGAGCTGCTGCCTTACAGTGCCAGAGACCTGGGTTCGATCCTGACCACGGGTGCTGTCTGTTTGGAGTTTGTACGTTCTCCCCGTGACCTGCGTGGGTTTCTCTGCGAGCTCCGGTTTCCTCCCACACTCCAAGGACGTCGAGGTTTGCAGGTTAATTGGCTTGGGTAAAATTGTAAACTGTCCATGGTTTTTGTAGGATCATGTTAGTGTGCGGGGATCACTGGTCGACGCAGACACGGCGGGCCAAAGGGCCTGTTTCCCTAAAGGGGCTGTATCTCTAAACTAAATATTAGACATGTAGCTTCACTTTGCATGCTAAATTGATGAACCTTTAAGATTAGTAATGCACTGTGCACTCTGGTCACATGAAATACCTGGCTGCAAGTTGAGGATGTTGCCCGGACTCAAGACATTGAGTTATAAGTAGTGGTTGGGCAGGCTAGGACTTCATTCCCTGGAGCATAGGAGACTGAGGGGCGATCACATAGAGCTGTATAAAATCATGAGGGGCATAAATAGGGTGAATATGCATGATCTTTTTCTCAAGGTTGGAGAATCAAGAACGAGAAAGCATAAATTTAAGGTGAGAGAGGAAAGATTTAATAGGAACCTGAGGGGCAACTACTTCACCTGGTATATGGGACAAGCCGCCAGAGGAAGTAATTGAGATAGGTACAAAACAACATTTTAAAAGACATTTAGACAGTTGAATTTAGTTTATTGCCACTTGTACCAAGGTCCAGTGAACAGCTTTTGTCGTATGCTAACCAGTCAGCGGAAAGATAATACATGATTACAGTCATGCCATCCACAGTGTACAGTTACACGATGAAGGGAATAACGTGAATAAAGTTTAGTGCAAAGTAAAGTCAAATCAAAGATGGTCTGAGGGTAGATAATAGCTCAGGACTGCTCTCTAGTTGTTTGTAGGATGGTTCAGTTGCCTGATAATAGGTTCACATATAGAAGTTTAGAGGGATATGGATCAAACATGGGCAAATGGGACTAGCTTTATACGAGTGGTGATTTGGGTCGAAAGGTTGTTTTGGTAATGTATGACTTACCGGTAATTGAATTTTTAAACGAGACAGGTGGTGCAAATGTTGACTCGTGATTGGAGACAGCAACGCTCACGTTGAAAGACACAAAATGACACAGCAGGTCAGGCCGCATCCCTGGAGAACATGGATAGGTGATTTGTCAGGCCTACCCACTTCGGGCCCAGACTCCATTTAACGTTTCGACAAGTACATCACACAGTTGTACAAATGTGGTTTAATTTTTGAGTAATATATCACATCGTTATTTATTTTTTCTGGTCTGAATCTAAATATTTACAGGTTGGCATTAGAAATGTTTATGATCTTGATATGTTTGCAGATCCTGACTGTCTGTGGTACAGTACGAAATAGCGGGAATACCAAAGACAAGACTGTGTCCTTGAAAGGAGTTAAAGTAACTATTCACAGAAGCAACTAATCCTATTGAAAGGTGCAATAAAGTTAAGTCAATTCTTCCCAACCTTGCCTTAATTGTTTAGAAAGTGATTTGAAATTATTGGCGACTCAAACTATTCTATATACTTATGATCAGTGCCGGATTTACGTATAAACTAAACAAGCTATAGCTTAGGGCCCCCACTTTCTCGGGGGCCCCCCGAAAAAAATTGATGGGCCTCGAGGTCCAGGGGGGCCTCCGGCCAAGGCAGAACACCTACCGTTCAACTCTGGGCGGCCCCCCTCTCTATCTCTCTCTCTCTCTCCATCTCCCCCCGCTATCAGTGTCCCGGCCGCCGGGCTCCGCTCGCTCCTCATCCGCCGGCACGGCAGGCCGCCTTGCACATGCGCACAACCACGTCCAGCACATCATCGGCCGCCCTGCGCATGCGCACTGCAACGGCAACTGGTCGGCGCTGGGCACTTTCTCCCTCGCTTTGAATTGTGGGAGATTTGGCCGCCATGGCTGTCCGGTCGTTGGGGGCCTCACAAGTGGAACAGCTTAGGGCCTCTCTTCATCTAAATCCGGCACTGCTTATGATTGAGAGAAAATGGAGGCTGAATAGTATCTTTCAAAATGGATGCAAGGATCAGAGTTACAAATTAACCTGTGCCAGTCAGCCTCAATGTGGCTTGCACACCAACCACACGCTAATGGGGCTTTTTCACGGGGCGAGTTGACGCAAGATGTCACCAGAGTGAAGAGGTCGTGGTCCAGCACGAGTCTCGCACGATATAACGGGGGGTAGATAAAGAGTTCCCACGGTACTCGGCATTTCTGTTATTTGTGCGAGTGACTTGTCCGTCTCCCGATCTTTCGCGTTAAATCTTGAATGAACATCGTGAACTACACGTGACACAAATGATGTAACTTTTTTTTCACACACTATAAATATCCTCCCTTGGTTGAATTGGCTCATTTGGAGACATGTTTTACTGTGTATGTGGGAGACACAGATGGACTGAGCACAGTACCTCGGTCTTACTGTGTGTGGGAGAGGGGGAGAAAGAGACGTACACTCACAGAGGCAGAGTCTCTCAGCCTGTGTAAGAGGGAGGGAGAGAGAGAGAGAGGCACACACAAGGTGGATGTGAAATCTCACCTGCCTGTTTCAGTGACAGACACCCGCCGCCAGTAAATGAAGACACCCCCATCTGTCTCCCCCTCCTCTCCCTCGACTATAATCTTTAAAAGGGACTTTAAAAGGGACTTTACTGAAAGGTTACGCATTTATCGACCACAGGCAGCATATCAGAAGGGTCTCGATATCTCTGGAGAAAAAGAATAGGTGGCGATTCGAATCGGAACCCTTCTTCAGACATCCTAATCGGAATTGAGTCTGAAGATGTGTCTCGTCCCGAAACATCAGCTATTTTTCTCCAGAAATGCTGCTTGACTCGCTGAGTTACTCCAGCGTTTTGTGTCTGTCTTCGGTTTAAACCAGCATGTGCAGTTCACTCCTTACACGGGTCTCTGGAGAACATTGATTGGTAGCGTTCCGGACCCTGCTTCGGAAAGGCATCGATCGATAGTCGGCGAGGACTCCGAGCTGTATCTCTCAAAGAAGTACATGTCAAAAATTTCTCACGGACCATAAAAATGCGTAACCTTTCAGTAAAGTCCCTTTTAAAGTCCCTTTTAAAGATTAGTTATTTTCTTGAATCTCATTAACATAACTCATGAATAAGTTGATGTCCATATGCGGATGCAAATCTTTATTTTTATTTATTTTTTTAATTCAATCCCACAGAAGACAATTTTTACTCACCTTCTGTCCCCTCTGTCCAGCTTCCGGGTTCACCGTTCGCAGGAGTTCCCACGGTACCCGCAAGAGTTATTACGGATATCGCACTGGCCACTATGTTCATACAATGTTGCAATGCTCAACCACAAGTGTACAAGTCAATCTTGGAGAAATTCAAACTTTCTTGAATTTTCTCCCGAGTGACCAAGATACACGATTACCTGCCGTTAGCGCTACGGTGGTCCACGAATGCCGTACTATTATCGCACGAGGTTCCCACGATGTTAAACTCTGGTTAACTCTTGCGTCAAGTCGCCCCGTGAAAAGGCCGCTTTAAGTGTTCATTTGAAAGATTTCTTCACCAGCTAGTAGCAATGTTACAAAATTTTGAGATTTAAAAAATCAAGTCTGTAATTTATCCCATCAGATAAAGCATAAAAAGGTTTAATTTGACACCTAATTCACTTTCATATCTCAAGTATTTAAAAAGTTATGGCCATTTTCATACTCGGAAATTAGCATCTTGTTCCCTATTGATTTTCTATGGACATAACAAAAAAGCTGTGATCGTGTGCAGTCAAAAGCCCATAACCTTCTTAAAAATTAAGAGAACTGAATGAAATTTTCAGTTATCGTAGATTGAACCATTCTGAAACAAATATAAAATAATCTTACTTGGATGACCTGAAATTAAAGCATATAATTAGTTAGTTACCCAAGTGTAGCTAATTTCAAACTTCAATTATTAGATCTAAACATCTATCCATTTCTTAATAAATGATTAACATTTTTAAATAGCCTAAGTGTCCAAATAATATTGATAAATAATTCACAATAAAACATGATTTTTGAATCTCATTTACATTAATTTATAGGCCAAATGGAAGGAATTTAGTGTTCAATTGCTGTAAATTAAAGTCCATTTTAAATCAGCTTTCTAGTGGGATCCTGTGAACGCGCTGGTTTGGAACGTTCACATTGCGCTAGATTTGTGCCCCCAAATGCCCAGAAAAATACTGCGGGATATAATGCGCCCAAAATGCGCTACTCGCAATATTAAACTTTGTATAAAGGGATCTTAAGAAGCCCTTTTTAATGTAAAAATAAGCAGCATACCTTCAGTTATTTGCTCTATGAGACCCTGACAGCTGCCGGTGGTCGCGGGTTTAGAGATTGATTTTTAAACTACTATAACTATTATACGAGGCCTTTAAAACTAATAATAGCTTTTGCGACGGGGTCTTCCAGCGATTTTTCGTTAATAATTAACTAGGCTGAACATCTTCGATTTGAACAGCCTAGAGAAAATCGCGTTTTAAACCCGCCCCCTCTAAACGGCGCCAAAATCGCGCACACCCGCAGCGACAGATTTTCAGCGACGCTTCAGGTAGGCTTTGCAACATACCTACAGCTAGTGTGCGAGGTACTGTGGATTGGCTGGGTTGAATCAGAAGCGTATAAGTCTGAGTAGCTCCCTCCACTTAAGTCTAGTTTGCATTGTTTAAAAAGCTGACTTGCACCTCTTCTAGGAGTTATGCATCACAGATGCATACGGTGTGGAAACAGGCCATTTTTGCCCAACTGCCCATGACATGGCTAAATCAGGGGATATTTTTAAGGCGGAGATTGCTAGATTCTTGATTAGTAAGAGTGTCGTGGATTATGGAGGGAGGGCAGGAGAATGGGATTGAGCAGGAAAGATAGATCAGCCACGATTGAATGAGTAGACTTGATGGGCTGAATGGCCTAATTCTGCTATTATAACTTCTGAGCATGGTATCTTGTGACTCAAAATGTATCACTCCTGCCAGATATAGAAAGGCCAATACTTTATTTAACCAAACGCTGCGGTTCCTTACAGTTGCAATTCCACCAAGGAAAACCTTCTGAACCTTCTGAATTTGTAGTCGGCAGGGCAGTACTCTGCATATCGCCAACTTGGATGTGCTGATGATCTCTGCTTCACATTCTGATAAATGATTTCAACTTGAAGAGTCTTTGTTTTAGTTTACATAGAACATAAGTGCAGGAGTAGGCCATTCGGCCCTTCGAGCTGATCATCCAACTCAGTGTCCCGTACCTGCCTTCTCTCCATACCCCCTGATCCCTTTAGCCACAAGGGCCACATCTAACTCCCTCTTAAATATAGCCAATGAACTGGCCTCAACTACCTTCTGTGGCAGAGTTCCAGAGATTCACCACTCTCTGTGTGAAAAATGTTTTTCTCATCTCAGTCCTAAAGGCTTTCCCCTTTATCCTTAAGCTGTGACCCCTTGTCCTGGACTTCCCCAACATCGGGAACAATCTTCCTGCATCTAGCCTGTCCAACCCCTTAAGAATTTTTTACGTTTCTATAAGATCCCCCCTCAATCAGTTTCAACCACTCCTCTCCAGTTTCTGCATGTTTTTGATTTAATCTGTACATCTGACCTCGCCTCCAGCATTGTTGACAAACTGATGTCTGATGATCAATCAACAGCACTGGATAACAGAAGAAGAAATGTGTGTTAAAGGCATTCTATGAAAATAATATGTGAGTCATCGCCATTTGGTACTGATTAATTTGAACTGAATCAAAGGTAAAAAGTAACATATATTTGAAGCGACCAAATTGCAACATGGAAAAGTATCCAAACAAGTAATACTACAAATAAAGAAAGTATACATGACGCACTCATGGCATCTGTTAGTTACAGTATATTATCATGTTATAATCTCCTGTAAAATATGTTCTAATCCCTTTTCTGAAGGAAAACTAACAGGAAAATCTGAAATAGAAATGGATGTATTCATTTATTGAATTTACAGAAGATGTTTGTTGCAGTACAGTATACCAAAACTATTTTCAACAATTAGCGGCCTAAGTTCCTAATGTCACAATATTTATTAATAGCTCAAAGTTTGTTTTAAAATAAAACAAATGTTCATAAAATGTTTTGTAAGCACTTATTTGTTCCAAGCAAGATCATATGGAGCCATACCACACAGAAATGGGCCTTAAGGTCCAACTCATCCATGTCCCATCTAAGCTGGTCCCATTTGCCTGTATTTGGCTTATGTCACTCTACATATTTCCTATCCATGTATCTAACCAAATGTCATTAAAATATTGATATTGTACCTGCCTCAACTATTTCCTCTGGCAGCTCATTGCACATATCCACTTAGGATTCTATTAAATATTCTTCCGCACTTTAAACTATGCCCCCTAGTTCTTGATTTCCCTACCCTTGGAAAAAGACTCATCCTATCTATTCCCCTCATTATTTTATACGCCACTATAAAATCATCCTTAAGTCTTCTGCTTTGAAGAAACTCCTATTCTGACCATTCCTAATCACCCCCTAATGTTCCACATGCATGTATTTCTTATGCATCAGAATCCTCTCCAGTAACGTTTCATCCACAAATGCTAGACTTACTGGTCTATACTTCCCAAGATTTTCTTTGCAACCATACTTGAATAAAGGCACAACATTAGCCACACGCCAGTCTTCTGGCACCTCACCTGTGTCTAACAATGATTCATATTTCTCCACTAGGAGTCCTGCAATATCATCTATAGATTACACATTGTATTTGGAGATATTGGAGGCCAAGTCAATGGATATTTTTAAGGCAGAGATTGACAGATTCTTGATCAGCAAGGGTGTTGTGGGTTATGGGGAGATGGCAGGAGAATGGGGTTGAAAGGGAAATATAGATAAGCCATGATTGAATGGTGGAGTAGACTTAATGGGCCAAATGGCCTAATTCTGCTCCTCGAACTTATATCTGATCAGGCCCTGGAGATTAATCTATCTTTGTATGTCTTGTATGTCCAGAACCTGCTCACCTATAATAAGGGCTGTCCTCAAGACTTTGGCATTAATACAGTGAGTTCAATGTCTGATAACTCAGTACACTATGCAATTTGATGCCGGATATCCTACCAGAAACATCATGTCATAGGTGATAGGATCAGAATTAGGCCATTCAGCCCATCAAATCAACAGCACCATTCAATCTTGGCTGATCTATCTTTCCCTCTCAACCCCATTCTCCTTACTTCTCCCCATAACTGTTGACACCCATTCTAATCAAGAATCTATCTATCTCTGCCTTAAAAATATCCATTGCCTTGGCCACCATGGCCATCATTCATATCAGGCCAATGTGGTATAAATAATGCAATATACTGGAGATACTCAGTAGTCAGGCAGCATCTGTGGAGCAAGAAACAGTTAATGTTTCAGGTTAGTGACCTTAGAATCTGGACAATTTCACAGACGCAGACGTTTTACATTGGAGTCAGTGATCTGTTCTCCACCTGAATGCGTGCGTGTTTCTCTCTCCAAATAATCTGCCCGACCAATTAATGTTTTAATGAAGCTTTCCTGCATCTGAAGTTTTTGTTTTGCGTTGACTTTGCTGTTTGTATTAGAGTTCTACACGAGGGAAAGCATGGCTACTGGGCAACAAGGGGTACCTGCCAACCACATGGCTCTTGACTCAGGGTAAAAGGTGCATACCAAGCAGCAGCATGGACCCTTGTTATCTGATAGGGCACTCCATTGCCCACTCAAACTATCACAATGGAAGAGCCCAGCAGAAAACAAGTCTTGGGATTCACTGTTGTCTCTGAATGTTATGCAAGTTTGTGATAGTCATGCAGCATGGAAACAGACCCTTCGGTCCAGCATGCCCAGGCTGACAACCATGCCCCATCTACACTCACACCCCGCCTGCCTGCATTTGACCCATATCCCTCTAAACCTATCCTATCCATGTACCTGTCCAAATGTTTTTAAATGTATGATAATACCTGACTCAACTACCGCCTCTGACAACTTGTTCCATATACCTACCACCCTTTGCGTAAAACAAGGTTATTAAATCATTACCCCATTCAGCTTAATCTTGTCAGATTCTTGATTCCATACTTTGGGCAAAAGACTGTGTGCATCTATCCTATCTTTTCCTCTCATGATCTTATACACCTCAATAAGATCACCCCTCATCCTCCTGCACCCCAAGAAATAAAGTCCTAACCTCCTCAACCTCTCCCTTTAGCTCAGACCCTCATGGCCTGGCAACATCCTCATAAATCTTCTCTGCACCCTTTCCAGCTTTACCCTGCAAAAGTTATCTAATTCTATGTACAGAATCTCTTGCCCAGAGTGGGGGAATCTAGTGCCAGAGGACATAGGTTCAAGGTGAAGGGGAAAAGATTTAATAGGAATCTGAGGGGTAACTTTTTCACACAAAGGGTGGTGGGGTATGGAACAAACTGCCAGAGGAGGTAGTTGAGGTAAGGTCTATCCCAATGTTTAAGAAACAGACAGGTATATAGATCAGATGGATGGATAAGTATGGAGGGATATGGACCAAACGCAGGTGGGCGAAACTAGTGTAGCTGGGACATGTTGGTCAGTGTTGGGCCGAAGGGCCTGTTTCCACACTGTATCACTCTATGACTCCATGTGATAGGTAACAGTATTACAACATCTGAGCCACTCTGCAAGCTCGTTAAAAATGGAAAAATATTTGTACAAATGCCAATTATTAATTACGCATTGTTTGATATCCTCAGGGCCTGGTTTACAGTGTTTATGATGTGAAATATTTTGTTAATGGGCTGGTGGCAGACTAATGGACCACAACTGACTCGAGTTTGGAGTGAAGATCAACGGAAGATTATACAGTCTAGAGTTGGGATATAAAAGAAAAGATTTCCTGCGAGAATACTTGAAAGTCAAGGGACTTATGGCTGAAGAAAACTAAACCATGGAGTGAATTGATGAATGTCCACCATGAGAATTGTCATGTACACTATTGGAGCAAATAGGAAGCAAATCAAATTCCATGTTCAAAGTCCAAATCCTATTTTAACAGAAAGCAGTTTTTGGCAATGTCAAGGGAGAAAACTAGAGAAGGCAGACACTGAGTCTGTGTTTAACTTCCACACTATTTATCCTTCAAACTTCCTTCCAATGGCTTTATGATGTCACTTTGTCGATTGTGATGCCCGAGTAGGCCAATTGTGATTCCTTTGACTGGTTTTACTCTTAAGAGAGTTTTGCTATTAACCATCATCAGGAAGTTGTAATGAATATCATGTAATTAATCTGCCAAATGCTATTTTCCTAGTGGCGTGTGCCAACAGTTTTAAGTTTCATTGAGTTTTGTCACTTTGATAAGTGACTTCATTATAATGTCCATATGAACATATGGGGTGTGACTATCGACAATGAGAATGACATCCCTCGTCTTATCGATTCTTCTCATCATTTCCTGTGAATGGGGTGCATTAAGTTTCCACAAGTCCAGGTACCTCCGTATTTTACGGCAGAAACACCATTTTCAGGGAACTGAGCAATGGTTTGTCCAGAGGCTGGATCATTTCAATGCCGCTGATCAGAGGGTATGGAAACAGGTAACATTTAATACCAATAACTGAAAGAGTTTTCTTATTCCAGGTAATTGCAAGTGATTGAAGTAACTTTTGTCCAGTGTTATTAAATTAACACTCTAGTTTCATTGGCGTCCTGTTGAGTTTCACTGTCTGTATAACTCGTTATCACCAACCCCATAGCTCCACCTTTCCTTGATCATCATTGTTTTTATGCACATCTTTCATTCGGTTGTTCTGTTTGACTTCTATATCTCTCGTTTCCCTTTCCCCTGACTCCCAATCTGAAGAAGGGTCTCGACATGAAACGTCACCTATTCCTTTCCTCCAGAGATGTTGCCTGACCCGCTGCGTTGCTCCAGCTTTTTGTGTGTATTCCTGGTTAAAGGTTTTACAGAAGCTTTGGCAGAGGTCTTAAGTGTAAGATTTTCAGAAAACATTGTGGGTTTAAAATAAATTAAATATATTGTGGCAATCTAAAGCACTATCCTTTAGTAAATTCTTGAGAAATGTATTGAATTTTTTAGGGTACAGTATATACTTTATTGTAATGCTTACATTCAACTATAAAAATGAATAGTGAGAAAATATGGAATTCGAATATGGAAATATGAACACTAGTTTCTCTGTAGTATAAATTCTCTGTTTACTATATATGAAAATATTAGACACTAGACAATGGACAATAGGTGCAGGAGTAGGCCATTCGGCCCATCAAGCCAGCACCACCATTCAATGTGATCATGCCTGATCATTCACAATCCGTACCCTAATCCTGCCTTCTCATCATATCCCCTGACTCTGCTATATTTAAGAGCTCTATCTAACTCTCCCTTGAAAGCATCCAGAGAATTGGCTTCCACTGCCTTCGGAGGCAGAGAATTCCACACATTCACAACTGGGCGAAAAGGTTTTTCCTCATCTCCGTTCTAAATGGCCTACCCCTAATTCTTAAACTGTGGCCCCTGGTTCTCGATTCCCCCAACATCGGGAACATGTTTCCTGCCTCTAGCGTGTCCAAACCCTTAATAATCTTATATGTTTCAATAAGATACCCTCTCATCCTTCTAAATTCCAGAGTATACAAGCCCAGCTGCTCCATACTATCCTCCTTTATATTCTTGGCTAGCTTACCTTCGTATCTCATCTTTTCTCCCCATATTGCCTTTTTAGTTATCTTCTGTTGCTCTTTAAAAGTTTCCCAATCCTCTGGCTTCCCGCTCATCTTTGCTATGTTATACTTCTCTTTTAGGTGCAGGAGTAGGCCATTCGGCCCCTCAAGCCAGCACCGCCATTCAATGTGATCATGGCTGATCATCCACTATCAGTGCCCCATTCCTGCCTTCTCCCCATATCCCTTGACTCCGCTATCTTTAAGAGCTCTGTCTAGCTCTCTCTTGAAAGCATCCAGAGGACCAGCCTCCACTGCCCTCTGAGGCAGAGAATTCCACAGATTCACAACTCTGTGAAAATGTTTTTCCTCATTTCCCTTCTAAATGTCTTACCCCTTATTCTTAAACTGTGGCCCCTGGTTCTGGACTCCCCCAACATCGGGAACATGTTTTCTGCTTCTAACGTGTCCAAACCCTTAGTAATCTTATATGTTTCAATAAGATACCCTCTCATCCTTCTAAATTACAGAGTATACAAGCCCAGCCACTCAATTCTATCAACATATGACAGTCCCGCCATCCCGGGAATTAACCTGGTGAACCTACCCTGCACACCCTCAATAGCAAGAATATCCTTCCTCAATGGGAGACCAAAACTGCACACGATACTCCAGTTGTGGTCTCACTGGGGCTCTGTACAACTGCAGAAGGACCTCTTTGCTCCTATACTTAACTCTTCTTGTTATAAAGGCCAACATGCCATTTGCTTTCTTCACTGCCTGCAGTACCTGCATGATTACTTTAATTGATTGATGAACAAGGACCCCCAGATCCCATTGTTTCCCATTTTCCCATCTTCATTTAGATAATAATCTGCCTTACTGTTTTTGCCACCAAAGTGGATAGCCTCACATTTATCCACATTAAACTGCATCTGACATGCATCTGCCCACTCACCCAACCTGTCCAAGTCACCCTGCATCCTCATAACATCCTCTTCACAGTTCACACTGCCACCCAGCTTTGCGTCATCTGCAAATGTCCTAATGTAACTTTTAATCCCTTCACTAAATCATAATGTATATTGTAAATAGCTGCGGTCCCAGCACCAAGGCTTGCGGTACCACACTAGTCTCTGCCTGCCATTCTGAAAGGGACCCGTTAATCCCTACTCTTGTCTGCCAACTCTTACTCTTTCCTGTCTGCCAACCACTTCTCTATCCATGTCAGCACTCTACCCCCAATACCATGTGCTCTAATTTTGCCCACTAATCTCCTATGTGGGACCTTATCAAATGCTTTCTGAAAGTCCAGGTAACTACATCTAAATGGATTTACGAAGGGGAAAAAATTCCAGAAGATTAGTCAAGCATGATTTCCCCTTCGTAAATCCATTTTATTTTTCCACTGTCCTTGACTTCCCAGCCATGGTCGCCTCTTACTCCCCTTAGAATCTTTCTTCCTCTTTGGAATTAACTGATCCTGCACCTTCTGTATTGTTCCCAGAAATACCTGCCATTGTCATCCAAGCTTGGTTCTGTTTCCAATCAACTTTTGCCAGCTCCTCCGTCATGCATCCATAGTCCCCTTTGCTCAACTGTAATACTGACACTTCCAATTTTCCCCTCTCCCTCTCAGATTGTAGATTAAAACTTATCATATTATGGTCACTACCTCCTAATGGCTCCTTGACCTTGAGTTCCCTAATCAAATCTGGTTTGTTACACAACACTAAATCCAGAATTGCCTTCTCGCTGGTGGGCTCCAGTGCAAGCTGCTCTAAGAATCTATCTCGGAGGCACTCCACAAACTCCCTTTCTTGGGGTCCAGTACCAAGCTGATTTTCCCATTCTATGTTTCTATGTTGCTATGTTTACCTGCATGTTGAAATCTCCCATAACCACTGTAGCATTACCTTTGCTACATGCCAATTTTAACTCTTGATTCAACTTGCACCCTATATCCAGGCTACTGTTTGGGAGCCTGTAGATAACTTCCATTAGGGTCTTTTTACCCTTACAATTCCTCAGTTCTATCCATATTGACTCTACATCTCCTGATTCTATGTCACCCCTCGCAAGGGACTGAATTTCATCCCTCACCAACAGAGCTACCCCACCCCGCCCTGCCCACCTGTCTGACGTCAGTCAATTTTGGTTACTCAGATTTCTGCTCTTTAGGAATAATACTTAATCACTACTAAGGCAAATGGAAGGTTTATTTAGCCCAGATAAGCATTGACTGGACTTATCCAGGTCCTAATGTGTATGATTGACACAGTCAGAAGAAGGGGCCTGACCCTTCTCTAGAGATGCTGCCTGACCAGCAGTTACTCCAGTTCTCTGTGTCTATCTTCAGTATAAAGTAGCATCTGCAGTTCCTTTGTACACCCCTAATGTGTATGGTTGAGTTACATCAATTGCTTCTCTTGACCAGAAAATATTTAGCAAAAGTTTCCCTGGAGGAGTCAATTGAGATGGAAATATCCTTATGATATTTCTACTGGCAACTCATCAAGGTTGCTCAATGCTGTGGTTAAAATATCCACAATCGCCTTATACGTTAAGAACATGCTCATTTACCAGATATGATCTGTGTGGTGGAGAGAGTCAGCAACTTCATGTTTCTGGGGGTGCATATCTCAGAAGATCTGTTCTGGACCCGGCACATTGACACAATCATCAATAATGCCCAACAGTACCTCTACTTCCTTAGAAGATTGTGGAGATTTGGGATGTCGACGATTACTCCTGGTTCAGCAACTTCAACGCCCAGGAACGAGGGGGATTACCAAAAGTGGTGAACACTGCCCGATCCATCACAGGACTTACTTCCCATCATCAGAGAAATTCATAGTGTCTCGCTGCCTCAAAAAGGCAGCCAGCGTCATCAAGGACCCATAGCATCCTGGCCATGCTCTCATTTCACACCTATCATCAGGGAGAAGGTACAGGAGTCTGAAAACCATGACCTTCAGGTTCAGGAACAGCATCTTCCCAATAATCATCTGGCTCTTGAACACTACAAACGCCAACTAAACTGCGGGCCACTAACTGGCTTGGTGCATTAATGACTTAATATTGTGTTTATTTTTAATTCATTGAACTTTATTTTCTTTTTGGTTTATTATGTTATCTAGTAAGGACAGGCCTGTTGTGTTGCTGCAAGTAAGAATTTCATTTGTTCTGTTTCGGTATGTATGACAATAAAACACTCTTGTCTCTTGTTGCTAGCAGGTTAGCGTTTATTGTCCATGTGAGGTGGCCTTATGAAGGTGATGATGAGCTGACTTTGTTTAACTACTTCAGCTCTCTTGGTACCTTGTGCCTTGTGGTCATCACTTCCAACGAGTCCTCCAGAGACTATACTGGAAGTTGGACAATTTTATACTGGACAATTAAAAAAAATGTTTAAAAAAAACAGACATTTATCAAGCCAATTAACCTACAAACCTGTACGTCTTTGGAATGTGGGAGGAAACCGATCTCGGAGAAAACCTACGCAGGTCACGGGGAGAACGTACAAACTCCCGTACAGACAGCATCCGTAATCGGGATCGAACCCGGGTCTCAGGCGCTGCATTCGCTGTAAGGCAGCCACTGTACCGCTGCACCACCTTGAGTGCCCTTGGTGAAGAAATCTCTATGGTTTTGTTTGGAAGGAGTTTGGGGATTTGGGTCCGATGATCAGAAAGAAACAGCATAATATTTCCCTGTCAGAATGATGTACAATTAGAGGAAGCCTGCAGATGGCGATATTCTCATGTGCCTCCCACCCCTGTCCTCCTTCGTTGTAAAGATAAAAGCTTTAGGAGGTCCTGATGAAATAGCCTTGTTGAGTAATTTCAATTACTGGAATTATTTGCAGCAAGAAGAAATTACGCTACAAAAGTTTTCACTGAACCTTGGGCACATGTGACAATACACTAAACTTCAACTACAATGGTGTAAAAACTCAAAGTCACCATATTCGGGTCTGAACCTATCATCACCTGGTTAAGCCTTCACCATTGAACTACCTCAATGGGTTTCAAGTTCCTGGTGAAACATCAGAGCATCTGTTCGGTGGCTGGAGTTTGCCCACTGAACAATGTTCTCTTTTACTTTGACCCAACAGAGTTGTTCTTGATGACCCATGAGGAGCATTTGCTCTAAAATGGCCTGTAATCCAAAAAGGACAAAAAGGAAGAGTATTGTGGAATGGTTGGCTGTTAGACACTGTGAATGTGCAGCCTGATAAAGCCATAGTGGGAATTGGCTTGGTGCCCAGATGATAGAAGAGATTAATGACTTTGAGCCTGCACTGTGGATGAACTTTCAGAGGATCGGATAGACAATGGTGCAAAAGTCTGTTGGCATCAGGCCTGGTCACCATCATTTCAACCGCCACATCTGGAGACTGCCCGAGACCCATTCCACAGGCCTTGAATCACAAGTGTGATTCTAAATAAAAGCATACATCGTATTCCAGCATCATCTTGTATAGTGTAACAATAGCTGCCTAATGTTAAACTTCAAAAGCCTTGCAGGAAATGTCTTGTGTCATTTGCCTTCCAACCTACTTGCTGCACCCATGAGTAGCATAGTGGCATAACTGGTTTACCTGCTGCCTAGTAGCACCAGAGATCTAGGTTCAATCCTGACCTCGTTGTTGTCTACATTGAATGCACTTATTGTCCGTGTCTGCACGAGTCTCCTCTCCCCATGCTCTGATTTCCTCCTGCATCCTAAACATGTGCAGGTTGATGGGTTAATTGGCCACTGTAAATTGTCCCTCGGGCTGCGCAATTGGATGACAAACATGTATGAGGAGTTGATGGAAAGGTCGGGAGAATAAAACAAAGGGATTAATTTAGGATTAATACAGATGGATCCTTGATGGTCAGCCTGAATTTGGTATCTCTTTCTCTCTCGCTCTCCCTCCCTCTCTGTCTCTCTCTCCCTCTGTCTCTCTCTCCCTCTGTCTCTCTCTCCTTCTGTCTCTCCCTCCTTCTGTCTCTCTCTCCCTCTGTCTCTCTCTCCCTCTATCTCTCTCTCCTTCTGTCTCTCTCTCCCTCTGTCTCTCTCTCGCCCTCTGTCTCTCTCCCTCTCTCTCTCTCTCTTATCTCTCTCCCTCTGTCTTTATAATCCTTAGAGTCCAGTTACCATCAGTTTAATCTATTGTACACTCTTTCCAAGGTCATTCATACCCTTCATAGAACAAAGAAAACTGTGTTTGCTCGGAGTAGTTCCAGATATTGACATAACAGGGCTTTGTATAGATTTGGTGTAGCTTCTGCTCGCTTGAGCTCTTGACAGTATATAAGCCAAGAATCCAGTAGTTTATTTTACATGATTTGTTTTAATATATTTTCCAATGCATATGGACCCCTAGGCCTCTTTGGATATCATAAGTGATCAGAGCAGAATCTCTCCCCCATCATTTTAAAGTGAGGGGCTTCCCATCTGTCTATACAGATGTTCATTTGTCATAACTGCCAATTATCTTAACCTGCTAGTGTCTCCTTGCAATGGACATCTTCCATTTATCACCTCTTTTCCACATGCTTGTGATGTTATGACTGCTGTTTTGCGGGATTAACCTTCTGATAAAATAACAGACTTTAGTCAGAAGGTGGTGAATCTATGGAATTCATTGCCACAGAAGGCTGTGGGAGGCTGTCAATGGATATTAAGGCATAGATAAATCCTTGATTAGTACAGGTGTCGGGGGTTATGGGGAGAAGGCAGGAGAATGGGGTTTGGAGGGTGAGATAGATCAGCCATTATTGAATGGCAGAGTAGACTTGATGAGTTGAATGGCCTAATTATGCTCCCATCACTTATGAACACAAACTTATGAACAATGATAGTGTATGAATAATGATTTTGTAGTAAAGGTAGACAAAAAGTGCTGGAGTAACTCAGCGGGTCAGGCAACATCACTTGAGATGCAGTTCTTTTCAGCATCTGCAGTTCTTTTTCTTTTAATAATTATTGTGTAGTCTTCATTTATTTCAGTCATTCCAAAACTTTTGCCTACTTAGACTTTTATTTATATTCTTGCTTGGATTTGGAATTTGGATTTATTATTTTGCTGTACTCGCGGATGGTGATATGGATGTTGCAAGGAATGATAATTAATTTGACAAAGCAGTTCTGCTTGCATCTTTCCTTTCATTTCCCACAGAGATTTTACATCAATGATACATTTTATCAGCCTGGCGGTCCTGTATTTCTGATGATTGGTGGAGAGGGCACAGCAAACCCAGCCTGGATGGACCACGGTTCCTGGATAAACTTTGCTGAAAAATTGGGAGCTATGTGTCTTCTTATAGAGCACCGGTTTTATGGAAAAAGCCAGCCAACAACGTAGGTTGAAAGTTGTTCTTTGTTTCACCCTTTGGTCTTCCCTATGAGAGGGTGGAGAAACTCGGAATGTTTTCTCCGGAGTGGCGGAGGCTGCGGGGAGACTCGATGGAGGTAGACAAAATTGTGGGAGGCATGGATCAGGTAGATGGTCAGAATCTTATTCTCAGGGTGGAAATATCAAAGACTAGAGGCCTTAACTTGAAGGTGGGATGGTCAAAGTTTAAAGGAGATGTACCGGGAAAGCTTTTAACACAGAGATTGGTGGGATGGTGGTGCAATAAGATACAACTGTGGTATTTCAGAGGCTTTTAAATAGGCGCACGTATATGCAGGGAATGGAGGGATATGTGTAACATTCAGGTAAAGGAGATTATTTTTACTTGGCATCATGTTCTACAGGGACATTGTGGGCTGAAGCGGCTGTTCCTGTACCATACTATTTTATGTTCTAATTGTGTAATATACCAGTTTTTATTTTTGTCTGCGTTATGCTGGGCAGATGGGTATAGTACAGTCAGCATACAAGTATCCTCTTAAAATGAGTTCGCTCCCAAGGGGCATTAGAGACCAATGGCTCAGTGCTCAGGTAGTTTCTTCCCTGTCTTACCTAATGAATATTGCAGTGCCTTCTCAGTTTCCTCCTGTGTTATTCTGTAAAAGTCATGAGATGAAGATACAATTGATACCCATGCTATGATATCTTTGGTGCACCATCACTCAACAAAATCACACTTTATTTTAATTTGCCTCACATTTTTATTCTATTTTAATAAATGTATGTTATTTTCCGGTTGATCAAAAAGATCAATTCATTTTTTTTAGCTTGTAAAGTAACATAGAAACATAGAAAATAGGTGCAGGAGTAGGCCATTCGGCCCTTCGAGCCTGCATCGCCATTCAATATGATCATGGCTGATCATCCAACTCAGTATCCTGTAACTGCCTTCTCTCCATACCCCCTGATCCCTTTAGCCACAAGGGCCACATCTAACCCCCTCTTAAATATAGCCAATGAACTGGCCTCAACTACCTTCTGTGGCAGAGAATTCCAGAGATTCACCACTCTCTGTGTGAAAAATGTTTTCCTCATCTCGGTCCTAAAAGATTTCCCCCTTATCCTTAAACTGTGACCCCTTGTCCTGGACTTCCCCAACATCGGGAACAATCTTCCTGCATCTAGCCTGTCCAACCCCTTAAGAATTTTGTAAGTTTCTATAAGATCCCCCCTCAATCTTCTAAATTCTAGCGTGTACAAACCGAGTCTATCCAGTCTTTCTTCATATGAAAATCCTGACATCCCAGGAATCAGTCTGGTGAACCTTCTCTGTACTCCCTCTATGGCAAGAATGTCTTTCCTCAGATTAGGTACGTGATTAAGTATGTGAAGAATAGATGCCAGAGTGGAGATAATGCAATAAAAATGACACCAATTATTTGCATAAATTTCCAGATAAATCCGCCCCCTCAAAATTGTCTGGTGTGTAATGTGATCTGTTCTGATGTCCTGCAAATGAGTCAAATGCTGTACAGTCATGAGTAAATTACGCTTCTGTCCCTGTGATGGAGGGAGATGCATAAAGCAGCTGCAGTTAGTTAGGCTGACTAGATTGTCAGGGCTCTTGCACTAAGTTATTTTTTATTATTAGACAATAGACAATAGGTGCAGGAGTAGGCCATTCGGCCCTTCGAGCCAGTTCTTTAGTAACTTGTCAGTTTCTTTGTTGAACTAAATTAAGGCGCATGTTGCAATCAAAAGCGCTTGAACAATTGGTTGGGAAGGGCCATTCAATGTGATCATGGCTGATCATCCCCAATCAGTACCCCGTTCCTGCCTTCTCCCCATATCCCCTGATTCCGCTATTTTTAAGAGCCCTATCTAGCTCTCTCTTGAAAGCCTGCCTCCACCGCCCTCTGAGGCAGAGAATTCCACAGACTCACAACTCTCGTCTCCGTTCTATATGGCTTACTCCTTATTCTTAAACTGTGGCCCCTGGTTCTGGACTCCCCCAACATCGGGAACACGTTTCCTGCCTCTAGCATGTCCAAGCACTTAACTATCTTATATGTTTCAATGAGATACCCTATCATCCTTCTAAACTCCAGAGTATACAAGCCCAGTTGCTCCATTCTCTCAGCATATGAAAGTCCCGCCATCCCGGGAATTAACCTTGTAAACCTACGCTGCACTCCCTCAATAGCAAGAATGTCCTTCCTCAAATTAGGGGACCAAAACTGCACACAATACTCCAGGTGTGGTCTCACTAAGGGCTCTGTACAACTGCAGAAGGACCTCTTTGATCCTATATTTGATTCCTCTTGTTATAAAGACCAACATGCCATTCTCTTTCTTCAACATGCTATTCGCTTTCTTTATTAAATCATTGAAAATATTAGCGACGCAATGGTGCTGGTTTCCGACGGGCATTCCTTACAATGCCGTGTACGACAGTGATTGCAACTTCTACTGAAGTGTGGATGGCCGTTGGATCGCTAGGAGCTCATCCGCCCTTTGACAGGTCTTGTTTTTGGTCCTGCTGGGGGTCCACAGCCCCCTCCTCACCTGGCAAACCAGGTGGAGGAGACGGTTTAGTCGCTGACTACCCGACCATGGAGCAGGTAGCACGGTATTACATGGTACCCATGGCGGGGGGGAACTAACAGAGCACTTAGGTTTAAGATTAAGAAGAAAAGATTTAACAGGAAACTGAGAGGTAACTTTTTCAAACAATGGGTGGTGAATGTATGGAACGAGCTGCCAGAGAAGGTATTTAAGAAGGAACTGCAGATGCTGGAAAATCAAAGGTAACACTTCAACTCCACCTCCCATTCCGAATCCGACCTTTCTGTCCTGGGCCTCCTCCATGGTCAGAGTGAGCACCACCGGAAATTGGAGGAGCAGCACCTCATATTCTGCTTGGGCAGTCTGCACCCTAGCGGCATAAACATTGAATTCTACAATTTCCGGTAGCCCTTGCAGTCTCCTCCCCTTCTCAGCTCTCCCTCAGCCCTCGAGCTCATCCTCTTCCTTTTTCCTTTCTTCTCTCCACCCTAAATCAGTCTGAAGAAGGGTTTCGGCCCGAAACGTTGCCTATTTCCTTCGCTCCATAGATGCTGCTGCACCCGCTGAGTTTTTCCAGCACCTTTTTCTGCCAGAGAAGGTAGTTGAGGCAGGGACTATCGTAACATTTAAGAAACAATTGGACAGATACATGGATAGGAAAGGTTTGGAGGGATATGGGCCTAAAGCAGGCTGGTGGGACTAGTGGAGATGGGACATGTTAGTCAGTGTAGGCAAGTTGGGCCGATGGGCCTGTTTCCACTCTGCATGACTATGACTCTATGACAAAGTTGTCCCGCATATAAATGTCAACAGACAATAACTCAAGTTAAGACAACAACCTTTCTGATTTCTAATTTTTCAAAATCTTTAGTTGAATTTTAAAATAAATTAAGACGTGAACAATAAAAGAATAACATCTGTGTGATTTGTTCAACGTGTGTGCCTAAAATTACAAATATTAACCCTCTTATGTTGTGTTTGTTGTCATTTTCTTCAAGAGACTTAAGCACATCAAATCTTCAGTACCTCCGCAGTGACCAGGCCCTTGCCGACCTCGCCCACTTTCGAGCAGTGGTCGATGTCAAAATGAACCTTACGCACAACAAATGGGTAGCATTTGGAGGTTCCTATCCCGGATCCCTGGCCGCATGGTTTAGACTAAAATACCCACACCTTGTCTACGCTGCTGTCGCATCCAGTGCACCAGTGCAAACAGTTATCAACTTTTCAGGTGAGTCAGCCGGACCTAAGAGTGAGCCACTGGAACTTAGTGGAAATGAAAATTAGGACGGGGGAACTAATTATTTTTTGTTACAAAAGTACACAAGGTGCTGAAGCACCTCAGCAGGTTAGGCACCATTGAATCAGTCTGAAAAAGGATCCCGCCCCAAAACATCACCGTTCCATGTTCTCCAGAGACGCTGTATGACCTCATGAGTTACTCGAAGGTAAACAAAGGTGCTGGAGAAACTCAGCGGGTGCAGCAGCATCTACGGAGCGAAGGAAATAGGCAACGTTTCGGGCCGAAACCCTTCTTCAGACTGCACCCTAGTGGCATAAACATTGAATTCACCAATTTCCGGTAGACTTTGCTGTCTCCTCCCCTTCGCAGCTCTCCCTCAGCCCTCGGGCTCCTCCTCTTCCTTTTTCATTTCTTCTTCCCATCCCCCCCTCCCTACATCAGTCTGAAGAAGTGTTTCGGCCCGAAACGTTGCCTATTTCCTTCGCTCCATAGATGCTGCTGCACCCGCTGAGTTTTTCCAGCACTTTTGTCCACCATAGACAATAGACAATAGTTGCAGGAGCAGGCCATTCGGCCCTTCGAGCAAGCACCGCCATTCAATGTGATTATGACTGATCATCCCCAATCAGTACTCCGTTCCTGCCTTCTCCCCATATCCCCTGACTCCGCTATCTTTAAGAGCCCTATCTAGCTGTCTCTTGAAAATTTCCAGAGAAAAAAAAAAAAAAATTATCTCCTCCCCTGAGTTACTCCACCACTTTGTGCCTTTTATTCATCTGATCATGTTTTTAACTCTTTATTTTGTGTGAATGGACCTTTGCAACTTGCAGGATGTCAGGCTTCCAGTGCATGTATACAGTTCAATCACTTCCATGACTGATTTGGATGAACAGATTTCACTCACTGTAGAAAGGCTTTAAGGTTAGGTTTCGTTGTCACTATTTTGAAATTCCACTTATTAGTTGCAATTCAATAGCAAACAGTTTAAGGAAAAGAGAGAATGTTTAACTGAATATTTCATTTGTTCAAACAGTCGAAACAAAGAAGTGCAGATGCAAAGACAGACAGATACAAAGTGCTGGAGTAATTCAGCGGGTCAGGCAGCATCGTTGGAGAAAAAAGATAGGTGACCATTTTGGTCGGGACCTTACTTCAGATTCCTTCAGCATAACAGTTTGGTTCCCGACCCAACACATCACCCATCCTCTTATTCCAAACATGCTGCCTGATCCTTCTGAAACATCACTCATTCCTTCTCACCAGAGATGCTGCCTGTCCCGCTGTGTTACTACAGCATTTTGTGTCTATCTTCTGTTCATACCAGCATCTGTAGTTCCTTCCTACCTGTAGTGCCTGATCCACTGATTTACTCAAGAATTTTTTTATCTAACTGCATTTGTTTCTCTGAGAACTTCACATTGTTCAGATATCTGACGTAGACTTTAGACTTTAGAAATACAGCGCACATGCAGGCCCTTCAACCTACTGAGTCCATACTGACCAATGAAACCCCTGTACACTAGCACTATCCTACGCACTAGAAACAATTTACAATTTTACCAAAGCCAATTAACCCACAAACCTGTACATCTTTGGAGTGTGGGAGGAAACTGGAGCACCCGGAGAAAACCCAACTGGTCACAGGAAGAATGTATCAACTCCGTACTGAGAGCACCTGTAGTCAGGATCTCTGGCGCTGTGAGGCAGCAACTCAACCGCTGCGTAACTGTGCCACCCCTCTATCTTTGAGGTTAGACAATATCTATCTTTATAAATTTGGACAATTTCTGTAGTTACCTCTACAATGAACGATCATTTGAATTCCTAGTTGACACCAAAGAAACTGGAAATAAAACTGGGACTTCATTTCAATATTTTTCAGAGTATTTGGAAGTGGTTAATTATTCCTTGGAAAGTTATAGTACTTCATGCCCTCTACTGGTGAAGGATGCCTCTGATACACTCGTCGAATTGTTGCCAAATACTAACACGTACAGCCAGATCACACTAGATTTTCAGTAAGTATGGTCAATTTTAAATACACATAAATGAAACATATTTTATGAGATTATTTCAACCTCGTTAAAACTGATCGTGGAATTAACGTGCAAACTCCTGGGCAGATTACATCGAAGTTCTCTGTGGGGGAAATATCAAACTGCTAAACCAATAGCAAAACACTGCGGATGGTGGAAACGTAAAATAAAACGAAAAATGTTGGATGTACTCAGCAGCTCAGGCAGTTTTAGCCCTGAGACATTAACACTGTTTGTCCACACTCATCACCGCTCATCCTCCTGTGCTCCAAGGAATAGAGTCCCAGCCTACTCAATCTTTTGCTCCAACCCTCTAGTTCTGGCAACATCCTCGTAAACCTTCTCTGTACCCTAATTCTAACTTTGATTTCTAATGTAATTAGATTTTGAATGTACATATAGGAGCCTTGTAATGTGTTGAACTGGGTATTAATTGAGTTTGCAAACTTTTTTGTTATCTCCATCAATTTGAGGTGAGTTCTGCCAAAGAAAAAATGCATTTGAAACTTTTTTTTAATTTAAAAAAAAATGTTTATTTTATTAATAATAATAATAATAATGGATGGGATTTATATAGCACCTTTCTAATACTCAAGGCGCTTTACATCGCATTATTCATTCACTCCTCAGTAGAAGCAATTGTACAAGAAGAAAGAAACCGACATAACAATTATACAATTTTCGTACAGCTTCAGTTTTAACATTTTATAAACTGATAAATGAATCGGAAAAAAAAGTTAAAAGGAAAGAATGAAGAGGAAGAAGAGAGATACAAAAAAGAGAGAAGAAAAAACCCCTGAACTGCCAAAGAAGTGAGAGAAAAAAAGAGAAAAAGCGGAGATATGTCCCGCTATCCTCCCCTACACCCGCTCACCCAACCCAAGCATCGGTTTTGAATTTGTGTTCAACCATTCTGTTGTTGAAGAAATTCAATGAAAGGAGACCATGTTTTGGAAAATTGGTCTGATTTATCAGCCAAAACATTTGAAACTTTTAAACCAGGATGAACCAGTGAGCTTTTCTGCTGTCTGTTCTGCAATTGTGGACTTCAGTCAATGTCATTCCCCAGAGACTAACATTTGGGAGAAAAGCTTTATCACCTTCTCCATACAGTACATAATCTTAATATTGTAAAGCTATGCATCCCCTCATGTGTGAGTAGATCTAAACTGAGATTGAAGCAAAGAAGGAACCATAAGGACAATGACAACAAGGGGGCCACAAGGAGACACAGGGAACTGGCATCTATGTTTTGAGATCTGCTTGACCCTGAATGAAATGGTCTGAACATGTTGAGCCTTTCCACAAGATTGCTGCATACCTGTGAGTTTCCTATTGCTGCATGCAAAGTCTTTGCAAACTCGTTTTACTGTTAAGGGAATCCTACTTTCTAATATTTATACATATGATACATAGACAAATCAATGAAAGTATTCATTGCAGTGCCTTTCATTTGCCTTAATATTACTGGATTGCCGAGGAAGAAGCTCTGCCTCATCAAATCCCAGAAAACCATCAATGCCAATCACTGTATACTGTACTATACCAATCACGGTGGATGCAGCAGTACAGTTGCTGCCTAACAACGGCAGAGACCCAGGTTCGATCCTGACTACGGGCACGGTCTGTACTGAGTTTGTACATTTACCCCTTGACCACATGGGTTTTTCCCAGGTGCTCCGGTTTCCTCCCACACTCCAAAGACATACGGGTTTGTAGGTTAATTGGCTTCAGTAAAGATTGTAAATTGTCCCTGGTGTGTACAATAGTGTAGGGGGATTGCTGGTCGCTATGGTCTCCTGTCTCCACACTGTATCTCAAAACTAAACTAAAAAAGTAAATCTAAGGATAATCAAATGCATTTCAGATTATTAAACTCAGAGACATACACACATGAATTTTTGTGTTAATCCATTTGAGGGCAGCATTTTGTCATTAAAATACCCAACGTGATCTCAATTAAATCACATTTCTCATCTGTCTGACTGGAACTTCCTTCATGCAAATGGCTTATACTGAGCAGAATTTGTTCGTTGTCTCCAAGAGGGTTTCTTGAAACAGCATGAAGATCGTCCAATTCGAGGAGGGACCAAACTGGACCTTGTATTGGGAAACAAAGCTGGCCAAGTGATCGATTGATGTTTCATTGGAGGAGAATTTATGGGGACAGTGATCGCAACTCCATGTGTTTTAATTTAGAAACAGACCTGCAGATGTTTGATTACAAAAACAAGAGGCTCACTGTGCTGGATAACTCAGCGGATCAGGCAGCATCCCTGGAGAACATGGACAGGTGACGCCTTGGGTTGGGACCTTTCCTCATGACTGATTGCAGGGTGGCGAGGAGGAAGACAGCTAGAAAAGAGGAGGGGCGGGACAAAGCATGGCAGGTAATAGGTGAGCACAGGTATGGGGCAGATGGTTGGACAAAGACCAGAGACACAAAAAAAATTGTGGGACAAAGGATTGAACAGTCACGAATTGTGAAGCCAGAGGAAAGGATGTAGGTTGAGGAGGGAGGGGAATAGGTATGAGTCCAGTTGATGCACGGGGGTGGGGGGGATAGGTATGAATCCAATTGATGCAAGGGGGGGAGGGGGAGGGGGAGATAGGAGGGGTGAACTATGGTTGCACTAAGGACTTTGGGCTTTTTGCACTTGTATTTGAGTAAAAAAAAAAAAATTCTGTTCAATATGTTATCTATGAGTACAGTCTTTTAGTCTTGTTATGCTGCTGCAAATAAGAAATTCATTGTTTCCTTGTCAGTACATATGTCAATAATGCACACTTGACTCTTATACTCCCATGGACGGAGTGGTGTTATTCATCATAGGATGCTTGCAGCTAGAGCCTTAACTAGCCCTAATACTATCAGACTATTTCTATTTAACCTTACCAAAGGAACCTCACTCTTAATCAAAGATTCTTCCCTTCTACTATTGTGAAAGGGTCATTTATCATCATTACTCACCCTCTCTCCCACATCCTTCCTTTTAGCCTGGATACTAAATCCCCCAGTGACTAATCTGAAGCCTTTAAAACTTTAAACATCTCTGCAATTCCCCTCAAGCTAAATTTGTTATTCTAGCTCATGTTTTTTTCTAATGCTGATGAAACAGTATGTGGAACTTTTATTTGGATAAGTTGTTTCCCGCACATCTTAAACATTTCCTAAGACACATCAAATACATGTAAATTATCCCTTCTCCACCCAAAGTCAGTTCAGATTTTTGCTTGATAATGTGGGTTGTTCAGCCAAATGTCATGAATTTGCATGCACCACCATAAGTGATACATGCAAATTCTACAATCCATTCTATGAAATACTAAAAGGAAAAGTGTAGGAAGGAACGGCAGATGCTGGTTTACACCGAAGATAGACACAAAATGCTGGAGTAACTCAGCGGGACAGGCAGCATCTCTTAAGAACGGTCTCGACCCAAAACGTCACCCATTCCTTCTCTCTAGAGATGCTGCATGTCCCGCTGAGTTACTTAAAGGAAAAGATTGGGTTAAACTCAATGGAGATTGAAGCTCTCAAACCAATTACAAATTGGAAAGGCATTTCACCAGCAGCTTGGCAGACTTACTGTGCATGGTGCTGAATAATTAAACTAGTTGTTGAGGAATGTGCTCCTGTGAAAGATAATGAAATTGAGCTCATGAGTGCAAAATACAATGCTGAAAGATTTGCGACATTCTTTAGTATAAAGTGATCTCATCATGAGGTTTGCGTGATGCAACACTTACCCTGACTGTAATTATTTTATCAACAATTTCTCTCCTTTATCCACTCATGAATAAAGAGGGAATCCTAAACAAAGTATTTATGTCAAACCCGCATTGTAGCTCTGCTGTAATAAGAATTTAAGTTATTTTGCTTTTAAGTTACAATTTGCTTTTTCTGTGTTGTTTTGAAGTTTTTTTCTGAGTTGCCTCTTGCCCAAGGTAGATATATTTCACTTACACCATTTTATAACATATTCTGGATTTAGGGCATTGTTGTCTGTGTTTTTGGATGATGTATTTACTTTGTATAAGTGTTCATTGAATGTCCTTTTAAGTGTGTATGTAGGCAAAGAGCAGTAATATGTTTTAATGAATATTGGAATATATGTCATTGAAAAGTAAAGAGATATTTAACATACAAAAGGTTGAGCAATGTTCTTTCATGCATTTAAACATTAAACATGGCAATGACGTTTGTTTAGATACATTTATGTATACCTATGCCTTTTTTTCAGAATTGTTTTTTGAATCACAAACTATTCACCATCACAATTTCAGGTTATGTGAACCACTTGAAATAAAATCCAAAATGGATTCTGCATATTTATTGGAGACTCTAGCTGGGAATTTCATGGATGTGGTCCAATATAATAAGGACAACAGAGTGTTTGAGGTAAGCACTGAAACAAATAGGAAGTATTTGTCTGAAGACTGACACAAACTATTGGAGTAACTCAGCGAGTCAGGCAGCATCTCTGGAGAAAAAGGATAGTTGACGTTTCAGGTCGGGACCCTTCTTCAGGATCTTCTTTGGTATAAACCAGCATATGTGGGTCAATGTTTCAGCTTTTGTTTGAACTGGTTGTACATTGAGGTGATCTTGAAGTACAGTACCTATGGATGTGTCTGTACCAGTCAGAAGCCCCTGCTCTGCCTTGCTCCAGATAAATGGCTTGTTTCACGTAAATGTTGGTCTTGATTTTCATATTTTATTTTAATATTATATTAGAGATACAGTGCGGAAACAGGCCCTTCAGCCCACCAAACCCGCACCGATCGGCGATCCCCATACACTAGCACTATCCTACTCACTAGGGACAATTTTACAATTGTTTTTTACTTCAGCCAATTAACCTGCAAACCTGTATGTTTTTAGAGTGTGGGAGGAAACTGCCAGATTAGTGCATCCATTTAGATTTATTAGAAATTCCAGGCCGCAATAAAAAAATCTCTTTTCTATTTCTATCTCTTTGAAATCTCTTTATATAATGACTTTACTTAAGACATTTTAGATTTTAGACATAAAGTGCGACACACACTTCGGCCTACCGAGTCCATGCTCACTCGTAAATTAGTTCTATCCTACACACTAGGGCCAATTGTTCCAGAAGCCAATTAACCTACAAACCCGCACGTGTTTGGAATGTGGGAGGAAACCGGAGCACCCAGAGATAACCCACGAGGTCACGGGGAGAATGTGCAAACTCCGTACAGACAGCACCCATAGTCAGGATCAAACCCGGGTCTCTGACGCTGTAAGGCAGCAACTCTACTGCTGCACCACTGTGCCGCCCCATTTCGATGCATTCAGACCACAATAAAATACCTATTTTTATAAATGTTGTAATTCTTTGAAATCTCTTTATTAAATGTGTTTGTGGATATCCCAGCTTTCATATTCTGATAGAAGATAATGGGTGGTGGGAGGATTAATTGATAAGTAATGATGTTCTTTCAATGTATATTTCTCACATTTTCCATTCTCACATTCCTCTGCAATATTTTAACTGTATGTTTTGTTAAAAGGACCCAAAAGGTACCAACATCACAGTTGAGGTGGTCTGTACTATAATGGAGAACTCATCACTGGGCATACCTTACAAGAGATATGCCAAAGTCTCGCAGCTCCTACTGGATACGTATGAAGAAAAATGTCTGGATGCAAGTTACAGCAAGTTCTTATCTGACATGTTGAACACGTCCTGGTCTGCTCCAGCAGCAGATGGAAGTAGGAAAGCAATCAGTATTTTAGTTTAGTTTAGAGATACAGCGCGGAAACAGGCCCTTCGGCCCTCCGGGCCCCTGCCAACCAGCGATCCCCGTGCACTAACACAGTCCTACGCACACTAGGGACAATTTTTTCTACAATTATACCAAGCGAATTAGCCTACAAACCTGTACATCTTTGGAGTGTGGGAGGAAACCGGATCACCCGGAGAAAATCCACGCAGTCACGGGGAGAATGTACAAACTCTGTACAGACAGCACCCATAATCAGGATCGAACCCAGGCCTCTGGCGCTGTAAGGCAGCAAATCTACCGCTGCCCCACCGTGCCGCCCAAATTAAAAAAAACACTATCTCATGTATCGTGGAATTTAAAATTGGTGGAGGATTGGAATAGTTTTACACTTCATTGAAAAAGTATTGGGTGCTTAATCTAGATCTCACTGCAGCAGGATTCAACACCGATAATATTCCAGTAGCACCATCCTGTCAATTCCATTCTCTCCCTCTTTCTCCGTGGTTAGCTTGCTTTCTTGGTGAATCTGATGGTTTATTTTGGATGCAGAATGGCAGAAAAAGCAAAATACCTTGTGGGGTTTTTTTTGTAGAAGTTGAATTTATTTATGGATTTATAAACAAACCATTCCTGTTGGCCTAGAGGATTTCATAAAGGTCTGGGTTTAATATTAATATTTATTAATAACGTGGGAGTCCGAGTTGATGCATTCATCAAGTGCTACTACGCTAAGGTTTTCTGAGTGAATAGGCTGCGAAGGAATGTTACTGAAGGCACATGTTCAAAACCAGACCACTCTGCTTTCCTATGAAGGAAGGAACTGCAGATGCTGGCTTATACCGAAGATGGACACAAAAATCTGGAGTAACTCAGCGGGACAGGCAGCATCTCTGGAGAGAAGGAATGGGCGACATTTCGGGTAGAGACCCTTGTTCTCCTTCGACCCGAAACGTCACCCATTCCTTCTCTTCAGAGATGCTGCCTGTCCCGCTAAGTTACTCCAGCATTTTGTGTCTATCTTTGGTTAAAGCCAGCATCTATAGTTCCTTCCTACAACAATACTTAAACCAGCCTTACAATTTGCACGCTATGAATGATACCAGTGTTTCAGCTGTGCTGCATTGCGTGGGTGTGTGTGAGCCTGTCAGCAACCTTGTACTCAAAATGTCTCCCTAATGTTTCTTATCTCATTCTCATGTTAAAATGTTACTATTTAAAAACAATCTTAAATGATTATGAAAATGGAAGATAACAATGGTCCAACAGGTGCCTCCCACATTTTAAATTTTCTCCTCCCCTAATTTTCCTTTTTTTTGATCGGAAGTCACCATATGATGCCTGGTTACAGTTCCCTGACCACTGGATGGCAGAGTGATTAGTTTAGTCAATAGGTGCAGAAGTAGGCCACTCAGCCCTTCGAACCAGGATTGCCATTCAATATGATCATGGCTGATCATCCCCAATCAGTACCCCTTCTCGCCATATCCCCTGACTCCACTATCTTTAAGAGCCCGATCTAGCTCTCCCTTGAAAGTATCCAGCGAACCTGCCTGAGGCAGAGAATTCCATAGTTTTAGGATTTTAGCTTGTAACAAACCATAAGTACTATATTGATCTATAGTTTTCTCATGCCCATTGAAAATTCTAATATTGTTGCTGGTTGTCATATTTATTGGTTCAGAACCAATTGAACCTGGGGGAGCATTTTAGTTTAGTTTAGAGATGCTGTGTGGAAAAGTCTGCGCCAACCAGCAATCCACGCACACTTACACTATCCTACACACACAAGGGACAATTTACAATTTTACAATTATACTAATCTAATTAACCTACAAACTTGTACGTTTTTGGATTGTGGCAGGAAAACGCACACGGTCACGGAGAGAACGTACACATTCCGTACAGACGCTCCCATAGTTGGGATCGAACCCAGCTCTCAGGTGTCTTCATGCATAGTTTGTGTAGGCCACCTGTTCAGCCTTTGCACGTACTAGTCAAGCTTGACAACGTCCAGATATCTGAGGAAGTGTGTGTTGGCTCTGGAGAATGGCCAGAGGAGGTTTACAAGAATTATCCCAGGAATGAGTAGGTTAACCTATGATGAGCGTTTGTCGGCATTGGGCCTGTACTCACTGGAGTTTAGAAGAATGAGGGGGGACCTCATTGAAACATACAGAATAGTGAAAGGTTTGGATAGAGTGGATGTGGAGAGGATGTTTCCACTAGTGGGAGAGTCTCGGACTAGAGGTTATAGCCTCAGAATTAAAGGATGTTCTTTTAGGAAGGAGATGAGGAGAAATGTCTTTAGTCAGATGGTGGTGAATCTGTGGAATTCTTTGCCACAGAAGACTGTGGAGTTAAAGTCAGTGAATATTTTTAAGGCAGAGATAGATAGATTCTTGATTAGTACAGGTGTCAGAGGTTATGGGGAGAAGGCAGGGGAATGGGGTTAGGAGGGAGAGATAGATCAACCATGATTGAATGGGGGAGTAGACTTGATGGAACAAATGGCCTAATTCTACTCCTGTTCCTTATGACCTGATAAAAATGTTGGCAATCAGGCGTTTTGAAAGTGGCTTTCAAATTGGAATTCAAACTGAATTCTGGTCAGAAGCAGGAAGCAATTTCTTCTGCATCTTACTACCTGGCAGGCAATTAGATGATTTGTGGCATGGTAATTGATATTCTGACCAGCCCACAGTCTGATAAACAAACTCATGATAGATGGTTCAGTGCAAATTGATCTTCTGCCTTTACCGACTTGGCCGCGTGGTATTTTTCTATGTTTATGCACTTAGTTGCAATGTATTTTTACATGTTTTTACGCTTCAATGGAATTTTTCACTCATTCTAGGCAGACAATGGGCCTATCAGTCATGTACAGAGTTTGGCTATTATCAATCAACTGAATCACTCCGCCAGCCCTTTTCTGGCTTTCCCCTCAGGTAAGCTGAATTGCAGTAGTTTGTCTTTCTATTCATTAATTATCTTTGAATGAAGAAACAAATTAATGATATTACAGTACTGAGTAAGCTCACATTTAAATGTATTAAAAAAAATCAAGAATATTTTGTTCATAAGAATTGGATTTTATTTACAGCAAATTGTATACCACAAGCAATAATACATTTTTCACACTTTTTAAACATAGAAAATAGGTGCAGGAGGAGGCCATTCGGCCCTTCGAGCCAGCACCGCCGATTCATTGTGATCATGGCTGATCATCCCCAATCAATAACCCGTGCCTGCCTTCTCCCCATATCCCTTGACTCCACTAGCCCCTAGAGCTCTATCTAACTCTCTCTTAAATCCATCCATTGATTTGGCCTCCACTGCCCTCTGTGGCAGGGAATTACACAAATTCACAACTCTCTGGGTGAAAAAGTTTTTTCTCACCTCAGTCTTAAATGACCTCCCCTTTATTCTAAGACTGTGGCCCCTGGTTCTGGACTCGCCCAACATTGGGAAAGATTTTCTTGCATCTAGCGTGTGCAACATGTCATATTTCTTCCGATAATCATGTATTCCCACATAGAGTCCTGCTTACATAGAAACAAGTAATGTACATTCATTCACAATAGCCTTTGAGGAGTTACAGTAATTCAGCTGTGCAACTCACAACCAGTGAAGAAAGGTCTAAACCACCAGTGGTTTATTAAAGATCCTGTTACGTAATATTAATAACTAGAGCCAGGATGTTTAGGTGAAAACGCTGAAATAGGCTGGCAAAAACGCATAATAAAATTACAAAAAAGGCACAAAAATGGCATTTATTGACAAAAAAGGCATAACGTCATGTATTTCCACCACCAAAAAATATGGTTAAAAATTACAATATAAAGGTATACAACATTAAATGTCTGGTTGCACATAATTACTAGCATTTTTTTCAAATTATCTGGTGTTAAATTATGCCGTCTGTCAGACAGAATATGCTACAGACTCTATATTCATGTCGATATCTTGTGCATTACAAGTACCTTTGTTGACAATTGGTAAGACAAATTGCATAGTATTCATGCCTGTTCTCCATTGACTTTGCCAGTGGAAATTTACACTGAGGTTCCCTGAGAATTTTACCCGCGTTTGGTGGGGTGAAAAAATGAGCAGAAAACGAGAGGAAATTAGAAAACCTGCCATTATGCGTTGGTTCTAAATAAGCACCTCTGTTAGACAGCTGTGGAATCCAAACTCACTCCTGAGATAGCAAATAACTTTTCATTGCCACTCTCTGCACAGAAGGCTGTGGTGGCCAAGTCAAAGGATATTTTTAAGGCGGAGATTAATAGATTATTGATTGGTACGGTTGTCTGGGGTTATGGGGAGAATGCAGTAGAATGGGGTTGAGAAGGGACGATAGATCAGCCTCGATTGAATGGCGGAGTAGGCTTCACACACACGTCCACAAGTTATAGGAGTAGAATTAGTCCATTCGGCCCATCGAGTCTACTCTGTCATTCAATCATGGCTGATCTCTGCTTCTTCACCCCATTTTCCTGCCTTTTTCCTATAACCGTTGACACCTGTTCTAATGATGAATTTGTCTATCTCTGCCTTAATAATATCCACTGACTTGGTCTCCACTTGGTCTCTGTGGCAACGAGTTCCACAGATTAACTACCCTCTGACTAAAGAACGATGGGCCAAATGGCCTAATTCTGTTCCTATCACATGAGCTTATGGACATGAATGCCAACCTAGATTATGAATCATGAATTTCTAGGTAGGGAGATGAAGGTTGCAAGGGCAGACAACACATAGAGAGGAGCTGAGCAGTTTTTGATACTGAACACCCAATAATTTTCCATCAATAACTTTCAAACAAATCTGAACATTTTCTCTTTGTTCTTTGTGTGCCTATATTCGTGGTCTTGATTTTCACTTTGCTACAATTAAACCACTTTGATATATTCTAAGATTAAGAAGGTTGATGTTTCAAAGTGAGCCTAACTTTTTAAATAATTTAAGACCCCCTTCTCCCTGACTAATGTCAGGGAAAATAGTGTCAAAAACACTAGCCCATCCTGTATGTAAAGTAAATGTGGTGTTTAATAATACCTCATGTTTTATCATGTGATGCAATTTCATCAAAGATAATTAATTGAAAATCCATTTCACAAATTCAAAATCAATGCCAACAGGTTTGTTTCACTTTCAGATCGGCTCTTGCAAGTTTTACACAATCGTAATCTAAATACATATCAATATGACATCTTTCATTACATAGACACAAAGTGCTGGTGTAACTCAACGGGTCAGGCAGAATAAAAAGGATGGATGACGTTTCGGGTCGGGATCCTTCATCACCCATCCTTTTTCTCTAGAGATGCTGCCTGACCCGTTGAGTTACGCCATCTATTTGGCCTATCTTTGGTATAAACCAGCATCTGCAGTTCTTTGTTTCCACGCTATGTTTCATTTTATAGTTGTTTTGCCACACTTGAAGCATAGAATGCTGAAACCTTATTTACTGCACAATTAAACTGCCATTTTGAAGCCTTTGCTAATTAGAAATGTCGGGGACACTATTTAACAATTCTTTGGTTTTTTTTCTCCATCCCTTTTTAGTTACAAACTTCAACAATGCATAGATTTATTTGGCCCTCTATTTAATCCAGTTGTACTTGCTGATGCTGTACAGCACACTAATGAAAACTATGGAGGTCATAACATTAAAGGAAATCGGATAATGTTCCCAAATGGCTCGAATGATCCCTGGCATATACTAGGCGTTACCAAAGGTCATAAAGCTATTTACATTCAAGGTAATGATTCAGTTCAGTATAGTTTATTGTCACGTGTACTGAGGTACAGTGAAAAGCTTTTAGTTGCGTGCTAACCAGTCAATAACGTTAAGGATATCATAAGGATATATTGTCTGATTTCTGCCATTTTACATTTCCTTTGGTTTCATAGAGTCAAACAGCAGGGAAACAGGCCATTTGGCCCAACTAGCCCACGCCGACAAACATGCTCCATTCTACACTAGTCCCACCTGCTTGTGTTTGGCCCATATACTTGTAAACCTATCCTATCCATATCCAAATGTCAGTGTAATCCACGTTTTTAAAAGATCAATTGATTCTATGCTGGAAATCCCAGAAATTCAAACCATATTAAGTAAAGATTAAGTTTCCATCATCTTTAAAATAGGTATAAAAATATTTTGCCTTAAGCCAAATTTGGATATAATAAACACTTTCCCTGGTGACTTTTGATTCTCTGTAGTTTAGGTATTTACTGGAATTTATAGCCTCACATGTGTGAGATTATGTATTCAAAATCAAATACAACAATACTCTGTGAAAAATAATATTTTCATCTGTGTTAAGAAAGCTGCAGCAGTTATGAGTGAACTATACAAGTATTTTTAATGTATAAACATTATCTTCTATGGCAGTTTCACATATGTTAGGAGAAGAATTGATAATTGTGATTATTAGATGCATTTTTGTGCAAGCTTGACGTACATATAAAGTAATCAATGCAAGTTTATAGACATTGTGCGTCAAATTGCCCAAAGCAAGAACCATATCCTACTCAGTAGTTTAACTAATGGGGAAGGGTTGTACTAAGGCTTTTCAGTTGGGAGAGGACACAATATGGATTTTCAAATATATTTTCCTTAAGGTTTGTTACCCTCCCTATTCTATTAATTCTTCAAATCCTTATATCCCCTAATCTGTACCTGGCAATAATTTCAGGTGCCCTCTCAGGGTGTCAGGGGTTATGGGGAGAAGGCAGGAGAATGGGATTGAGAGGGAAAGATAGATCAGCCATGATTGAATGTCAGAGTAGACTTGATGAGCCGAATGGCCTAATTCGGCTCCTATCACTTATGAACATGGACAATAACAGACACATTATGCCACCAGGGGTATATCTTTCATATCATCTTAAAATGACACCTGCTCTGCAAGATAATTTATCTTATTTAGAAGTTTATGTGAAGTCATGACCAATGTTTTTTTTTTTACTCAAACCTAAACTGATCATTGGACAGTTATCAAACAGCTGTTTGTGGAAGCTTGTTGTCTGAAAATGTTAATACCACATTTCCTACACAGTGTGGTGTTTCAAGGTCAGTTTATTGTCACATGTACCAATTAAGGTACAGTGAAATTCGATTTACCATGCAGCCATACTAAAAAAAAGCACCAAGACACACAACTACATAAATGTTAACCTAAATATCCACCACAGCGGATTCCACACATTCCTCACTGTGATGGAAGTCAATAAAGTCTTATCTTCTTCCTCTTTATTCTCCCGTGGTCGGGGCAATCAACCCATCCGCAGTCAGGGCGACTGTTCGAAGCTCCCGCAGCCAGCGGTCGAAGCTCCGGCATTGGTTCGGTCAAAGCTCCTGTGGCTTGGAGCTCCCGAAGTCACTCTCGAACCAGAGACCGCGAGCTCCACGATGTTAAAGTCCGCAGGCTCTCAGGGTTGGAGCTCCGAGGTCGATCCCCGACAGGGATCAGACGCTCCACAATGTTAAGTCCCACGGTTGGAGCTCCCGGTCGGTCTCCAGCAGTGGTCCTCTATAAATGCTGTGGCTTGCTGCAAAATTATGAGAAGTGTGATGTAAAAAGCAAGGTACTTTTGTTTCCATCTGCTGGAGATTCCTCTTCGAATTCAGTAAATTCCTTCACTTATGGTTTTTATAACTCTTGGCCCAACAGTTCCCAGTGATTTCTGGTAAAACTTTATCCTTCTACTCTTTGCAAACTTGAGATAATCCATAAATGTGCTTCCCACATGTAACTGACACTAAGTCCTCTTCACCCAAGGTCAGGATCGAACCCGGGTCTCTGGTGCTGTTAGGCAGCAGCTCGTCCAGCTACGCCACTGTGCTGCCCTCTATCAGCTCTCTGGTTTTAACTGTTCAATTAGAAGTTTACCCATATTATCCAGCTTCCAGGATTTATGAATTATCCCATTTCTCATTTCTAAAATCAACAGAGGGTAGCCAAGGAAAATTATTTTTAGTGGCAAGCGGACTGAGATGTTAAAGAGTTGTAGGTCTGGACAGCAGAGTGGCACAGCATAAAGTGTTGCATTCTCATCGTTAGAAGGATTTGGGTTCAATCCCGCCCTCAGGTTTGAACTGTGTGGAGTTTATACTTTTTCTCCCATTTTAGTTTTCTTCAAGTAATCTGGTTTTCTCCTACATTGCAAAAGAAGTGCTGATTCATTGGCTACTTTCTATTCATCCCTTCAGTAGTAGAAAGATCAGAGGGGAGTTGACAGGGTGTGAAACAGAAGGAGGGGAACAGAGGGAGGAAGCAACAGAGAGAATGACGATGATGATGCTTTATTGTTACTTGAACTTAGTTAGGTACAGTGAATATCTTTGTTTTTGCATACAAAGTACACAAAAGCCACAAAAGCGCAGACAAACTTTACAAAGATTACTCATCCTTTCTTTGCCCCCCCACCACGTCCCCCTTGTAAATAGCAGCATACGAAAGGGCTCCTGCCCTCCTTTCCTACGTGATTGCGCTGCTTGCTATAAGATGGCTGATGTGGTGTCTATGTACCAGGGTGGCACAGTGGTGCAGCTGGTGGAACTACTGACTCACAGCACTGGCGATCCAGGTTCGATCCTGACCTCGGGTGTTGTGTGTGCAGTTTGCACGTTCTCCCTGTCACCAGGTAGGCTTCCTCGGGTCCTCTAGTTTCTTCCTGTATCCCAAAGATGGTCAGGTTTGTAGGTTAATTTTCCTCTAAAATACTACCTCTACTGTGTATGGTGGATGTGAATATAGGATAATATTGAACTAGTGTGAGTGGGTGATGGGTTCGTGGGCTTGATGGGCTGAAGGGCCCGTTTACGTGTGGTATTACTGAAAATGTAATGTGAAACGTAAGGACATCTCTGAAGTGACAAAGATCAGTGACATTATGTACATGTGCATTTGGGATGTTAGACCAGTAAATGCAGATGATTGTGCAATACATGGGAGCCAATGTGTCTCGGAGAATTTATTCCATGTATTTTATTTAATCATTGAAACAGGTACAGCGCACTGTGCTGACATGTACCCAGAGCAACAAAGTGACGTACCACAGCTCCGAGAAGCAAGAGAAGAGATTTTTCAGCGGCTTAAAAGCTGGGTTAAACAATAAAGGCTTTCAGCAACATCAGAATGAAACACCCGGGAATTAGCTGTATTTGTACTATTCTCCTCGATGTGGCCTTATAGAATATCAGGAACAAATACACACTACCTTTATTCTCTTCCAGTCTTTCTTAATGCTATGACTTTCTGTATAAACTGTATTATTAAAATGTTTTTCAGAATATACAGTATCTTCTAATGTAGATTTGTGATTTAGTCAGCAGAATGAATTTTAAACTATATATACTAAATTCTACATAGAAAAGTATGTGATTTATGCATATTTAAGTCTTAGGATGGTGGAGTAAATATGCATATTTTTAGAATCACACGACACACTGGATTACGAACAGCCAATTTACAGACACCTCTACATGCAAATGAGCTCAGACAATATTATTACATTTGAAAGTCCGACATACATACTTAGTTGTTCCTCAGTAGGCAGAACTACTTTACTCTCTCTCTCCACTTTTAGTAACGTTAGCCCCTGTCCCACTTAGGAAACCTGAACGGAAATCTCTGGAGACTTTGCGCCCCACCCAAGGTTTCTGTGCAGTTCCCAGAGGTTGCAGGTGGTTGCCGGAGGTTGCAGGTCGTGGAAGCAGGTAGGGAGACTGGCAAAAACCTCCGGGAACCGCACGGAAACCTTGGGTGGGGCACAAAGTCTCCAGAGGTTTCCGTTCAGGTTTCCTAAGTGAGACAGAGGCATCATTCTTTCTTATCAGACATGTTCTATGAAGCAATGTCTTTCAATGTTTTTGGTTACTATAACAAGTGATTTTTGTACAAAATTGTGTAAAAATGGATAGACACAAAGTCTATCTGGAGTAACTCAGCAGGTCAAGCAGCATCTCTGGTGACGTTTCGGGTCGAGACCCTCCTTCAGACTGATTGTAGTGCGGGGGGTGGGGGGGCAGAAGACTGGAAGCAAGAAAATACCAGGACAAATCAAGGTCAGCAACAGATGACCTCAGGCAGGGTGGTTTACTGATAGGCCAATTGTTGGCTTGGAAAAGTGAGTTCCCAAGAGGGATACATGTGGAAGAGTGGAACCTACTGTATATTACTATAAAAGTGGAATCTAGCCTGCAAAATATCATTTAGACCTTTTTTTAAAGTCAATGTGAGATTGAATTTCTCTGATGATTCTGACATAAAAAGCAATGGGTAGTTGAGAAGTTGTTTTTAAGTCTGCACATATTGGTTTATTTTAAGTAATTTGAGTCATTATTTGAAGGCACTGTTAATTTACTACAAATAATATGTTTGGTTGTTTGGCTGTACATTCTGTGGAGCTCATCAAGTGGCAATGTGATAGTCTTTCAGATGTTATGGAATTTTGAGCACTTAGGTGCTGTTTTTACTTCTTTCATGTATACGTAGATGTAGGGAACATAGGCAGAAGACTGATAGTCCAAGCAGTTTCAGATTTAGCACAAACACGTTATTAGTCACATTCCCATCTTCCATCTTGTGCACACCCCATGTAAGATTTCTAAACTAAAATAAAACTATTAATCATCTTTGAATATGTGGAGTTGATTGAAACTAATTCGACCCCCTCTGAGCCAGTTTTTCTACAGCATTAAATAGGAAGGAACTGCAGATGCTGGTTTATACTGAAGATAGACACAAAGTTGTGGAGTAGCTCAGTGAGTCAGGTAGCATCTCTGGAGAGAAGGAATGGGCTGCCTGTCCTGCTGAGTTAATCCAGCATTTTGTGTCTATCATTGGTTTAAACCAGTATCTGCAGTTCCTTCCTACTCCAGTTACTCCAGCACCTTGTGTCTATCTATGGAAATCTCTTTGCTGACTGGAGCTTAAAAAAATAGTTGTGGCTGTTGAAGGCCAGTCATCCCAGGGCAGCGTGCAGCACAAATTGCTGTGTGAACCTTTGGGAATGCTGAGAATGGTGTAACAAGAGAATTGAATGAGCTGGACCTTATAGTCATGGGTGGACTGGAAAGATGAAGGGTGGCATTTCAGTTGAAATCTGCACCAGACTCAGTTGCTGAGGGAGAAGATGTGGATTAGAGGAGGTATTGGTGGCTATCTGATCGTACATAAGAGAAACAGGACCCGTTCGAAAGTCAACCAAGTTAAAAGAAAGAAGAATTAAAAGTCCCTTCCAGGAGCAGGGCAGAATCTCCTTATGTTCCAGGGAGAGAAGGGGGGGGGGGGGGGATTAAGCACTGATATAAGAACAAAGTACTGGAAGTAGAGGAAATATTACTCAGCAGGTCAAAGATAATTTATGTTATTTTCATTGATAATATGGAATTTTCCATAATATTAATTAGGTTTCACTTCTACTTTTCACTTCCACATCAGACATCCAAGTGTTCCATTATAACTAATTTCATGTGACATTCACTGAGGAGTTTAGTAGGCATTATAAGATAAGATTTTCAATGAAAGCAAGTTTTCTTTTTAGCAGTTTTTATTTTAACTCACAAAGAATATTAACGTTTGAAATAACAGTGAAAAGGTGATACCACATCTGCTCCCTTACTGGAAAATAACCTTTGGGACAAATATTCTTCAAAATATAGACTTGATGTCTATACTTGTCTCAAACTTCAATGGAAATACTTTGTTAGTTCCAAGATTCTGAATTGTATCTGCTATTAAACAAACATTTTGTGTAGGAATGAACTGCAAATGCTGGTTTAAACCAAAGATTGACACAAAATGCTGGAGTAACTCAGTGGGTCAGGCAGCATCTCTGGAGAAAAGGAATTGGTGACATTTCAAGTTGAGATCATTCTTCAGACTTTTAGATTAGTTTAGAGATACAGCGCGGAAACAGGCCCTTCGGCCCACCGAGTCCATGCCGACCAGCAATCCCTGCAGATTAGCGCTACCTTACACACACAAGGGACAATTTACATCTTTGGAGTGTGGGAAGAAACAGAAGATCTCGGAGAAAACAGGTCACAGGGAGAACGTACAAACTCCATACAGACAGCACCTGTAGTCGGAATCGAAACTTGGTTTCAGGTGCTGCAATCGCCGTAAGGCAGCAACTGTACCGCTGCGCCACCGTGCTGCCCGTCAAACGTTTTGCTTAGATTTGGTGCATAAGTGGAATAGATTTAATAGCTCAGACATCAATGGTTTCATTGTAGCCTGTGGCCACGCCTGCTTCTGTGGATCTTGAGAATTGCTGTGAATAGTGTTTTTGAGAAATACTGACCATCAAGGAGATATCCATAATCATGGATGGACTAGAAACATGATGTGTACAATTTAAAATGGATTCCAGCTCAGAAATTGCAGCTGAGGAAGATAGAGGGTGAACGTACATTTCAGAGGCCACCTGAACAAATGTGAGAGAATAAAAGCATCCAAAGTAGAGAGTTAAATCCGAGTCAAGAGTAGAGCAAAACTTCTTAAAGATGAACATTGATGGGAAAGAGGTGGCACTTGTTTGTTGTGAAATTAGGATTCCTCCAATATACAAATACATGGTTATTAATTCCAAACATTAATTTTAAAAGCACAGGTAAAGTTTAATGACCATGTTTTTTTCACATACATGTAATACCAATAGCAGTCCATCCCAGCACACCATAATAATGTGTGAATTTGGAGAATAAGGGCATCTGAAGCAAACACAATCATTGCAGTAGCAGATCGTGCTAGACTATAGTCAGGGAAGACAACCTTCAATGAAAGATTTCCGCTCCCTACTGCAAAGTTAATGAAGGCAATAGGACCCTTCACTATTACAACATAGATCACAACGTGTAACAGATCACTCTCAAATCTAAGATAATACTAATATGAATTTCTTGGTTTCTTGGTCCTCCAAAATATTCCAAATAGAATTTAAACTGGAGGTGGTGGAGGGAAGACTTAAGCCAGAAAGGGTTTTTGGGAACAAAGAGCTACCGTAAATTTAGTTGTATCTGGTTGGGTAACTATGGTAGGGTGAAGATTATTCCATGCTTTAATTGTGCGGGGGAAGAACGAATTGCTGTACACATCTGTCTTGGTAACTGGTATCTCAAATTGGATCGAATGCCCTTGTTCAGCTTCTCACCATCTTCAACATCTTGGCCATACATTTTGTTAAAATCATTTTTTTTAATATTCAGCTTAACTTTCAACATTTTCCACTAATCGTTAATATTTTTATTTGCATTGAATTAAAAACCAGATCACCAATGTGTATTGCTGCTATTGTAGTCCTCAACCTATTATCTGTAAATTGCTGAAATAATTTGATTGGCATTTAAATATGAATATTTAGAACAAATAAACAAAGTGCTGGTGGAACTTAGCATCCGTGGAGATGATGTTTCAGGTTGGGAGCCTATTTACTAGAATTTAATTTTTTACTTTGATACAACCCTTTAGATGTGAACTAATTGAGATATTATCCAACTATAAGCATCCATCTTGGCACAAGGTCAATGTCGAGATAATTGATGGCACTTATTTACTTTTTCAGTGATTCATTGTGTGGAACTACGTATTTTTCGTGGCTCTGTAGAAGGACGGTGTTATTCTGTAATGAATCATCAATAAAATAACATGAACATTCTTGTGTTGACCACATGAAGTGAGAGGGTACAGTGCTTTTGTGACATGCCACATCGGACAGAGTCTAGTTACTGAGAGTAAGCGATGTAAAGACAAAAATTGAAATGAAACGTAGTCAATTGAACATATTATGAAACTAAGCATATAAAAATTACATAACTTCAAATTAAGGACAAAATAATTTGACAAACTAAAACCTAAAGAATAAATCCATTGAACCTATTCAGCAAAGAGGAAAAAATGGAATTACAACAGCATACAGAGACTGGAGAAAGTGCCATTATAGTAGCTGTCCAGGTCTGAGTCAGCCCAACGCACTTATTTAATTGCAGTACCATCGGCAAATACTATTCCAAACCTTTGTTTAAGAAGGAACTGCAGATGCTGGAAAATCGAAGGTACATGAAAATGCTGGAGAAACTCAGCGGGTGCAGCAGCATCTATGGAGTGAAGGAAATAGGCAATGTTTCAGGCCGAAACCCTTCTTCAGACTGATGGGGGGTGGCGGGGAGAAGAAATTAAGGACAAAATTTATTTCTTCTCCCCGCCACCCCCATCAGTCTGAAGAAGGGTTTCGGCCCGAAACGTTGCCTATTTCCTTCGCTCCATAGATGCTGCTGCACCCGCTGAGTTTCTCCAGCATTTTTGTTTACTATTCCGAACTTGGCTGGCATCATTTTGCCTCTGTTAAGTTGCATCCTGCTCCCGGCAGCTCACTGTTAAAATCTGCTGCAAGATTTTACAGCACAGTTATCTGCCATCTCCACTGGCTTCATTGGCTTTACCTCTTCAATAGACAATAGACAATAGACAATAGCTGCAGGAGTAGGCCATTCGGCACCTAGGAGTCAGCACCACCATTCAATGTGATCATCTCCAATCAGTACCCCGTTCCTGCCTTCTCCCCATATCCCCTGACTCCGCTATCTTTAAGAGCCCTATTTAGCTCTCTCTTGAAAGTATCCAGAGAACTGGTCTCCACTGCCCTCTGACGCAGAGAATTCCACAGACTCACAACTCTCTGTGAGAAAAAGTGTTTCATCGTCTCCGTTCTAAATGGCTTACCCCTTATCCTTAAACTGTGGCCCCTGGTTCCCCCAACATTGGGAACATGTTTCCTGCCTCTAGCTTGTCCAAACCCTTAATCTATATTACTAAATCTCTGTTCTTGACCGCTTTTGGCCGTCTGTGCTGCGATTTCCGAGAGAACGCCGCCACCTACGGCCGTCATTTTTGGCCACCTTGCTCAGAGCCCCCCTCCGCCGCATGTGTGCCAAGGATTTTTCCCGTCGTTAAATATGACAGAGATATGAATGTTTTTAAAAGATTTGCTATCTCTCTGCTGCTCCTGCTGGTAGGAGGGGGAGGGACTATAAAACCCGGAAGTCGTGTGCCTCACAGTCTCTTCAAGATGGAGGAAGGCAGAGGGTCATGTTTCTCTGAGCTGTGAATAACACTGAACACATGTCTACAAAATGACTATTGGTTCTAAAATGTTTGCAAAAAGTGTCTATTGGTTCTAAAATGTTTGCAAAAAGTATCTATTGGTTCTAAAATGTTTGCAAAACGTGTCTATTGGTTCTAAAATGTTTGCAAAAAGTGTCTCTTTTGGTTCTACAATGCTCGCAGAATGTGTCTTTTTTCGTTCAAAAATGTTTGCAAAAAGTGTCTATTGGTTCTAAAATGCTTACAAAAAATGTCTATTGGTTCTAAAGCTTGCAAAAAAATGTCTATTGGTTCTAAAGCTTACAAAAAAATGACTATTGGTTCTAAAATGCTTGCAAAAAATGTCTATTGGTTCTAAAGCTTGCAAAAAAATGTCTATTGGTTCTAATGCTTGCAAAACAATGTCTATTGGTTCTAAACCTTGCAAATAAATGTCTATTGGTTCTAAAATGCTTGCAAAAAGTGTCTCTATTGGTTATAAAATGCTTGCAAAGGTGGGAGGGGGAGGGACTATAAAACCCGGAAGTGGTGTGCCTCACAGTCCCTTCAAGATGGAGGAAGGCAGAGGGTCACGTTTCTCTGAGCTATGAATAACACTGAACACACGTCTACTCAAATGTGAGTGCCCTTAGTGGTTCTAAAATGCATGCAAAAAGTGTCTATTGGTTCTAAAATGTTTGCAAAAAGTGTCTCTTTTGGTTCTACAATGCTTGCAAAAAATGTCTATTGGTTCTAAAATGCTTGCAAAAAAGTCCATTGGTTCTAAAATGCGTGCAAAAAATGTTTATTGGTTTTAACCTTGCAAAAAAAAGACTATTGGTTCTAAAATGCTTGCAAAAAGTGTCTATTGGTTCTAAAATGTTTGCAAAAAGTGTCTCTTTTGGTTCTACAATGCTTGCAGATTGTGTCTTTTTTGGTTCTAAAATGTTTTCAAAAAGTGTCTATTGGTTCTAAAATGCTTACAAAAAATGTCTATTGGTTCTAAAGCTTGCAAAAAAATGTCTATTGGTTCTAAAGCTTGCAAAAAAAAAGACTATTGGTTCTAAAATGCTTGCAAAAAATGTCTATTGGTTCTAAAGCTTGCAAAAACATGTCTATTGGTTCTAAAGCTTGCAAAAAAAAATGACTATTGGTTCTAAAATGCTTGCACAAAATGTCTATTGGTTCTAAAGCTTGCAAAAAATGTCTATTGGTTCTAATGCTTGCAAAAAAATGTCTATTGGTTCTAAACCTTGCAAATAAATGTCTATTGGTTCTAAAATGCTTGCAAAAAGTGACTCTATTGGTTATAAAATGCTTGCAAAGGTGGGAGGGGGAGGGACTATAAAACCCGGAAGTGGTGTGCCTCACAGTCCCTTCAAGATGGAGGAAGGCAGAGGGTCACGTTTCTCTGAGCTGTGAATAACACTGAACACACGTCTACTCAAATGTGAGTGCCCTTAGTGGTTCTAAAATGCATGCAAAAAGTGTCTATTGGTTCTAAAATGTTTGCAAAAAGTGTCTCTTTTGGTTCTACAATGCTTGCAGAATGTGTCTTTTTTGGTTCTAAAATGTTTTCAAAACGTGTCTATTGGTTCTAAAATGCTTACAAAAAATGTCTATTGGTTCTAAAGCTTGCAAAAAAATGTCTATTGGTTCTAAAGCTTGCAAAAAAAAGACCATTGGTTCTAAAGCTTGCAAAAAATGTCTATTGGTTCTAAAGCTTGCACAAAATGTCTATTGGTTCTAAAGCTTGCAAAAAAATGTCTATTGGTTCTAAAGCTTGCAAAAAATTTACTATTGGTTCTAAAATGGTTGCAAAAAATGACTATTGGTTCTAAAATGTTTGCAAAAAGTGTCTCTATTGGTTATTAAATGTTTGCAAAGGTGGGAGGGGAGGGACTATAAAACCCGGAAGTGGTGTGCCTCAGCCTCTTCAAGATGGAGGAAGGCAGAGGGTCACGTTTCTCTGAGCTGTGAATAACACTGAACACATGTCTACTCAAATGTTAGTGCCCTTCGTGGTTCTAAAATGCATGCAAAAAGTGTCTATTGGTTCTAAAATGTTTGCAAAAAGTGTCTCTTTTGGTTCTACAATGCTTGCAAAAAATGTCTATTGGTTCTAAAATACTTGCAAAAAAGTCTATTGGTTCTAAAATGCTTGCAAAAAATGTCTATTGGTTCTAAAGCTTACAAAAAATGTCTATTGGTCCTAATGCTTGCAAAAAAATGTCTATTGGTTCTAAACCTTGTAAAAAAATATCTATTGGTTCTAAAATGCTTGCAAAAAGTGACTCTATTGGTTATAAAATGCTTGCAAAGGTGGGAGGGGGAGGGACTATAAAACCCGGAAGTGGTGTGCCTCACAGTCCCTTCAAGATGGAGGAACCCTTAGTGGTTCTAAAATGCATGCAAAAAGTGTCTATTGGTTCTAAAATGTTTGCAAAAAGTGTCTATTGGTTCTAAAATGCTTGCAAAAAATGTCTATTGGTTCTAAAGCTGGCAAAAAAATGTCTATTGGTTCTAATGCTTGCAAAAAAATGTCTATTGGTTCTAAACCTTGCAAATAAATGTCTATTGGTTCTAAAATGCTTGCAAAAAGTGACTCTATTGGTTATAAAATGCTTGCAAAGGTGGGAGGGGGAGGGACTATAAAACCCGGAAGTGGTGTGCCTCACAGTCCCTTCAAGATGGAGGAAGGCAGAGGGTCACGTTTCTCTGAGCTGTGAATAACACTGAACACACGTCTACTCAAATGTGAGTGCCCTTAGTGGTTCTAAAATGCATGCAAAAAGTGTCTATTGGTTCTAAAATGTTTGCAAAAAGTGTCTCTTTTGGTTCTACAATGCTTGCAGAATGTGTCTTTTTTGGTTCTAAAATGTTTTCAAAACGTGTCTATTGGTTCTAAAATGCTTACAAAAAATGTCTATTGGTTCTAAAGCTTGCAAAAAAATGTCTATTGGTTCTAAAGCTTGCAAAAAAAAGACCATTGGTTCTAAAGCTTGCAAAAAATGTCTATTGGTTCTAAAGCTTGCACAAAATGTCTATTGGTTCTAAAGCTTGCAAAAAAATGTCTATTGGTTCTAAAGCTTGCAAAAAAATTACTATTGGTTCTAAAATGGTTGCAAAAAATGACTATTGGTTCTAAAATGTTTGCAAAAAGTGTCTCTATTGGTTATTAAATGTTTGCAAAGGTGGGAGGGGAGGGACTATAAAACCCGGAAGTGGTGTGCCTCAGCCTCTTCAAGATGGAGGAAGGCAGAGGGTCACGTTTCTCTGAGCTGTGAATAACACTGAACACATGTCTACTCAAATGTGAGTGCCCTTCGTGGTTCTAAAATGCATGCAAAAAGTGTCTATTGGTTCTAAAATGTTTGCAAAAAGTGTCTCTTTTGGTTCTACAATGCTTGCAAAAAATGTCTATTGGTTCTAAAATACTTGCAAAAAAGTCTATTGGTTCTAAAATGCTTGCAAAAAATGTCTATTGGTTCTAAAGCTTACAAAAAATGTCTATTGGTCCTAATGCTTACAAAAAAATGTCTATTGGTTCTAAACCTTGTAAAAAAATATCTATTGGTTCTAAAATGCTTGCAAAAAGTGTCTATTGGTTATAAAATGCTTGCAAAGGTGGGAGGGGGAGGGACTATAAAACCCGGAAGTGGTGTGCCTCACAGTCCCTTCAAGATGGAGGAACCCTTAGTGGTTCTAAAATGCATGCAAAAAGTGTCTATTGGTTCTAAAATGTTTGCAAAAAGTGTCTCTTTTGGTTCTACAATGCTTGCAGAATGTGTCTTTTTTGGTTCTAAAATGTTTTCAAAACGTGTCTATTGGTTCTAAAATGCTTACAAAAAATGTCTATTGGTTCTAAAGCGTGCAAAAAAATGTCTATTGGTTCTAAAGCTTGCAAAAAAAAGACCATTGGTTCTAAAGCTTGCAAAAAATGTCTATTGGTTCTAAAGCTTGCACAGAATGTCTATTGGTTCTAAAGGTTGCAAAAAAATGTCTATTGGTTCTAAAGCTTGCAAAAAAATTACTATTGGTTCTAAAATGTTTGCAAAAAGTGTCTCTATTAGTTATTAAATGTTTGCAAAGGTGGGAGGGGGAGGGACTATAAAACCCGGAAGTGGTGTGCCTCACAGTCCCTTCAAGATGGAGGAACCCTTAGTGGTTCTAAAATGCATGCAAAAAGTGTCTATTGGTTCTAAAATGTTTGCAAAAAGTGTCTCTTTTGGTTCTACAATGCTTGCAGAATGTGTCTTTTTTGGTTCTAAAATGTTTTCAAAACGTGTCTATTGGTTCTAAAATGCTTACAAAAAATGTCTATTGGTTCTAAAGCTTGCAAAAAAATGTCTATTGGTTCTAAAGCTTGCAAAAAAAAGACCATTGGTTCTAAAGCTTGCAAAAAATGTCTATTGGTTCTAAAGCTTGCACAGAATGTCTATTGGTTCTAAAGGTTGCAAAAAAATGTCTATTGGTTCTAAAGCTTGCAAAAAAATTACTATTGGTTCTAAAATGGTTGCAAAAAATGACTATTGGTTCTAAAATGTTTGCAAAAAGTGTCTCTATTAGTTATTAAATGTTTGCAAAGGTGGGAGGGGGAGGGACTATAAAACCCGGAAGTGGTGTGCCTCAGTCTCTTCAAGATGGAGGAAGGCAGAGGGTCACGTTTCTCTGAGCTGTGAATAACACTGAACACATGTCTACTCAAATGTGAGTGCTCTTCGTGGTTCTAAAATGCATGCAAAAAGTGTCTATTGGTTCTAAAATGTTTGCAAAAAGTGTCTCTTTTGGTTCTACAATGCTTGCAAAAAATGTCTATTGGTTCTAAAATACTTGCAAAAAAGTCTATTGGTTCTAAAATGCTTGCAAAAAATGTCTATTGGTTCTAAAGCTTACAAAAAATGTCTAATGGTCCTAATGCTTACAAAAAAATGTCTATTGGTTCTAAACCTTGTAAAAAAATATCTATTGGTTCTAAAATGCTTGCAAAAAGTGTCTCTATTGGTTATAAAATGCTTGCAAAGGTGGGAGGGGGAGGGACTATAAAACCCGGAAGTGGTGTGCCTCACAGTCCCTTCAAGATGGAGGAACCCTTAGTGGTTCTAAAATGCATGCAAAAAGTGTCTATTGGTTCTAAAATGTTTGCAAAAAGTGTCTCTTTTGGTTCTACAATGCTTGCAGAATGTGTCTTTTTTGGTTCTAAAATGTTTTCAAAACGTGTCTATTGGTTCTAAAATGCTTACAAAAAATGTCTATTGGTTCTAAAGCTTGCAAAAAAATGTCTATTGGTTCTAAAGCTTGCAAAAAAAAGACCATTGGTTCTAAAGCTTGCAAAAAATGTCTATTGGTTCTAAAGCTTGCACAAAATGTCTATTGGTGCTAAAGCTTGCAAAAAAATGTCTATTGGTTCTAAAGCTTGCAAAAAAATTACTATTGGTTCTAAAATGGTTGCAAAAAATGACTATTGGTTCTAAAATGTTTGCAAAAAGTGTCTCTATTGGTTATTAAATGTTTGCAAAGGTGGGAGGGGGAGGGACTATAAAATCCGGAAGTGGTGTGCCTCACAGTCTCTTCAAGATGGAGGAAGGCAGAGGGTCGCGTTTCTCTGAGCTGTGAATAACACTGAACACATGTCTACTCAAATGTGAGTGCCCTTCGTGGTTCTAAAATGCATGCAAAAAGTGTCTATTGGTTCTAAAATGTTTGCAAAAAGTGTCTCTTTTGGTTCTACAATGCTTGCAAAAAATGTCTATTGGTTCTAAAATACTTGCAAAAATGTCTATTGGTTCTAAAATGCTTGCAAAAAATGTCTATTGGTTCTAAAGCTTGCAAAAAAATGACTTGCTTCTAAAATGCTTGCAAAAAATGTCTATTGGTTCTAAAGCTTACAAAAAATGTCTATTGGTCCTAATGCTTGCAAAAAATGTCTATTGGTTCTAAACCTTGTAAAAAAATATCTATTGGTTCTAAAATGCTTGCAAAAAGTGTCTCTATTGGTTATAAAATGCTTGCAAAGGTGGGAGGGGAGGGACTATAAAACCCAGAAGTGGTGTGCCTCACAGTCCCTTCAAGATGGAGGAACCCTTAGTGGTTCTAAAATGCATGCAAAAAGTGTCTATTGGCTCTAAAATGTTTGCAAAAAGTGTCTATTGGTTCTAAAATGCTTGCAAAAAATGTCTATTGGTTCTAAAGCTGGCAAAAAAAATGTCTATTGGTTCTAAAGCTTACAAAAAATGTCTATTGGTTCTAAACCTTGCAGAAAAATGACTATTGGTTCTAAAATGCTTGTAAAAAATGACTATTGGTTCGTAAATGTTTGCAAAAAGTGTATTGGTTCTAAAATGTTTGCAAAAAGTGTCTGGTTCTAAAATGTTTGCAAAAAGTGTCTATTGGTTCTAAAATGTTTGCAAAAAGTGTCTATTGGTTCTAAAATATTTGCCAAAAGTGTCTCTTTTGGTTCTACAATGCTTGCAGAATGTGTCTTTTTTGGTTCTAAAATGTTTGCAAAAAGTGTCTATTGGTTCTAAAGCTTGCAAAAAAATGTCTATTGGTTCTAAAGCTTGCCAAAAAATGTCTATTGGTTCTAAAGCTTGCAAAAAATGTCTATTGGTTCTAAAGCTTGCAAGAAAATGACTATTGGTTCTAAAATGCTTGCAAAAAAATGACTATTGGTTCTAAAATATTTGCAAAAAGTGTCTATTGATTCTAAAATGTTTGCAAAAATTGTCTATTTGATCTAAAATGTTTGCAAAGTGTCTCTTTTGGTTCTACAATGCTTGCAGAATGTGTCTTTTTTGGTTCTAAAATATTTGCAAAAAGTATCTATTGGTTCTAAAATGCTTACAAAAAATGTCTATTGCTTCTAAAGCTTGCAGAAAAATGACTATTGGTTCTAAAATGCTTGCAAAAAATGTCTATTGGTTCTAAAGCTTGCAAAAAATGTCTATTGGTTCTAAAGCTTGCAAAAAATGTCTATTGGTTCTAAAGCTTGCAAAAAATGTCTATTGGTTCTAAACCTTGCAGAAAAATGACTATTGGTTCTAAAATGCTTGCAAAAAATGACTATTGGTTCTAAAATGTTTGCAAAAAGTGTATTGGTTCTAAAATGTTTGCAAAAAGTGTCTGGTTCTAAAATGTTTGCAAAAAGTGTCTATTGGTTCTAAAATGTTTGCAAAAAGTGTCTATTGGTTCTAAAATATTTGCCAAAAGTGTCTCTTTTGGTTCTACAATGCTTGTAGAATGTGTCTTTTTTGGTTCTAAAATGTTTGCAAAAAGTGTCTATTGGTTCTAAAGCTTGCAAAAAAATGTCTATTGGTTCTAAAGCTTGCCAAAAAATGTCTATTGGTTCTAAAGCTTGCAAAAAAATGTCTATTGGTTCTAAAGCTTGCAAGAAAATGACTATTGGTTCTAAAATGCTTGCAAAAAAATGACTATTGGTTCTAAAATATTTGCAAAAAGTGTCTATTGATTCTAAAATGTTTGCAAAAATTGTCTATTTGATCTAAAATGTTTGCAAAGTGTCTCTTTTGGTTCTACAATGCTTGCAGAATGTGTCTTTTTTGGTTCTAAAATATTTGCAAAAAGTATCTATTGGTTCTAAAATGCTTACAAAAAATGTCTATTGCTTCTAAAGCTTGCAGAAAAATGACTATTGGTTCTAAAATGCTTGCAAAAAGTGTATTGGTTCTAAAGCTTGCAAAAAATGTCTATTGGTTCTAAAGCTTGCAAAAAATGTCTATTGGTTCTAAAGCTTGCAAAAAATGTCTATTGGTTCTAAACCTTGCAGAATAATGACTATTGGTTCTAAAATGCTTGCAAAAAATGACTATTGGTTCTAAAATGTTTGCAAAAAGTGTATTGGTTCTAAAATGTTTGCAAAAAGTGTCTGGTTCTAAAATGTTTGCAAAAAGTGTCTATTGGTTCTAAAATGTTTGCAAAAAGTGTCTATTGGTTCTAAAATATTTGCCAAAAGTGTCTCTTTTGGTTCTACAATGCTTGTAGAATGTGTCTTTTTTGGTTCTAAAATGTTTGCAAAAAGTGTCTATTGGTTCTAAAGCTTGCAAAAAAATGTCTATTGGTTCTAAAGCTTGCAAAAACATGTCTATTGGTTCTAAAGCTTGCAAAAAAATGTCTATTGGTTCTAAAGCTTGCAAGAAAATGACTATTGGTTCTAAAATGCTTGCAAAAAATGACTATTGGTTCTAAAATGTTTGCAAAAAGTGTCTATTGATTCTAAAATGTTTGCAAAAAGTGTCTATTTGATCTAAAATGTTTGCAAAGTGTCTCTTTTGGTTCTACAATGCTTGCAGAATGTGTCTTTTTTGGTTCTAAAATATTTGCAAAAAGTATCTATTGGTTCTAAAATGCTTACAAAAAATGTCTATTGCTTCTAAAGCTTGCAGAAAAATGACTATTGGTTCTAAAATGCTTGCAAAAAATGTCTATTGGTTCTAAAGCTTGCAAAAAATGTCTATTGGTTCTAAAGCTTGCAAAAAATGTCTATTGGTTCTAAACCTTGCAAAAAATGTCTATTGGTTCTAAAATGCTTGCAAAAAGTGTCTCTATTGGTTATTAAATGCTTGCAAAGGTGGGAGGGGGAGGGACTATAAAACCCGGAAGTGGTGTGCCTCACAGTCTCTTCAAGATGGAGGAAGGCAGAGGGTCATGTTTCTCTGAGCTGTGAATAACACTGAACACATGTCCACTCAAATGTGAGTGCCCTTAGTGGTTCTAAAATGCATGCAAAAAGTGTCTATTGGTTCTAAAATTTTGCAAAAAGTCTCTTTTGGATCTACAATGCTTGCAAAAAATGTCTATTGGTTCTAAAATACTTGAAAAAAATGTCTATTGGTTCTAAAATACTTGCAAAAAATGTCTATTGGTTCTAAAGCTTGCAAAAGGTGTCTCTATTGGTTCGAAACTGCTTGCAAAAGGTGTCTCTATTGGTTCTACAATGCTTGCAAAAAAGTGTCTATTGGTTCTAAAGCTTGCAAAAAAATGTCTATTGGTTCTAAAATGCTTGCAAAAAATGTCTATTGGTTCTAAAATGCTTGCAAAAAATGTCTATTGGTTCTAAAATGTTTGCAAAAAGTGTCTCATTTGGTTCTACAATGCTTGCATAATGTCTTTTTTGGTTCTACAATGCTTGCAGAAGGTGTCTCTGTTGGTTCCAAAATGCTTGCAAAATGTGTCTCTGTTGGTTCCAAAATGCTTGCAAAAGGTGTCTCTATTGGTTCTACAATACTTGCAAAAAGTGTCTATTGGTTCTAAAATGCTTGCAAAAAAATGACTATTGGTTCTAAAATACTTGCAAAAAATGTCTATTGGTTCTAAAATACTTGCAAAAAATGTCTATTGGTTCTAAAGCTTGCAAAAGGTGTCTCTATTGGTTCGAAACTGCTTGCAAAAGGTGTCTCTATTGGTTCTACAATGCTTGCAAAAACGTGTCTATTGGTTCTAAAGCTTGCAAAAAAATGTCTATTGGTTCTAAAATGCTTGCAAAAAATGTCTATTGGTTCTAAAATGCTTGCAAAAAATGTCTATTGGTTCTAAAATGTTTGCAAAAAGTGTCTCTTTTGGTTCTACAATGCTTGCATAATGTCTTTTTTGGTTCTACAATGCTTGCAGAATGTGTATTTTTTGGTTCTAAAATGCTTGCAAAAAAATATCTATTGGTTCTAAAATACTTGCAAAAAATGTCTATTGGTTCTAAAATGCTTGCAAAAAATGTCTATTGGTTCTAAAGCTTGCAAAAGGTGTCTCTGTTGGTTCCAAAATGCTTGCAAAAGGTGTCTCTGTTGGTTCCAAAATGCTTGCAAAAGGTGTCTCTGTTGGTTCCAAAATGCTTGCAAAAGGTGTCTCTATTGGTTCTACAATACTTGCAAAAAGTGTCTATTGGTTCTAAAATGCTTGCAAAAAAATGACTATTGGTTCTAAAATGCTTGCAAAAAATGTCTATTGGTTCTAAATCTTGTGTAAAATGTCTATTGGTTCTAAAGCTTGCAAAAAAATGTCTATTGGTTCTAATGCTTGCAAAATAATGTCTATTGGTTCTAAATCTTGCAAAAAAATGTCTATTGGTTCTAAATCTTGCAAAATAAAATGTCTATTGGTTCTAAAATGCTTGCAAAAAGTGTCTCTATTGGTTCCAAAATGCTTGCAAAGGTGGGAGGGGGAAGGACTATAAAACCCGGAAGTGGTGTCTCTTCAAGATGGAGGAAGGCAGAGGGTCACGTTTCTCTGAGCTGTGAATAACACTGAACACATGTCTACTCAAATGTGAGTGCCCTTCGTGGTTCTAAAATGCATGCAAAAAAGTCTATTGGTTCTAAAATGCGTGCAAAAAAGTTTATTGGTTCTAAAGCTTGCAAAAAAATGTCTATTGGTTCTAAAGCTTGCAAAAAATGTCTATTGGTTCTAACGCTTGCAAAAAATGTCTATTGGTTCTAAAATGCTTGCACAAAATGTCTATTGGTTCTAAAATGCTTGCAAAAAATGTCTATTGGATCTAAAATGCTTGCAAAAAATGTCTATTGGTTCTAAAATGTTTGCAAAAAGTGTCTATTGGTTCTAAAATGTTTGCAAAAAGTGTCTCTTTTGGTTCTACAATGCTTGCAGAATGTGTCTTTTTTGGTTCTACAATGCTTGCAGAATGTGTTTTTTGGTTCTACAATGCTTACAGAATGTGTCTTTTTTTGTTCTACAATTCTTGCAGAATGTTTCTTTTTTGGTTCTAAAATGCTTGCAAAAAATGTCTATTGGTTCTAAACTACTTGCAAAAAATGACTATTGGTTCTAAAATGCTTGCAAAAAAATGCCTATTGGTTCTAAATCTTGTGTAAAATGTCTATTGGTTCTAAAGCTTGCAAAAAATGTCTATTGGTTCTAATACTTGCAAAGAAATGTCTATTGGTTCTAAAATGTTTGCAAAAAGTGTCTATTTGTTCTAAAATGCTTGCAAAAAATGTCTCTTTTGGTTCTACAATGCTTGCAGAATGTGTCTTTTTTGGTTCTACAATGCTTGCAGAATGTGTCTTTTTTGGTTCTAAAATGCTTGCAAAAAATGTATTGGTTCTAAAATGCTTGCAAAAATGTCTATTGGTTCTAAAATGCTTGCAAAGGGTGTCTATTGGTTCTAAAATGCTTGCAAAAAGTGGCTCTATTGGTTCTAAAATGCTTGCAAAAGGTGGCTCTATTGGTTCTAAAATGCTTGCAAAAAGTGGCTCTATTGGTTCTAAAATGCTTGCAAAAAGTGTCTCTATTGGTTCTAAAATGCTTGCAAAAAGTGTCTCTATTGGTTCTAAAATATTTGCAAAAAAGTGTCTATTGATTCTAAAATGCTTGCAAAAGGTGTCTCAATTGGTTCAAAAATGCTTGCAAAAGGTGTCTCTGTTGGTTCCAAAATGCTTGCAAAAGGTGTCTCTATTGGTTCTACAATGCTTGCAAAAAGTGTCTCTATTGGTCTACAATGCTTGCAAAAAGTGTCTCTATTGGTCTACAATGCTTGCAAAAAGTGTCTCTATTGGTCTACAATGCTTGCAAAAAGTGTCTCTATTGGTTCTAAAATGCTTGCAAAATGTGTCTCTATTGGTCTACAATGTTGCAATAATTGTCTATTGGTTCTAAAATATTTTCTAAAAAAATGTCTATTGGTTCTAAAATGCTAGCTAAAAAATGTCTATTGGTTCTAAAATGCTTGCCAAAAGTGTCTCTATTGGTTCTAAAATGCTTGCAAAAAGTGTGTCTATTGGTTCTAAAATGCTTGCAAAATAAGTCTATTGCTTCTAAAATGCGTGCAAAAAGTGTCTCTATTGGTTCTACGATGCTTGCAGATAGTATCTCTATTGCTTCTAAAGTGTGTGTGCGCGTCGTCTGTCTGTGCGTGCGTATGTATGTTGCTGTGTCTGTGTAAGTGTCTGTGGATGAGTGTGTGACTGTCTGTGTACGAGTGTGTGTATGTGTGAGTGTCTGTGTATGTGTAAGTGTTTGACTGTGTCTGTGTATGAGTGTCTGTATGTGTGTCTGAGTGTGTATCTGTGTGAGTGTGTGTGTGCGTGTCTGTGTGAATGCATGTATGTGTTTGTGACTATGTGTGTGTGTGGCTTTGTGTTTGTGTGTATTTCTGTGTGAATGTGTCTTTGTGTGTGTGTCTGGCTGCATGTGTGTGATTGTCTTTGTGTGTGTGTGTGTGTGTGTTTGTGAGGTTGGACTTGCGGCCTACACTCCGTGATGACTTTTGAGGTAAATTCTCAGAATTTCTTTGTTAAAATTTGACCGCATAATCTCTCTATATTAAAATTGTCTTTTTAAAAAAAATATCAAAAGCAAAGTGTTATCAAGAGGCAGTGAGCAGCATAACACAGCAAGAGACACAACAAAAAAGAACTTAATAAATCTCATCTTTAACATTTAAATTGTTGTTATATTATAAGTCATTCACATTTTAAACTTTAATAAATATTTTTTCCACTTGCAATGCCTGCGTGCTCTTCATCACAATAGTAACCTAATAGGCAGGAATGGTTGCGCTGCCGGAGAGCCACTAAGAGTGCATGGGGGGGGGGGGAGAGATTGAGGGGAGATGGACTGAACCCTTAGTGGTTCTAAAATGCTTGCAAAAAGTGTCTATTGGTTCTAAAATGTTTGCAAAAAGTGTCTATTGGTTCTAAAATGCTTGCAAAAAATGTCTATTGGTTCTAAAGCTGGCAAAAAAAATGTCTATTGGTTCTAAAGCTTGCAAAAAATGTCTATTGGTTCTAAACCTTGCAGAAAAATGACTATTGGTTCTAAAATGCTTGCAAAAAATGACTATTGGTTCTAAAATGTTTGCAAAAAGTGTCTATTAGTTCTAAAATGTTTGCAAAAAGTGTCTGGTTCTAAAATGTTTGCAAAAAGTGTCTATTGGTTCTAAAATGTTTGCAAAAAGTGTCTATTGGTTCTAAAATATTTGCCAAAAGTGTCTCTTTTGGTTCTACAATGCTTGCAGAATGTGTCTTTTTTGGTTCTAAAATGTTTGCCAAAAGTGTCTATTGGTTCTAAAGCTTGCAAAAAAATGTCTATTGGTTCTAAAACTTGCAAAAAATGTCTATTGGTTCTAATGCTTGCAAAAAAATGTCTATTGGTTCTAAACCTTGCAAATAAATGTCTATTGGTTCTAAAATGCTTGCAAAAAGTGACTCTATTGGTTATAAAATGCTTGCAAAGGTGGGAGGGGGAGGGACTATAAAACCCGGAAGTGGTGTGCCTCACAGTCCCTTCAAGATGGAGGAAGGCAGAGGGTCACGTTTCTCTGAGCTGTGAATAACACTGAACACACGTCTACTCAAATGTGAGTGCCCTTAGTGGTTCTAAAATGCATGCAAAAAGTGTCTATTGGTTCTAAAATGTTTGCAAAAAGTGTCTCTTTTGGTTCTACAATGCTTGCAGAATGTGTCTTTTTTGGTTCTAAAATGTTTTCAAAACGTGTCTATTGGTTCTAAAATGCTTACAAAAAATGTCTATTGGTTCTAAAGCTTGCAAAAAAATGTCTATTGGTTCTAAAATGCTTACAAAAAATGTCTATTGCTTCTAAAGCTTGCAGAAAAATGACTATTGGTTCTAAAATGCTTGCACAAAATGTCTATTGGTTCTAAAGCTTGCAAAAAAATGTCTATTGGTTCTAAAGCTTGCAAAAAAATTACTATTGGTTCTAAACCTTGCAAAAAATGTCTATTGGTTCTAAAATGCTTGCAAAAAGTGTCTCTATTGGTTATTAAATGTTTGCAAAGGTGGGAGGGGGAGGGACTATAAAACCCGGAAGTGGTGTGCCTCACAGTCTCTTCAAGATGGAGGAAGGCAGAGGGTCACGTTTCTCTGAGCTGTGAATAACACTGAACACATGTCTACTCAAATGTGAGTGCCCTTTGTGGTTCTAAAATGCATGCAAAAAGTGTCTATTGGTTTTAAAATGTTTGCAAAAAGTGTCTCTTTTGGTTCTACAATGCTTGCAAAAAATGTCTATTGGTTCTAAAATACTTGCAAAAATGTCTATTGGTTCTAAAATGCTTGCAAAAAATGTCTATTGGTTCTAAAGCTTGCAAAAAAATGACTTGCTTCTAAAATGCTTGCAAAAAATGTCTATTGGTTCTAAAGCTTACAAAAAATGTCTATTGGTCCTAATGCTTGCAAAAAAATGTCTATTGGTTCTAAACCTTGTAAAAAAATATCTATTGGTTCTAAAATGCTTGCAAAAAGTGTCTCTATTGGTTATAAAATGCTTGCAAAGGTGGGAGGGGGAGGGACTATAAAACCCGGAAGTGGTGTGCCTCACAGTCCCTTCAAGATGGAGGAACCCTTAGTGGTTCTAAAATGCATGCAAAAAGTGTCTATTGGTTCTAAAATGTTTGCAAAAGTGTCTATTGGTTCTAAAATGCTTGCAAAAAATGTCTATTGGTTCTAAAGCTGGCAAAAAAAGTCTATTGGTTCTCAAGCTGGCAAAAAAAATGTCTATTGGTTCTAAAGCTTGCAAAAAATGTCTATTGGTTCTAAACCTTGCAGAAAAATGACTATTGGTTCTAAAATGCTTGCAAAAAATGACTATTGGTTCTAAAATGTTTGCAAAAAGTGTATTGGTTCTAAAATGTTTGCAAAAAGTGTCTGGTTCTAAAATGTTTGCAAAAAGTGTCTATTGGTTCTAAAATGTTTGCAAAAAGTGTCTATTGGTTCTAAAATATTTGCCAAAAGTGTCTCTTTTGGTTCTACAATGCTTGTAGAATGTGTCTTTTTTGGTTCTAAAATGTTTGCAAAAAGTGTCTATTGGTTCTAAAGCTTGCAAAAAAATGTCTATTGGTTCTAAAGCTTGCAAAACAATGTTTATTGGTTCTAAAGCTTGCAAAAAAATGTCTATTGGTTCTAAAGCTTGCAAGAAAATGACTATTGGTTCTAAAATGCTTGCAAAAAATGACTATTGGTTCTAAAATGTTTGCAAAAAGTGTCTATTGATTCTAAAATGTTTGCAAAAAGTGTCTATTTGATCTAAAATGTTTGCAAAGTGTCTCTTTTGGTTCTACAATGCTTGCAGAATGTGTCTTTTTTGGTTCTAAAATATTTGCAAAAAGTATCTATTGGTTCTAAAATGCTTACAAAAAATGTCTATTGCTTCTAAAGCTTGCAGAAAAATGACTATTGGTTCTAAAATGCTTGCAAAAAATGTCTATTGGTTCTAAAGCTTGCAAAAAATGTCTATTGGTTCTAAAGCTTGCAAAAAATGTCTATTGGTTCTAAACATTGCAAAAAAATGTCTATTGGTTCTAAAATGCTTGCAAAAAGTGTCTCTATTGGTTATTAAATGCTTGCAAAGGTGGGAGGGGGAGGGACTATAAAACCCGGAAGTGGTGTGCCTCACAGTCTCTTCAAGATGGAGGAAGGCAGAGGGTCACGTTTCTCTGAGCTGTGAATAACACTGAACACATGTCCACTCAAATGTGAGTGCCCTTAGTGGTTCTAAAATGCATGCAAAAAGTGTCTATTGGTTCTAAAATGTTTGCAAAAAGTCTCTTTTGGATCTACAATGTTTGCAAAAAATGTCTATTGGTTCTAAAATGCTTGCAAAAAATGTCTATTGGTTCTAAAGCTTGCAAAAGGTGTCTCTGTTGGTTCCAAAATGCTTGCAAAAGGTGTCTCTGTTGGTTCCAAAATGCTTGCAAAAGGTGTCTATTGGTTCTACAATACTTGCAAAAAGTGTCTATTGGTTCTAAAATGCTTGCAAAAAAATGACTATTGGTTCTAAAATGCTTGCAAAAAATGTCTATTGGTTCTAAATCTTGTGTAAAATGTCTATTGGTTCTAAAGCTTGCAAAAAATGTCTATTGGTTCTAATGCTTGCAAAATAATGTCTATTGGTTCTAAATCTTGCAAAAAAATGTCTATTGGTTCTAAATCTTGCAAAATAAAATGTCTATTGGTTCTAAAATGCTTGCAAAAAGTGTCTCTATTGGTTCCAAAATGCTTGCAAAGGTGGGAGGGGGAAGGACTATAAAACCCGGAAGTGGTGTCTCTTCAAGATGGAGGAAGGCAGAGGGTCACGTTTCTCTGAGCTGTGAATAACACTGAACACATGTCTACTCAAATGTGAGTGCCCTTCGTGGTTCTAAAATGCATGCAAAAAAGTCTATTGGTTCTAAAATGCGTGCAAAAACGTTTATTGGTTCTAAAGCTTGCAAAAAATGTCTATTGGTTCTAAAGCTTGCAAAAAATGTCTATTGGTTCTAACGCTTGCAAAAAATGTCTATTGGTTCTAAAATGCGTGCACAAAATGTCTATTGGTTCTAAAATGCTTGCAAAAAATGTCTATTGGATCTAAAATGCTTGCAAAAAATGTCTATTGGTTCTAAAATGTTTGCAAAAAGTGTCTATTGGTTCTAAAATGTTTGCCAAAAGTGTCTCTTTTGGTTCTACAATGCTTGCAGAATGTGTCTTTTTTGGTTCTACAATGCTTGCAGAATGTGTTTTTTGGTTCTACAATGCTTGAAGAATGTGTCTTTTTTGGTTCTACAATTCTTGCAGAATGTGTCTTTTTTGGTTCTAAAATGCTTGCAAAAAATGTCTATTGGTTCTAAACTACTTGCAAAAAATGTCTATTGGTTCTAAAATATTTGCAAAACATGTCTATTGGTTCTAAAATGCTTGCAAAAAATGTCTATTGGTTCTAAAGCTTGCAAAAAATTACTATTCGTTCTAAAGCTTACAAAAAAAGTATTTGTTCTAAAATGCTTGCAAAAATGTCTATTGGTTCTAAAATGCTTGCAAAATTGTCTCTATTGGTTCTAAAATGCTTGCAAAAGGTGTCTATTGGTTCTAAAATGCTTGCAAAAAGTGGCTCTATTGGTTCTACAATGCTTGCAAAAAGTGGCTCTATTGGTTCTAAAATGCTTGCAAAAAGTGTCTATTGGTTCTACAATGCTTGCAAAAAGTGTCTATTGGTTGTAAAGCTGGCAAAAAATGTCTATTGGTTCTAAAATGCTTGCAAATAAATGACTATTGGTTCTAAAATGCTTGCAAAAAAATGACTATTGGTTCTAAAATGCTTGCAAAAAAATGCCTATTGGTTCTAAATCTTGTGTAAAATGTCTATTGGTTCTAAAGCTTGCAAAAAATGTCTATTGGTTCTAATACTTGCAAAAAAATGTCTATTGGTTCTAAATCTTGCAAACAATGTCTATTGATTGATTGATTGATTGATTAATTATTGATTGATTATACCTTTAATAATCCTTTACAGGAAATTACAGTGCCACGACAGCTTCAAGACAGACATAACACCACACATTTCCTCAAATGGCTTCCATACTTAACAAGTTAAAATACAAGTTAACATACAAGTTAAAATACAATTAATTTAAAAAAAGTGCTATTGGTTCTAAATCTTGCAAAAAAAATGTCTATTGGTTCTAAAATGCTTGCAAAAGGTGTCTCTATTGGTTCTACAATGCTTGCAAAAAGTGTCTATTGGTTGTAAAGCTTGCAAAAAAATGACTATTGGTTCTAAAATGCTTGCAAAAAATGTCTATTGGTTCTAAATCTTGTGTAAAATGTCTATTGGTTCTAAAGCTTGCAAAAAATGTCTATTGGTTCTAATGCTTGCAAAAAATGTCTATTGTTTCTAAAATGTTTGCTAAAAGTGTCTCTTTTGGTTCTACAGTGCTTGCAGAATGTCTTTTTTGGTTCTACAATGCTTGCATAATATGTATTTTTTGGTTCTACAATGCTTGCAAAAAAATGTCTATTGGTTCTAAAATACATGGCAAAAAATGTCTATTGGTTCTAAAATACTTGCAAAAAATGTCTATTGGTTCTAAAATGCATGCAAAAAATGTCTATTGGTTCTAAAGCTTGCAAAAGGTGTCTGTTGGTTCCAAAATGCTTGCAAAAGGTGTCTCTATTGGTTCTACAATGCTTGCAAAAAGTGTCTATAGGTTCTACAATGCTTGCAAAAAAATGACTATTGGTTCTAAAATGCTTGCAAAAAATGTCTATTGGTTCTAAATCTTGTGTAAAATGTCTATTGGTTCTAAAGCGTGCAAAAAATATCTATTGGTTCTAATGCTTGCAAAAAAATGTCTATTGGTTCTAAAATACTTGCAAAAAATGTCTATTGGTTCTAAAATACTTGCAAAAAATGTCTATTGGTTCTAAAATGCATGCAAAAAATGTCTATTGGTTCTAAAGCTTGCAAAAGGTGTCTGTTGGTTCCAAAATGCTTGCAAAAGGTGTCTCTATTGGTTCTACAATGCTTGCAAAAAGTGTCTATTGGTTCTAAAATGCTTGCAAAAAAATGACTATTGGTTCTAAAATGCTTGCAAAAAATGTCTATTGGTTCTAAAATGCTTGCAAAAAAATGTCTCTATTGGTTCTAAAATGCTTGCAAAAAATGTCTATTGGTTCTAAAGCTTGCAAAAGGTGTCTGTTGGTTCCAAAATGCTTGCAAAAGGTGTCTCTATTGGTTCTACAATGCTTGCAAAAAGTGTCTATTGGTTCTAAAGCTTGCAAAAAATTACTATTCGTTCTAAAGCTTACAAAAATAGTATTTGTTCTAAAATGCTGGCAAAAATGTCTATTGGTTCTAAAATGCTTGCAAAAAGTGTCTCTATTGGTTCTAAAATGCTTGCAAAAGGTGTCTATTGGTTCTAAAATGCTTGCAAAAAGTGGCTCTATTGGTTCTACAATGCTTGCAAAAAGTGGCTATTGGTTCTAAAATGCTTGCAAAAAGTGTCTATTGGTTCTACAATGCTTGCAAAAAGTGTCTATTGGTTCTACAATGCTTGCAAAAAGTGTCTATTGGTTGTAAAGCTTGCAAAAAATGTCTATTGGTTCTAAAATGCTTGCAAATAAATGACTATTGGTTCTAAAATGCTTGCAAAAAAATGACTATTGGTTCTAAAATGCTTGCAAAAAAAATGCCTATTGGTTCTAAATCTTGTGTAAAATGTCTATTGGTTCTAAAGCTTGCAAAATATGTCTATTGGTTCTAATACTTGCAAAAAAATGTCTATTGGTTCTAAATCTTGCAAACAATGTCTATTGATTGATTGATTGATTGATTAATTATTGATTGATTATACCTTTAATAATCCTTTACAGGAAATTACAGTGCCACGACAGCTTCAAGACAGACATAACACCACACATTTCCTCAAATGGCTTCCATACTTAACAAGTTAAAATACAAGTTAAAATACAAGTTAAAATACAATTACTTTTAAAAAAGTGCTATTGGTTCTAAATCTTGCAAAAAAAATGTCTATTGGTTCTAAAATGCTTGCAAAAGGTGTCTCTATTGGTTCTACAATGCTTGCAAAAAGTGTCTATTGGTTGTAAAGCTTGCAAAAAAAATGACTATTGGTTCTAAAATGCTTGCAAAAAATGTCTATTGGTTCTAAATCTTGTGTAAAATGTCTATTGGTTCTAAAGCTTGCAAAAAATGTCTATTGGTTCTAATGCTTGCAAAAAAATGTCTATTGGTTCTAAAATGTTTGCAAAAAGTGTCTCTTTTGGTTCTACAGTGCTTGCAGAATGTCTTTTTTTGTTCTACAATGCTTGCACAATATGTATTTTTTGGTTCTAAAATGCTTGCAAAAAAATGTCTATTGGTTCTAAAATACTTGCAAAAAATGTCTATTCGTTCTAAAATACTTGCAAAAAATGTCTATTGGTTCTAAAATGCATGCAAAAAATGTCTATTGGTTCTAAAGCTTGCAAAAGGTGTCTGTTGGTTCCAAAATGCTTGCAAAAGGTGTCTCTATTGGTTCTACAATGCTTGCAAAAAGTGTGTATTGGTTCTAAAATGCTTGCAAAAAAATGACTATTGGTTCTAAAATGCTTGCAAAAAATGTCTATTGGTTCTAAATCTTGTGTAAAATGTCTATTGGTTCTAAAGCTTGCAAAAAATGTCTATTGGTTCTAATGCTTGCAAAAAAATGTCTATTGGTTCTAAATCTTGCAAAAAAATGTCTATTGGTTCTAAATCTTGCAAAAAAAATGCCTATTGGTTCTAAAATGCTTGCAAAAGGTGTCTCTGTTGGTTCCAAAATGCTTGCAAAAGGTGTCTCTATTGGTTCTACAATGCTTGCAAAAAATGTCTATTGGTTCTAAAGCTTGCAAAAAATTACTATTCGTTCTAAAGCTTACAAAAAAAGTATTTGTTCTAAAATGCTTGCAAAAATGTCTATTGGTTCTAAAATGCTTGCAAAAAGTGTCTCTATTGGTTCTAAAATGCTTGCAAAAGGTGTCTATTGGTTCTAAAATGCTTGCAAAAAGTGCCTCTATTGGTTCTACAATGCTTGCAAAAAGTGGCTCTATTGGTTCTAAAATGCTTGCAAAAAGTGTCTATTGGTTCTACAATGCTTGCAAAAAGTGTCTATTGGTTGTAAAGCTTGCAAAAAATGTCTATTGGTTCTAAAATGCTTGCAAATAAATGACTATTGGTTCTAAAATGCTTGCAATAAAATGACTATTGGTTCTAAAATGCTTGCAAAAAAAATGCCGATTGGTTCTAAATCTTGTGTAAAATGTCTATTGGTTCTAAAGCTTGCAAAAAATGTCTATTGGTTCTAATACTTGCAAAAAAAGTCTATTGGTTCTAAAATGTTTGCAAAAAGTGTCTATTGGTTCTAAAATGCTTGCAAAAAATGTCTCTTTTGGTTCTACAATGCTTGCAGAATGTGTCTTTTTTGGTTCTACAATGCTTGCAGAATGTGTCTTTTTTGGTTCTAAAATGCTTGCAAAAAATGTATTGGTTCTAAAATGCTTGCAAAAATGTCTATTGTTTCTAAAATGCTTGCAAAGGGTGTCTATTGGTTCTAAAATGCTTGCAAAAAGTGGCTCTATTGGTTCTAAAATGCTTGCAAAAAGTGGCTCTATTGGTTCTAAAATGCTTGCAAAAAGTGGCTCTATTGGTTCTAAAATGCTTGCAAAAAGTGTCTCTATTGGTTCTAAAATGCTTGCAAAAAGTGTCTCTATTGGTTCTAAAATATTTGCAAAAAAGTGTCTATTGATTCTAAAATGCTTGCAAAAGGTGTCTCAATTGGTTCAAAAATGCTTGCAAAAGGTGTCTCTGTTGGTTCCAAAATGCTTGCAAAAGGTGTCTCTATTGGTTCTACAATGCTTGCAAAAAGTGTCTCTATTGGTCTACAATGCTTGCAAAAAGTGTCTCTATTGGTCTACAATGCTTGCAAAAAGTGTCTCTATTGGTCTACAATGCTTGCAAAAAGTGTCTCTATTGGTTCTAAAATGCTTGCAAAAGGTGTCTCTATTGGTCTACAATGTTTGCAAAAATTGTCTATTGGTTCTAAAATGTTTTCTAAAAAAATATCTATTGGTTCTAAAATATTTTCTAAAAAAATGTCTATTGGTTCTAAAATGCTAGCTAAAAAATGTCTATTGGTTCTAAAATGCTTGCCAAAAGTGTCTCTATTGGTTCTAAAATGCTTGCAAAAAGTGTGTCTATTGGTTCTAAAATGCTTGCAAAATAAGTCTATTGCTTCTAAAATGCTTGCAAAAAGTGTCTCTATTGGTTCTACGATGCTTGCAGATAGTATCTCTATTGCTTCTAAAGTGTGTGTGCGCGTCGTCTGTCTGTGCGTGCGTATGTATGTTGCTGTGTCTGTGTAAGTGTCTGTGGATGAGTGTGTGACTGTCTGTGTATGAGTGTGTGTATGTGTGAGTGTCTGTGTATGTGTGAGTGTTTGACTGTGTCTCTGTGTATGAGTGTCTGTATGTGTGTCTGAGTGTGTATCTGTGTGAGTGTGTGTGTGCGTGTCTGTGTGAATGCATGTATGTGTTTGTGACTATGTGTGTGTGTGGCTTTGTGTTTGTGTGTATTTCTGTGTGAATGTGTCTTTGTGTGTGTGTCTGGCTGCATGTGTGTGATTGTCTTTGTGTGTGTGTGTGTGTTTGTGAGGTTGGACTTGCGGCCTACACTCCGTGATGACTTTTGAGGTAAATTCTCAGAATTTCTTTGTTAAAATTTGACCGCATAATCTCTCTATATTAAAATTGTCTTTTTAAAAAAAATATCAAAAGCAAAGTGTTATCAAGAGGCAGTGAGCAGCATAACACAGCAAGAGACACAACAAAAAAGAACTTAATAAATCTCATCTTTAACATTTAAATTGTTGTTATATTATAAGTCATTCACATTTTAAACTTTAATAAATATTTTTTCCACTTGCCATGCCTGCGTGCTCTTCATCACAATAGTAACCTAATAGGCAGGAATGGTTGCGCTGCCGGAGAGCCACTAAGAGTGCATGGGGGGGGGGGGGGGGGAGAGATTGAGGGGAGATGGACTGAATCCGTGTGGGGGAGGGGAATGACATGGAGCAGAGTGGGGGGTGAAGGGAGGACGGGTGACTGAGTGAACTGCCACCACCAGCCATGAGTGACTGGGCTGCCAGCCCACCAGCCATGAGTAAGTGAAATGCCAGCCCACCAGCTGTGACTGAAGTGCCAGCCCATCACCCATGACTTAGTGAACTGCAAGTCCAAAAATCCATTCAGTCCACATGTCCATACTAGCCCTCTGGAAACCAGTCCCTTCAGTGCACAACAGCCTGAGTGACTGAGCTGCCCGGCCAGAGTGACTGAGCTGCCCGGCCAGAGTGACTGAGCTGCCCGGCCAGAGTGACTGGTGTGCCAGCCCAATAATCCATTCAACCCACAATGTCCATACTAGCCCTCTGGAAACCAGTCCCTTTGACCCACAACACACATATTAGCGCTCCAGAAACCGCCCCCCCCCCACTGGCCAGCAATATTGGAAATGTTGCAGAGGTGGAATATTGCGTTGGGGGACCAGCCCTCCCGTGTGAAGCTGGTACTTAGTCTAGTAATCCTATGTTTCAATAAGAATCCCTCTCATCCTTCTAAACTCCAGAGTATACAAGCTGCTGTTATAAATGTACCTCCTCAAAGAAGCACATTCCGTCTCCATGGTGACTGCCCTGTTCTGATCCCAAATCACAGGTGGAGCTTTCTGCATGAATTCCTCAAAGTGGTGGATAACCACAATTAATCATTTTCTGCAGTGTGTATTTTGTTTGAATATGTTAGCACATTACTTATGGTTGCAATGCGTAGCCAAGGCTGATTCACAGCAGAGTTCTGTATGCCAAGAATCTTATAATCTACACAACTGCACATGTTTTTAATGAATTAAATAAAGTTACTGTAGAATCTGTTTTTAAAAATGGCCATCATAAAAATCAATGAATTGACTGGAAATTATTTTGCTACTGTTAGACTTACTAGCTGTGTCTGACTTACTAGGGTTTTCTGAGTACAGCTACAAAGACTAAATAGAGTCATAGAATCATATTGCCCTTTGGCCCAACATGTCCATACTGACCAACATGTCCTATTTATACTAGTCCCACCCGCTTGCATTTGGCCCAAAACGTTAGCAGAGTTGTTAAAGACTATGGGAACATTCTGCTAACTTCATACACATTTCTATTATTAGTTTTCATAAGATTGTGATAATAAAATTAAAAATCAATACCGCAGAAAATGGAAGGAAATAAACAAATACCCGTTTGATCATGAAAAATGACAGCGTAGATACAAACTTATCAGCCCACTGAGATTGTGTTGACCATCTAGCACCCACTATTACCTGGTTGAATCCAATCCTAATCCCATTTGATTAGTCATAGAGTGATACAATGTGGAAACAGGCCCTTCGACCCAACTTGCCCACACCGGCCAACAATGTCCCAGCTACACTAGTCCCACTTGCCTACGTTTGGTCCATATCCCTCCACACCTGTCTGTTTCTTAAATAATGGGATAGTCCCAGTATCAACTATATCCTCTGACAGCTTGTTCCATACTACCCACCACCCTTTGTGTTAAAAAGTTACTCCTCGGATTCCTATTAATTTTTTTCCCCTTCACCTTGCACCTATGTCCTCTGGACCTTGATTCCCCTACTCTGGGCAAGAGACTCTGTCCATCTATCCAATCTATTCCTCTCATGATTTTGTACACGTCGATAAGATCACTCCACATAGGAGCTATAGGAATAGAGACCTAACCTACTCAACAGCTCCCTATAGCTCACTCCCTCTAGTCCTGGCAACATCCTCGTCAATCTTTTCTGAACCCTTTCAAGCTTGACAATATCTTTCATTTAACATGGTGCCCAGAACTGAACACAATATTCTTCCCACATTCCCATCAATTTCCCACATCCCCTCTCAATGATCCTAATACTCAGCTACACTGTAGGGGAAACTTGGTTTAGTTTCATTTATTATTGTCACGTGTACCGAGGTACAGTGAAAAGCTTTTGTTTGCATGTTATCCAGTCAAAGAAAAGACTATACATGAATACAATCAGGCCGCCCACAGTGCACGGATAAAGGATAAATGGTACAACATTTAGTGCAAGATAAAGTCCAAGCACTTGTGTTCAGCGGATAACCTACCAACTCCCACATTTTTGGGATGTGGAAAGAAATCCTAGCACCCGGAGGAAATGTATGTATTTATGAGGAGAACATACAAATCCCACATGTTCCCCTCCTGAAACATCACTTACCCATGTTCTCCAGAGATGCTGACCCACATGTAAACCAGCATCTGCAGTTCCACATGTCTCAAGTTTTCCAACTTTGTTTTAACATATTGGCTCAGTTTTTTAAAATAATCTATGCGTATGTTTAGCCAGCTGGGAAGGTCTCACCATCCGGCCATTAGCAACTCATTATATAAAGCTGGAAGTTTGCTGTGCTGATAACTATGATCATTAAACCATTCTGACTCATTTTCTACGACAGATACTTCCTTTGTTCGACATGTTTCTCCCACACATTCTCTCCTACTCAGTCATGAAGTCATAGAGTCATACAGCGCAGAAAGAGGCCCTTCGGCACAAGTTTCCCATGTTGACCACGTTCCCGATCGACACTAATAAGTGTTATTACAGGGAATGCAGACAGAATCTCAAAGGTTAACGATTTATCACACCGTTTCAGTTTAGTTAAGAAAAATAACTTCCTTCTCTCTCCCTCTCCTAGTTGGCGTGATGGGTCACAGCCACAAACAGTTTCTCTTTACACAGTAAAAATACACAGAGTGTTGGAGTAACTCAACAGGTCAGGCAGCATCTCTGGAAGACATGGATAGGCATTGTTTCTGGTTGGAACCCTTCTTCAGACCGATTGTAGTGGGGGGGGGGGGGGGGGGGGGGGGAGGGGTGGGATTGAAACTTGAGGAAAGGGGTGGGTGTTGTACAAACCCTTGCAAGTGATAGGTGGATACAGGTGAAGGGGGGAGGTTTATTGGGAGATGGGTGTACAGAGGCCAGAGTTGCAAAGAAGCCAAAAGGCTAAGGAGTAAATTGTAAAGCCAGGGAAAAGGGTTTGGTAGAATGGGATGGGATGGGGTGGAAGGGGAAAGGGGTTGATATATTGGAAGAAAGGGGTGCACAACAGGATGGGGCACAGGGCAGAGAGGGTTCTAACTTAAAATTGGGGAATTGAATGTTCATATATTTGGGTTGTAAGCTACCCAAGCACAATATGAAGTGTTGTTCCCCCAGTTTGCGTGCGGCCTCACTCTGGAGGAGGTCCAGGACAGAAAGATCAGTATGGGTATGGGAAGGGGAGTTAAGATGGTTAACAAAATGGGTCTCTTTCTATAGATATTGCTTGACCTGCTGAGTTGTCCAGCATTTCATGTTTTCCCATCAGACTTCACCTGTTTTAATTTTACAACAATGCTCTAATTTTTAAGTATTTTTTATGAAGAAAGTATTAATTTGCTTCACCATTTAGTTCCTTGCTATATTCAACAGAATTAATAAAGCTTAAAGGGTAAAGTTTTAAAGTTAGAGGGGAAAGATTAAAAAGGGACCGGAGGGGCACGATTTTAACATACGGTGTTGGAACTTGATGGAAGAGGAAGTAGACACAAGGAACTGCAGATGCTGGTTTATAAAACACAAGACACAAAGAGGTGGAGTAACCCAGCAGGTCAGGCAACATCCCTGAAGAACATGGATAGGCTTCTTCAGATTCTGCCTGAGGAAATACTAGGGCTGGTACAATTACAACCTTTAAAAAACGTTTGGACAGGTACATGGATAGGTAAGATTTCGAGGAATATGGGCTAAATGCTGGGAAATGAGACTCGTGAGTTGGGCCGAAGGTCTTGTTTTCCTGCTGTAAATGTTGTCATCCATTCAATAGCTCAATATGATTACATAACACTGATTAGTCCAAAGTAACCCACCCTGTAACCAACTAGTTTGTGTAATAAAACTTGGTCATGACCCTGTCCTTGGCTGAAAATTCAAGACATATTCATGAAGTCTATGATTAACACTTTAGTGTGTAGATAGGAACAGGGGTGATTCACTGAGTTTTTGAAAGACAGGTGATCATAGCTACTCCATGCATCAAATAGATTTACTCAATTTTGCTTTGTATTTCTAGTTGCCCTTATCTGAAAAAAATCTATCACGGCCTTGAAAGTTTCAATTCACCTTGAATAGACAATCCTATGGGAGACCAGATTTTATGAAGCAGAAACAGGACTTTGCCCTGGGTTGGTCCATGCTTTTGATTTAATGTGATGGTGTACCCGTTACAATACTCTATTAGCAAGTGAAATGGAGGCAGGGTGGAGTGTGTTAAAGGCTTTCTCACTGTGCGACCTGAAGCAAGACTTAACAAGATTTAACATCGTGGGAACCTTCTGCGATAGCAGTACGGCATTCGTGGACCATCGAGGACCTCCGTGGCGCTAACGGCAGGTAGTCGTGTGACTTGGTAAGGTCGGGAGAAAATTCAAACATTTTTGAATTTCTCCAAGAGTGACTTGAGCACTTTTTGGTGAGCGTTGCAACATTGTATGAACGCAGTGGCCCGTGCGATAGCCGTAATAACTCTTGCGGGTACCGTGGGAACTCCTGCGAACGGTGAGTAACTGAGCAGTTTGATTGTCAGTGCTTGTTTTACCTCATTGTTAAATAAATATATTTTTTACTATCAGATTGATGTCTGCAATTCTTCATTAACACATCACTACAAGATGAATGTATCTAATGTTATAATCCCTCTCATGCTGAAACACAAAATAGTTGAAGGGAGGTGAAATAATCACATTTTCATTCTTTTTCATTTTTGAGTGTTCAGGTACCTCACTTGCTGAGCTATTTTACTCCAGCAGTTTGTGTCTCTTTTTGTCTAAAGCAGTTTCTAAGACTGGAGGAACTCCGCGGGCCAGGCAGCATCTACGGAGGGAAATGGACATGCGACCCTTTCTTCAGGCTGCCTTATCTCCCCCCCCCCCCCCCAACTCCCACCCCCACACACAAATGCTGGAGAAACTCAGCGGGTGCAGCAGCATCTATGGAACGAAAGAAATAGGCAACGTTTCGGCCCGAAAAGTTGCCTATTTCTTGTGCATGTGTTGGAAGGAACAGCAGATGCCGGTTTAAAAAGAATGCTGGAGTAACTCGACGGCAGGCAGCATCTCTGGGGAGAAGGAATGGGTGACATTCTGGGTCGAGACCCTTCTGATATGCTGCTTGTCCCGCTGAGCTACATGTTGTGTCTATCTTCGTTTTAATCCAGCATCTGCAGTTCCTTCCTGGCCGAACCCGATTGAAAGATGAGAGGCTGGGCGATAGAGCACTGGGTCTGACAAGGATCAGGCTTCAGTAAGCAAAGTAAAGAGAGGTGGCAACATTTTGGAAATGAAGCGGATAATCCGAGTGATGGCGAGACGGTATCCTCTAATCATAATGTGTCGGAAAGAACTGTAGATGTTGGTTTGCGCCGATGATAGACACAGTAATACTGGAGACAGACATAACATCATGGACGGGCAGCATCTGGATAAAAGGAATGGGTGACGTTTCGGGACGAGACTCTGAAGAAGGGTCTCTAACCGAAACGTCACACATTCCTTCTCTCCAGAGATGCTGCCCGTCCCGCTGTGTTACTCCAGCATTTCGTGTCTATCTTCCGTATGCTCTGTGATGGTCATCTCGGAGTCAAGTGGCAACTCTGGTCTGTAGACACGAGGAACTGCAGAAGGAGGAATCACGAGCAAAACACAGAGCGTTGGACGAGCCTGACCCTTTGAGTTCCTCCATCACTTTGTGTTGAAGTCAGGTCTGGACATTGCTTGGCTCAGTCTCAGGCGCCGGCTAACTAGGAACTTTGCCTATTTCCTTCGTTCCATAGATGCTGCTGCACCCGCTGAGTTTCTCCAGCATTATTGTGTACCTTTGATTTTCCAGCATCTGCAGTTCCTTCTTAAACACAAATGCACCGAGTTCCTCCAGCACTTCGTGTTTTGCTCAGTATTCCAGCATCCGCTGTCTCCCGCGTCTCCAATAAAACAAAACTACTGTCAAAAGGGTGAAGAATAGGGGCAGAGATAGATACATTCCTGATTAGTGCGGCTGTCAGGAGATTATGGGGAGAAGGCAAGAGAATGTGGTTGAGAGGGAGTGCCCATCTGTTACTATTAATTGGACAGTTCGGTCTGTGAAACGCAACACGCCAGCCCCGACATCCAGCCCGGTGGTCAGTCCTTTGAAGATAGCCACCAGTTGCTTGGAGCAACTCAGCGGGACAGGCAGCATCTCTGGAGAGAAGGAACGGGTGGCATTTCGGGTCGAGAGCCTTCTTCAGACTGAAAGTTTCACCTCTCAGTAGATAATAAAATAAGACAATTATCACGGTCAATGTGAGACAAAGTCTTTATTCCTATTTGACAAAATAAAAAGACGACTTCTTGCACATATTGAGAGAAGGTGCATCACACCAAACAACATTTGTCTAAAAAAAAACAGATTATTCTTCAGCTCATTAAAGAGCTCGGGTGAAAAAAAACAATATAGTGTGTGAAAAAAAGTTACATCATTTGTGCCACGTGATTAACAACACTACAGTCCACCATGTTCATTCAAGATTAACGGGAAAGATCGGGAGACGGACAAGTCACTCGCACAAATAACAGAAATGCCGAGTACCGTGGGAACTCTTTATCGTGGGAACTCTTTATCGTGCGGAACTCGTGCTGGACCACGACCACTTCACTCGGGTGACATCTTGCTTCAGGTCGCACCGTGAGAACTGGCCATGACTGAGTGTACAGCAAATGGCCCATTCTACTGCAATGAAAGTCAATTTACTCAGAAAGCAGTGTTTATTTGAAGGACAAATAAATAACACTTGCTATCAAACCTTCACCAAACCCTCAAGAGTCAAGAGTATTTAAATGTCTTATGTTCTGAACAATGAGATTTGTACCTGCAGCAGAATAACAGGTCTTTAAACACAGTAGTCAATAGTCAATATAATAAAACAAACAATTTTTTTTGATAAATTGAAGAAAAGACAATATTAATGCAAAATATTATCCTGTAAGAAGCAGGTTCATTTCTCCATTCAGGGCATCAGCAGAAATACAACCAAAAGACACAAAGTGCTGGAGTAAATCAGTGGGTCAGGCAGCATCCCTGGAGAACATGGATAGGTGACATTTCAGGTTGTGACCCTTCTTCGGACACGAACCGAAATATCACCTATCCGTGTTCCCCAGAGATGCTGCCTTAACCGCTGAGTTACTCCAGTACTTTGTGTGCTTTTTTGTAAACCAGCATCTGCGCTTCCTTGTATTTACACATATCTCCAATGTACTTAATGATTATTGAGTGCTCAGTCAACACTCCCACCAGCCTGTGCATGCTCCTATTCCCAGAAGAATTCAGTAAATTGAGAATACTTGCCTCTACATTATATCCATTAATTCAGTCTTATACAATTACAGTAACATAGCCATTGGGCTTGATTAATAGTTATATTAACTAATCACTTTAATGATCTTTCTGGACTATATGCAGCATCAGACTTCCAATCCCTCAATCTGTATTCCTTTAGCAATGGGAATGGGTTTTTTTCTGTATCTATCTGATCAACACCTTTTATAATTTTAAACATCTGCAATTGTTCACTGGGATATTTTGTAGCCAGTGGAGCCAATGCAGCCATTCCTTAAAATGTAACTGCAAGAAACCTCTACCTACTACGATACTTCATTACGATCGCAATGTTTAAAAAACGTTTAGACAGCTCATGAATTGGACAGGTATAGGGGGATATGGGCCAAACGCAGGTAAGTTGGACTAGTGTAACCGGCACATGTTGGCCGGTATCAGCAAGTTGAGCCAAAGGGCCAGTTTCCACACTGTAAGACTCTATGACTAAACAAAAGGCTGGAGTAACTCAGGTAGCATCTCTGGAGGGAATGAATGACAACATTTAAAGTAGCACTATCCTGCTCAAGAAGGAACTGCAGATGTTGGAAAATCGAAGGTAGACAAAAATGCTGGAGAAACTCAGAGGGTGAGGCGGCATCTATGGAGCGAAGGAAATAGGCAACGTTTCGGGTCAAAACCCTTCTTCTGTCTGAAGAAAGGTTTTGACCTTGAACGTTGCCTATTTCCTTCGCTCCATAGATGCTACCTCACCCGATGAGTTTCTCCAGCATTTCTGTCTACCTGCAACTTTACCAAAGCCAATTAACCTGGAATTCACTGAAATTTAGGATGAGGGGATTTTATAGAAATACTAGACTAAGTGGGACCCATTGGGTCCCAGCATCACACGGGAAGGCTGGTCACCAACGCATTATTCCACCTCTCCACCAATTCCAATATTGCTCGCCAGTGGCGGGGTGGGGGGGGCTGTCTGTTGCGCTAGTATGGGTGTTGCGGGCTGAAGGTACTGGTTTCCAGAGGGCTAGTATAGACATTGTGGGTTGTATGGATGCTTGGGCAGGCATCCAACTGTTGCAACGATTTTAAAAGCCAAGCCAAGGCAAACAATTGGGCTGCAGATACCCGACAATCAAAATTCATTTTGTGAACACAAACTTGTTAAAAAGGAGAGGCAAACAATTGGGCTGCAGACACCTGACAACCAAAATTCATTTTGTGAACACAAACCTGTCAAAAAGGAGAGGCAAACAATTGGGCTGCAGACACCTGACAACCAATATTCATCTTGTGAACACAAACCTGTCAAAAAGGCGAGGCAAACAATTGGGCTGCAGACACCTGACAACCAATATTCATCTTGTGAACACAAACCTGTCAAAAAGGCGAGGCAAACAATTGGGCTGCACACACCCGACAACCAAAATTTTGTAAACACAAACGTTTTAAAAAGGGCTGCAGCCACTTTACAGCTGCATCGAGGGACTCACCGTGGAGTAGACGTGCGTTCAGTGTTATTCGCAGCTCAGAGAGCTGTGATCCTTTCGCTTCCTGGTCTGGCAGAAACTGAGTGAGTCACGACACTTCCAGGTTTTATAGTCCCTCCCCCTGCTGCCAGCGGGGGCAGCAGAGAGAATGGGGTTTTGTAAAAACATTAATATCTCTCTCATTTTTCATCGACGGAAAAAATCCTCCACACTCATACGGCGGAGGGGGGCTCTGAGTGAGGTGGCCAAACATGACGGCCGTAGGTGACGACGTTCTCTCGGAAATCACAGCACAGTCGGCCAAAAGCGGTCAAGATCAGAGATTTAGTAATATAGATATTACATTTTTAAAGGACTGGACAGGCTAAATGCTGGAAAAATGTTCCCGATGTTGGGGGTGTCCAGAACCAGGGGTCACAATATAAGAATAAGGGTTAGACCATTTAGGACAGAGATGAGGAAAAAATTCACCATGAGAGTTATGAATCTGAGGAATTCTCTGCCACAGAAGGCAGTGGAGGTCACCCCCCTGGATGTTTTCAAGAGAGAGCTAGATTTAACTGAAGGTTAAAGGAATCAAGGGATATGGGGAAAAAGCAGGAACGGTGTACTGATTTTAGATGATCAGCCATGATCATATTGAATGGCGGTGCTGGCTCAAAGGGCCGAATTGCCTACTCCTGCACCAATTTTTTAATGTTTCTAAATTACAAACCTGTATGTCTTCGGAATGTGGGAGGAAACCGGAACACCCGGAGAAAACCCACGCGGACACGGGGAGAAAGTACAAACTCCGTACGGACAGCACCCATAGTCAGGATCAAACCCAGATCTCTGGTATTGTCAGGAGGCAACACTACCGCTGCACCATCATGCCACCCCTTCTTCATCATAGAAACATAGAAAATAGGTGCAGGAGTAGGCCATTTGGCCCTTCGAGCCTGCACCGCCATTCAATATGATCATGGCTGATCATCCAACTCAGTATCCTGTACCTGCCTTCTCTCCATACCCCCTGATCCCATTAGCCACAAGGGCCACATCTAACTCCCTCTTAAATATAGCCAATGAACTGGCCTCAACTACCTTCTGTGGCAGAGAATTCCAGAGATTCACCTCTCTCTGTGTGAAAAATGTTTTTCTCATCTCGGCCCTAAAGGATTTCCCCTTTATCCTTAAACTGTGACCCCTTGTCCTGGACTTCCCCAACATCGGGAACAATCTTCCTGCATCTAGCCTGTCCAATCCCTTAAGAATTTTGTAAGTTTCTATAAGATCCCCCCTCAATCTTCTAAATTCTAGCGAGTACAAGCCAAGTCTATCCAGTCTTTCTTCATATGAAAGTCCTGACATCCCAGGAATCAGTCTGGTGAACCATCTCCGTACTCCCTCTATGGCAAGAATGTATTTCCTCAGATTTGGAGACCAAAACTGTACACAATAGTCCAGGTGTGGTCTCACCAATACCCTGTACAACTGCAGTAGAACCTCCCTGCTCCTATACTCAAATCATCTCATTTGGATTCCAATTCAGTATTCACCCACTGAGATTTATTCTCACCAGTTTTATTTCATCATGCAAGGTCTTGGCTTAAGGTCCCAGCATAAAGAATTCATACACAGTACAACACTGGTTTTATGCTCCATCTTCCACATCCCACCAATTTACTGTCTGTGTAACAAGACCATTGCCAAAATTTGTGAAGCTAAAATTTATGAAAAAAAATCAAACCACAAACTGCATTCAGTAACGTTTCAAGAACATGCACACATTACAGCCTCCCAAGTAATCAACTCTTTAAGGGGCTGTCCCACTGCGACGACCTAATACGCGAGTTTTGAAGAGTTTGCCCTCGACTCATACTCACAGCATGGTCGACACAAGGTCCCAGGAGATCTTTGTTAGGTCGCGGCGCATTCCTTCTCCCCAAGGATGCTGCCTGGCCCACTGAATTACTCCAGCATTTTGTGTCTATCTTCGGTGTACACCAGCATCTGCAGTTCCTTCCTACACACTTGTTCTCAGATTTGCTGGCGGTTAATATCCGGGATAGACTAACAAGGGATTCGGTTTGTGCCAATAGTTGCCGATAGGTTTTGGACCTAAATAATTCAGCATGTTTGTAGAACCACCCTCCTCTGACAATGACTGGGAGGAGGAGGTGGTGGGAAGAGCATGGAGGGAGGAGACCAACGCTATTAAAGTGCGCTGAGGTTGCAAACTGATCCATTTGGAAAGATAGTTGTGGAGGGAGAAGAGGAGTCGCTTGAGCAGCTGACGACTGCATTTTATCGAAGGATTGCAAACCGTTAGTAAGTTAGTGTTTTAGAAAAACTTTTTTTTAATAGCATAACAATTATATATGTTTCTATTTGTGTACGCGCAGTGATGGTTTGGTGGGTCGATACTTTATGTATTCTTGCTTGTATTTCATTCTTTAAATAGCCTATTCAAGATTATTCATGTTTTAATTAGTCTAGAAAACATTTATAGTATTTACCATCTACTCGTTATCTCAGTGGTCACTCTGTGTGCATTTTTTTAATACGATGTATTTTCCCTATCTCGCCTGTGCAGCCCTGAGTTTGTTCGTGTGCCCATCACAGTGTAGCTGTTGAAGGGAAAAAAAGAAACAAAATGCTAGAATAACTCAACGGGTTAGGCAGTATCTCTGGAGAACATGGATAGGTGATGTTTGGGATCCGCAGGTTTCAACAGATGCTGCCTAAGTTTTTTCCAGTTTGAAGGGTCCCGATCCGAAATGTCACCTATCCATGTTCTTCAGAGGTACTGCTTGACCGGCTGAGTTACTCCAGCAGTTTGTGTCTTTTTTTTGTTGTAAACCAGCATCTGCAGCTCCTTATTTTTTTCACTGGATAGTTGAAGGACATGTGGTAACTGAAACAAAAATTTAAAAGCCATGTTTTGGAACCTGTGTCAATTTAAGGTATTTCAGAATTTTGTGATAAGAAGTAACTCGACATGCCTAGTATATTACGCAAAACGCGGCGTTTGGTCTCACTATCAATTTATACCATTTAAATGTTACAATTCTGCTATATGGGAGATTATTATAATGTTTACAGGATTATTATAATGTTATTCTAATTATTTATTATTATAATGTCAGGCCATTGATGCAATAACAAAAGTCTATCCAAAAAACCAAGAGCTATTTGGTCTAAAAAACAGTTTTTTTGTGATCCCGTGCACCTGCCTTTAAATTGGTTCCTCGGATGCACGGTATACAAGATGATGGTCGATATACACCAAATACAACACCAAATGCAAATCAGCAGAGTGGTTCGAAGATTGTAGTGCAGGGGTGGCACAATGTAGAGTTGCTGCCTTGCATCGCCTGAGACCTGGGTTTCATTCTGACTACGGGTGCTGCTTGTCCGTTCTCCCCGTGACATGGGTTTTCATCGGCTGCTCCGATTTTCTACCACTCTCCCAAGATGTATTTATTTGTATATTAATTGTCTTTGGTAAAGCTTGTCATTTGCCTCTAGCTTAGGACAGTGCTAGTGTACGGGCTGTCAAGGACAGTTGACAAGGACTCGTGGGCTGAATGGCCTGTTTCTGCGCTGTATCACTAAACTGAACTGTCCAAACTAGTGCCAAAATAAATCTCTAAAGAGCAAAAATTGAATAATTGAATAAACTAGAGTAAGTGTATTAGAAGTGAAAGAGGCACTTAGTTCAGGAGTCTGATGGGGATGGGGAAGAAGTTGTTCTTGCATTTGGGCATCTGGGCTTTCAAGCTCCTCCATCATCTCCCAGAAGGTAGAAGAGTGAAAGGGAACAGCCAGGATGGAAAGTATTCTTGATGGATAAATCCTTGATGCCTACAGTGATAGTAGACTAGTAAGAGGCTGAAGAAGTTGGCAAAGACTGGCCAATTGTTTGGCACATGATTTCAGAACTCGTCAAGGGATTCCATCTGGGTCGGCCATTTTCCAAGCGTTTACCCTCATGAAAGCAGATCCAATGTCTGGCATTCTGGTGTAATGTGGCAGCCAGTGGAGTGTGGGATCACTCTCCACTGTCCCATCGGCATATTGGGAGTCTGATATTGTACCAAGGCTCAAGAGCATTGATGATCTTGGTGCTTTCGGTTTGAGGCCATCTACCCTAACATGAAGTGTTTTAAACCAACATGATGCTGGTTTAAACCGAAGGCAGACACAAAAAGGCTGGAGTCACTCAACGGGTCAAGCAGCAGCTCTGGAGAAAAAGAATAGGTGATATTTCGGGTCTGACTGAAGTCACAAAAAGTCACCTATTCCTTTTCTCCAAAGAAGCTGCCTGAACCGTTGAGTTCCTCCAGCCTATTGTATCTATCCTAACATGAAGCTGTTTTGATGGCAAGATTAAACGAGAACTTACCAGTTTGAAGTTTGATCTTTATTTTATGAGGAGTTATGATGAGGGACTACGTGAAGAAGACCCTGTCCAGGCGCACACGCGTCAATCTTCAAAGCAGCGGTGTGAAATCACAGATGATAATTTACCGAAGCATAATAGTAAGCTATGTGAGACAAACATAACTTCCAGTTGATCTTTATGAGGGTGGGAGCGGAGGGCACGTAGTCCCTCATCGTAACTCCTCATAAAATAAAGATCAAACTTCAAACTGGTAAGTTCTCATTTAATCTTACTATTTTACTTCGGAGTCACGTGAGTGACTACATGAAGATTTCAAAGCTCTGTGATTTCATGCCGTAGATTCAAATCCAAATCACTGCATTGATTGACCCTAAATGAGTGAAAACAATCAATAATATACAACCATAACATTAATGTAATCAGTTAATGGTTTTTATTTATCATAACAAAATGTTTGTCCCCTTTTTATCGCATCGGAACATTTAATACTGAATCCAAAACAGCACCACCAAATGCCCCAGGGTCTACTATTTCTTTATGGTAATACTTGTGAAACATCCGTTCACTTGCCCATCCTGCGGCCGCGAGGATATGGTCTATTGGAACGTCCAAATCCTTGGCCGCCGATGTTGCTGCCGCCCTGGTGAAATGAGATTTTAATTTGTCAGTATCAATCCCTGCATTAACCAGCACCTGCTTCAGCCACCTCGAGATAGTCTGTACTGACACTTTCTGATGTGGATTTTTATGGCTGATAAACAATGCTGATTCTGCACCTCTTAAGTCCTTGGTGGTCTCAATGTAACATCTTAAATGTGCCACTACACGTAGTCTTGGATCCGTAGGATATGCTGCAAAGACCAATTTACACCCCATGACTCCTGGTCTGCTCTGTTTGAGTAAATCATACACATAGAATGTAATTGCATCTGCTGTCATTACCATTCTATCTATACGTAATTTATGTAATGTCTGTACTCTTTGTGCTCAAACTAATGCCATTTGTGTAAAGAAGTGTCATCAACACACTGTAACTTTACTTTGTTTATTCTTACTGTAACATACTGTTACATTCCAATGAGCACTAGCTGTACGTGGTCTGTCACGGGAACTAGAGAGAGAACAGTGGGTGGGGAGGTTGTAATTATACTTGTGATATGGGGAGTGGTTAGTAGTGGTGAGGTAACTATATTAAAGGTACATGCACATATCATCTACATCCTTCCCCTTAGAAACAAAAGCAACAAGGTAGTGACATGGCGACCACGTCTCATTCGCTATACACGGTTACGCGAAATCGCCATAGCGGACAGGCGGCTTGACAACACGTCCCGACCGGGTTCGCATCTCGCCATCCTCCCTCCCTGCAGGAAAAAGTGGAGCAGGTGCAGGTGCAGGTGCAGGTGGCCGAACCGGAACAGGAGAGCTGGAAGGAGACAGAGAAGAAGGAGGGGACGCGGGTGCAGCGGCGGGCAGCGCGCGGGCAGGCGAGGGGGGCTGAGCCGGAGGAGGAGAGGACTGATAGAGCTGAGAAGGCAGCGACCGAGGCATGCGAAGAGCGGCGGGTGGAGCAGGAGACTGCAGCGGAGGAGCAAAGGGGTCCGCGGGCGGTGGTGGAGGCTCGTTGACAAGCCGCAGGTGTTGGCGGGACCGGCGGTAGACTGTACCCGCATGGTCAACCAGATAGGACCTAGGCGAGCCCGCGGAGCCAACGACGGTGGCGAGCCTGGAGTGACCGGCGGGGGACTGCATGCGGACGACTTGACCGGGGAAGAGGCGCGGAAGGGGGCGGCAGGACTTATCATGGGAGCGCTTCTGGACCTCGTGCTTAAGGGCAATGCGTTCCTGGACAACAGCGGGTTTGAGGACGGAGGGCATGAGGCAGCGCTGGGCCACCGGGATCGGGGGCCTGGTGGTGCGAGACATGAGCCGCTGAGCAGGGGAGCCCATGGCAGGGTCACGGGAGATGTTGCGAAGGTTCAGGAGGGCAAGGTAAAAATCGGAACGAGACAAGCGACAATGTTCCAGCAAGTCCTTGGCACTGCGGATGGCGCGCTTGGCAAGACCGTTGCTCTGCGGGTACTCAGGGCTGCTGGTGTAGTGGCGGAAGTTCCAGCTGGACGCGAAAGCTCGGAACTCGGCGCTCGCGAACTGGCTGCCGTTGACCGACTGCAGGCTGGCCGGGGAGCCGAAGGTAGCGAAGTGGCGGCGCAGCTTATCGATAACGGCCGAAGAGGTGAGGGAGCGCAGCTGGTCAACCTCGAACCAGTTGGAGTAGGAGTCGACAAGCACCAGGAAGTGCTTGCCACGCCATTCGAAAATGTCAGTGGCAACCACCATCCAGGGTAGTTCGGGAGCAGGCTGCTGTAGAAGCGGCTGACGTTGCTGGTGGGGGGCGAGGCTGTTGCAGGTGGAACACGAGGAGACCCTCTCCCGGATGTATTGAGCCATACCAGGCCAGTAGAACTGGCTCTGGGCTTGAGACAAAGTGGCCTCGGACCCAGGGTGACCGCGGTGGGTGGCCTGAAAATAGTGGTCGTGCAGCGCAGCAGGCACAACAACCTTGTGTCCCTTCACAACCACGCCGTCGTGCAGCACGAGCTCATCACGGACCAGGAAGTAGGGCACGGCACCAGCCGGCAAAGCGGAACGACGGTCGGGCCAGCCCTGTTGGATGACGGCAGCAAGCTGTTGCAGGGCAGGATCACTGGCAGTGTGCTGGACCAGGGACTGCATCTGCTGTGAAGGGACAATATTAACATTGAGCACCATCAGGTCAGACATCTCATAGGGGTGGCGATCGGTGGACGTCAGCGGTGCGCGGGATAGCGTGTCGGCCACGAACATTTCTTTGCCCTTACGATAGACAATCTCGAAAGTAAAAGGCTGGAGCTGCAGCATCATGCGCTGCAGTCGGGATGAGGCAACATGGATCGGCTTGTTGAAGATGGTGACAAGCGGCTGGTGGTCGGTTTCGATGGTGAAAGTGTTGCCCAGAATGTAGTCCTTGAACTTCGAGCAGGCAAACACCACAGCCAGCAACTCCTTCTCTATCTGAGCATAGCGCTGCTCGGCCTGGGTCATGGTGCGGGACGCATAGGAAACAGGCAGCTGCAGGCCGTCGTGGAGCTGCAGACAAGCGGCACCGAGCCCGAACTGAGAGGCGTCGTAGGTGATGACAATGGGACGCTTCAGGTAAAAAAATTTGAGTGTGGGGGTACTGATCAGTCTGGATTTCAGGACGTCGAAAGCTTTCTGGTGTTGAGGGAACCAAGCCCAGGCTGTGTCCTTCTTAATCAAGTCCCTCAGCTCGCTGAGGTCGGGGATGAACTTCCCCAGGTAGTTAACCATGCCCAGGAAACGCTGCAGGCTGGGCACGTCAGTGGGTGAAGACATCCCGGAGATGGCAGTCATCTTCTGCGGGTCGGGTTTCAGCCCCGAGGCTGTAAATACATGTCCAACATAAGTGACCTCTGGGACGCGGAATCGGCATTTCTAGGGGTTCAATTTCAAGTTGATCTTCCGGGCCCGGTCCAGGACTTGGCGGAGGTTGAAGTCGTGCTCAGCGACGTCCTTACCATAGACCAGGATGTCGTCAACAATGATGGCACACGGTAGACCGGCTCTGGTCTCCAATTGGAGGCGTGGGTTCGTATCCCACCACTGACACCATGTAAAGACTTGTCATCAACACACTGTAACTTTACTTCGTTTATTCTTACTGTAACATACTGTTACATTCCAATGAGCACTAGCTGTACGTGGTCTGTCACGAGAACTAGAGAGAGAACAGTGGGTGGGGAGGTTGTAATTATACTTGTGATATGGGGAGTGGTTAGTAATGGTGAGGTAACTATATTAAAGGTACATGCACATATCATCTACAATTATCATGACTACCTTCATGGTAATTTTGTCTGAAGACAAAGCTGAAACGGGACTCCATTCCCGAAGTAACATCAGCACGTCCCTCACATTCCAGATTTCTGTATATCTGGGTCTAGGCTTGGAATTGAAAATTCACTTCATGTACCTACAGACCAAAGGGTGTGATCCTAAAATCTGTTGTTCTGACGCGCTCCATAAATATGCAGAGAGGGCACTTCTTGCAGTATTGATCGCACTATAACTTAAATTGAAATCAAAATAGAGTGTTGACAGAAACTCTAAACCTTCTGAGATGTCTGCAGTGTGGTATGAAATATTCTGCCTTGAGCAAAACGCCTCCCATTTCTTTATGTAAGAAATGTACTGCTTCTGGGTACTATCCCTCCAGGCTGCTGCAATTACATCCATAGTGCGATCGGATAGTCCTCTTCCGAGATATGGCCTTTTTAGAATCTGCAAATCAACAAATCAATACGATCATGTAAAGGATGAAAATCACCAGATACGGGGTGCACAAGTAGGTTTTCTTGTCTTGGAATACCCAGAAGAGGTTTTGTGACCACTTTTAGCACTAGTGGGTACCATGGTTGTGTGGGCTAATCTGGGACCACTCCTGAAGCAGAATCCTGCTTGATCTTTTGTAGACACCTACTAATGAGACAAAAGGGAGGAAATGCATATAAAAACATTCCACCCCAATTTAGCAAGATTGCATCCACCGCTGTTGCACCTGGATCTGGCTCCCATGAAACATATTTAGGCAATTGGGGGTTCAGTCTAGATGCAAACAAGTCAATTTCTCGCATTCCAAATTTTGCACCAATTTTAGTAAAAATGTCACGATTTAACATTAATTGTCATTAAATTTTCGTGACCTGGTGTCTGCAATTATATTGAATCTACCTGGTAGGTAGGTTGCCGAAAGCCAAATGTTTCAAATAATACATCAGTGCCAGATAACGTTTGCCAATCTATCACAAGATTCTGACTTGATTCCACCCATGTGATTGACATATGCTACAGCCATAGTGTTGTCAATCTGAACCTGCATATGCAGATTTTGCACATTAGAGCAATAAGCTTTAAGCCCATAAAATGTACCTAACAATTCTAGGTAATTGATTCCATGTGTTTCGAGCAAAGGTACCTCTTCCACATTCCATCTACCTCCACAGCTGGTAATGGTATCAGTAGCGCCCCAACCTAGTGCACTTGCATCAGTCTGTAGAATGATAGCAGGTGTTTCAACCAGAATTTTCCTAGAAGCACATGAGACACTCTTAATCCACCATTGTATATCCGCAATTGTTGCAACTGGTAATTGCATGGGCATATCAAAATGCCCGGAATGTCTCTTCAATGCCTGTACCTTTGCTCACTGCAGTTGCTGATAATTTTCAACATAATTGCAAAAGGGGCAAGAACGTTGTAAAAACAAGCCTGAAGGCTTTGTGTCTCAATGCAAGGAGCATTCGTAATAAGGTGGATGAGTTGAACATGCAGATAGCTATTAATGATTATGATATAATTGGGATCACGGAGACATGGCTCCAGGGTGACCAAGGCTGGGAGCTGAACATCCAGGGATATTCAATATTCAGGAGGGATAGAGAGAAAGGAAAAGGAGGTGGGGTAGCGTTGCTGGTTAGAGAGGAGATTAACGCAATGGAAAGGAAGGACATTAGCTTGGAGGATGTGGAATCGGTATGGGTAGAGCTGCGAAACACTAAGGGGCAGAAAACGCTGGTGGGTGTTATGTACAGGCCACCTAACAGTAGTAGTGAAGTTGGGGATGGCATCAAACAGGAAATTAGAAATGCGTGCAACAAAGGCAAAACAGTTATAAGGGGTGACTTCAATCTACATATAGATTGGGTGAATCAAATTGGCTGGGGTGCTGAGGAAGAGGATTTCTTGGAGTGTATGCAGGATAGTTATCTAAACCAACATGTAGAGGAACCAATGAGAGAGCAGGCTATTCTAGACTGGGTATTGAGTAATGAGGAAGGGTTAGTTAGCAGTCTTGTTGTGCGTGCCCCCTTTGGCAAGAGTGACCATAATATGGTTGAGTTCTTCATTAGGATGGAGAGTGACATTGTTAATTCAGAAACAATGGTTCTGAACTTAAAGAAAGGTAACTTTGAGGGTATGAGCCGTGAATTGGCCAAGATTGACTGGCAATTAGTTCTAAAAGGGTTGACAGCGGATATGCAATGGAAGGCATTTAAAGACTGCATGGATGAACTACAAAAATTGTTGATCCCAGTTTGGCAAAAGAATAAATCAGGGAAGGTAGTGCATCCGTGGATAACAAGGGAAATCAGGGATAGTATCAAAGCAAAAGATGATGCGTACAAATTAGCCAGAAAAAGCAGCATACCAGAGGACTGGGAGAAATTCAGAGACCAGCAGAGGAGGATAAAGGGCTTAATTAGGAAAGGGAAAATAGATTATGAAAGAAAACTGGCAGGGAACATAAAAACTGACTGCAAAAGTTTTTATAGATATGTGAAGAGAAAGAGGTTAGTTAAAACAAATGTAGGTCCCTTGCAGTCAGAAACAGGTGAATTGATCATGGGGAACAAGGATATGGCGGACCAATTGAATAACTACTTTGGTTCCATCTTCACTAAGGAAGGCATAAATAATCTGCCGGAAATAGCAGGGGACCGCGGGTCAAAGGAGATGGAGGAACTGAGTGAAATCCAGGTTAATCGGGAAGTGGTGTGGGTAAATTGAATGGATTAAAGGCCGATAAATCCCCAGGGCCAGATAGGCTGCATCCCAGAGTACTTAAGGAAGTAGCTCCAGAAATAGTGGATGCATTAGTGATAATTTTTCAAAACTCTTTAGATTCTGGAGTAGTTCCTGAGGATTGGAGAGTAGTAAACGTAACCCCACTTTTTAAGAAGGGAGGGAGAGAGAAAACGGGGAATTACAGACCAGTTAGTCTAACATCGGTAGTGGGGAAATTGCTAGAGTCAGTTATTAAAGATGGGATAGCAGCACATTTGGAAAGTGGTGAAATCATTGGACAAAGTCAGTATGGATTTACGACAGGTAAATCATGTCTGACGAATCTTATAGAATTTTTCGAGGATGTAACTAGTAGCGTGGATAGGGGAGAACCAGTGGTGTGTTGTATCTGGACTTTCAGAAGACTTTCGACAAGGTCCCACATAAGAGATTAGTATACAAACTTAAAGCACATGGTATTGGGGGTTCAGTATTGATGTGGATAGAGAACTGCCTGGCAAACAGGAAGCAAAGAGTAGGAGTAAACGGGTCCTTTTCACAATGGCAGGCAGTGACTAGTGGGGTACCGCAAGGCTCAGTGCTGGGACCCCAGCTATTTATAATTTATATTAATGATCTGGATGAGGGAATTGAAGGCAACATCTCCAAGTTTGCAGATGACACTAAGCTGGGGGGCAGTGTTAGCTGTGAGGAGGATGCTAGGAGACTGCAAGGTGACTTGGATAGGCTGGGTGAGTGGGCAAATGTTTGGCAGATGCAGTATAATGTGGATAAATGAGAGGTTATCCACTTTGGTGGCAAAAAGAGGAAAGCATACTGTTATCTAAATGGTGGCCGATTAGGAAAAGGGGAGATGCAGCGAGACCTGGGTGTCATGGTACACCAGTCATTGAAAGTAGACATGCAGGTGCAGCAGGCAGTGAAAAAAGCTAATGGTATGTTAGCTTTCATAGCAAAAGGATTTGAGTATAGAAGCAGGGAGGTTCTACTGCAGTTGTACAGGGTCTTGGTGAGACCACACCTGGAGTATTGCGTACAGTTTTGGTCTCCAAATCTGAGGAAGGACATTATTGCCATAGAGGGAGTGCAGAGAAGGTTCACCAGACTGATTCCTGGGATGTCAGGACTTTCATATGAAGAAAGACTGGATAGACTCGGCTTATACTCGCTAGAATTTAGGAGATTGAGAGGATATCTTATAGAAACTTACAAAATTCTTATGGGGTTGGACAGGCTAGATGCAGGAAGATTGTTCCCGATGTTGGGGAAGTCCAGGACAAGGGGTCACAGCTTAAGGATAAGGGGGAAATCATTTAAGACCGAGATGAGAAAAATATTTTTCACACAGAGTGGTGAATGTCTGGAACTCTCTGCCACAGAGGGTAGTTGAGGCCAGTTCATTGGCTATATTTAAGAGGGAGTTAGATGTGGCCCTTGTGGCTAAAGGTATCAGGGGGTATGGAGAGAAGGCAGGTACGGGATACTGAGTTGGATGATCAGCAATGATCATATTAAATGGCGGTGCAGGCTCGAAGGGTCGAATGGCCTACTCCTGCACCTATTTTCTATGTATCTATGTATCTATATAATGCAGCGGACCAGACTGCACAGCTGGAAATGAAGCGGTTAGTTTACCAAGTAAGCTCGCCACTTGCCTAATTGATGGTTGATGCTCTGTAATGAGTTTGCTACAACCCTCAATTAACTGCAGCATTTTATCCTTGGATAAAGTCACTATCATGTGTTCTGAATTAATAGTGAACCCCAAGTAATCAATTGTTTTATTTGGAGACAACATAGATTTATCTGGATATATTACAAAACCTAGCCTCTCAAATGTGAGCTTGACTTCTGACACTGATGCTTCTGTTGTAGCTCGAGTGTCACCAACAATTAAAATATCATCCAAATAAGCCATTACCAAATGGCCCTGGGCTCTTAGCAATGCTAGGACTGGTTTAAATTTTTTTTGTAAATAGTCTAGGGGCTGAGGTTAAACCATTTGGCAATACTTTGAACTGTCATTATAGATTCATCCAGTTAAATTTTAGATATCTTCGATCATTACCATGCACAGCCACAGAGTAATATGCATCTTGCAGATCTATGCTGGCCATATAGCATTCTCTTGAAATTAGCTGTATAGCATTGGCAAATGTCTCCATTTTGAAATGTTTATACTGTACAAAAGGGTTAAGACTTGTTAAATCAAGAATGATTCTACAACCACCATCCTTTTTTGCTCTAGAAATGTGGGTAGAATTAAATTCTGAACCCCATGATACTGCACAGTATAAATGCATTAGATGTTATTTTTCGGCATTCTTTTAGGAAGAATTGTAACTTTCCGCCAATTTGCGAATGTGAAACACTTAATATGTTTCTTCCAGGACTCATTTTTTGAAATCATTGTAAAATAATGATAGAATAATTACTACTTTACATGCATGTATAAAAACCCAGACTTTCTTTTTGCAGATACTGTTCTGGTTGAGAATTGCAATTGCAATGAGGAACATGAATATTTTGATTGCCCTGTGTGTGGCTGTGGGGTCATTTCCTTGCCTATTGGGAAAGCCGAAAACATCGGAGATTGGGTCGGATTTGGGGATGAAGATTTTCAATCAGGTTGCTACGTCCCAACCAACAGAAAACATTGTCATGTCTCCACATGGAATAGTATCATTGCTTTGGATACTGCAATTCGGAGCTGATGGAATAACAAAAAAGGAATTGAACGATGTTTTGAAATACAGCCGACTTGGTTTGTTTAGCTGGTATCTTGTTATACCAACCGTATCCTTCCTTCTTCCTATCTGAACATGTTCAATAGGACTTTGCAATTTGAGATATTATTGAAAGGACTTTTTTTTTCGATTCAGCGTTGATATCTTTGCATCATATATTTTTGCAAACTATCCACCAGGAATACTATCTTCTTTGGGCATTGCTCTCAAATTGTTTATTGGAGAAGGTTCTTTGCGACATTTTTCTGATGTTTCCAGTAGTGGGAGAGTCTAGGACTGGGGGCACAGCGTCAGAATAAAGGAATGTGCCTTGGAACTGAGATGAGGAGGAATTTCTTTAGCCAGAGGTTGGTGAATCTTTGGAACTCATTGCCACAGATGGCTGGAGAGGCTAAGCCATTAGGTATTTTTAAAGCAGAGATTGATTGATTCTTGATTAGTAAGCGTGCCAAAGGTTATGGGGGGAGGGGCAGGAAGGCAGGAGAATGGGGCTAAGTGGGGAAAAATAGATCGACCATGATCAAATGGTATTCCAGACACCATGGGGCAAATGGCTTAATCCTGCTTCTATGTTCATGGGTACATAAATGATAGGAGTAGAATTGGGCCATTTGGCCCATCAAGTCTACTCTGACATTCAAAAATGGCTGATCTATTTTTCCCTTTACCCCATTTTCTTGCCTTCTCCCCATAACCCCTGACACCTGAATTAATCAAGAATCGATCTATCGCTGCCTTAAAAATATCCATTGACTTGGCCTCCACCGCCTTCTGTGGCAATGAATTCCAGATTCACCACCATGAGATGAAAGAAATTTCTCCTAGTCTCCTTCCTAAAGAAACATCCTTTTAATTCTGAGGATATTACCTCTAGTCCTAGACTCTCACACCAGTGGAACTATGTCTCCTGTTCTTATGAACACTTCAAATGACTGTTACGTGACAATGATGAACTGTTGTTATTCAGTGAGAAAACAATTGGCTGCTATCTTTCATTTCCAAAATACTTCATTATTTTTCCTTTGCGCTCTTGGACATGTTCTTACAAAATCTGTGTTTCTACCTTGTTGGCCTATAAAATATGGCTGTTTCAATACAACTTCTATCTTCCTAATTTATGATAATCAAATTTCCAATGGTTTGGTATATTGGGTCCTGCCTAACATTGATTCTTCATCAATTACTACTTTAAGTTGGCAAAACATTATTTACCAAATGGACAAGATGGTGACTTCATTTGCATAGTATTGGATTCAATTGATAATGTACTTGATAAAATATTTTAATTCATAGATGTCTTTGCCATGTGTAATTAATGAATTATTTTGGATACTTAGACGTATATAAAATTATAGACAATAGCAGTAGAGGAAAATCTTTAGGGTGAGAGATGGAAACTCTAATGGAGATGTGCAGAGCAAGTTTGCTTTTTAGAGGGTGGAGGGGGACTGGAACGCATTGTCAGGAATGGGGGTGGAAGGGGATTGGATAGTGGCATTCAAGAGGTTTTTAGAGACACGCGGATATGGAGGGATATGGATCACTTGTAGGCACATGAGATCAGTTTGGCTAGGCATCATGTTCAGCACAAACATTGTGGGCCAAAGGGGCCGTTTCTGTGCAGTACTGTTCTATGTAAATATTGGATATTTGTTTCTCTTTAGTAACCAAGTGCCTCAGATTTGAATGGTATATGATTTAGAAATGGGTACTGAAGTTTTCCAAGTTAACAGCTCTTCTATATGAATTTTCTTTTCAGGTACTTATACACGGCTCAAAAATGTACATAAGTCATTAACTGCAGGCAAAAGTAAGAATGTCGTTGCTTTTGCTAATGGAATATTTGTACCACGTGACCTTGTATTAAAAAAAGACTTTATTAAGCAGTGTTCTGAAACTTATCAAACTGAGCCGACAAATGTGAATTATGCTGAACCTGAAGCAGCTGCTTCGATAATCAACAAATGGGCTGGTTCTCATACTAAAGGTACATCTTCCATAAATCTAATTATTGTACCAAAGGTGAAGTACTGGTATTTTTTAGTCATGATCGTGCCGCGTTAAAACAGTCCAATTGGCCCAACTTGTGAATGCCGACCAATATGTCCCATCTAAGCTTGTCCCACTTGCCTGTGTTTGAGCCACATCCCTCAAATCATAAAGTTCATGTGATAGGAGTAGAATTAGGCCATTCGGCCCATTGTCTACTCCGCCATACAATCATGGCTGATCTATCTCTCCCTCCTAACCCCATTCTTCTGCCTTCTCCCCTCAACCCCTGGCACCCATCCTATCTACGTACCTGTCCAACTATAGTAGGAATGTCTGAAGATTGATATTTTTAATATATGGGTGCTTCTCGCCAAGGTTGCATGTATTTTTAATTTTTCAATTTTATCCAAGTTTTATTTGTGTATCTGGGTGCATTATTTTAACAATTATGATGCTGTTTAAAGATTTTCAGTATAATGTAGAGATTCTAAATTTTAGTTTAGAGACACAGCATGGAAAGAGGCCCTTCAGCCCACTGAATCCATGCTGACCATTGTTCACCCGTTCACACTAGTTCTGTTATCCCACTTTTGCATCAACTCCAAACTCATGAGGCAATTTAGAGGCCAATTAACCTACAAACCTGCACATCCTTGGGATGTGGGAGGAAACTGGAGCACCCGGAGGAAACACACGCCGTCTTGGGGGAAAATGTGCAAACTCCAGCCAGGAGCCGAGGTCGGGATCAAACCTGGGTCTCTGGCACTGTGGTGCAGCTGGTGGAGCTGCTACCTCACAGTGCCACCTTTTCACCAAGAATATCTTTTGTAATCGTCATTTATTTTTTAAAAGGTGGAAAGCCCTGTGTTACCTGAAGTTCCCTTTACAATGTGGTTTGATTCTTTAGGTATGATCACAGAGATAATTTCCCCAGACATTCTGAATGAAGCTACCAAGCTTGTAGTCACCAGCGCGATATATTTTAAGGGTGCGTGGAAATCTCAATTTGACGTAGCAAAGACACACGAAGGGGATTTCACTGGAGCCGATGGAGATGTGTCTCAAGTTCCTATGATGGTCCAAACTTCAAAATTCATGTTTGGTAAGTCTAACAGAATGGTATCATGTTTAAGCTAGCTAACAGAGCAGTACTTTGCCCAAGACATAAAATATACCCTCATGGGTTTTAATTTGCCAATTAAATTATCTTTTGAATTTCTGACTCTAGGATTTTGGTTTGTAACAAACTACAAGTATTATTGATCTATAGTTTTCTCATGCTCCTTGAAAATTCCAATATTGTTGCTGGCTGTCACATTTATTGGTTCAGCACAGACCACCAATTGAACCTGGGGAATCATTTTGGTTTAGTTTAGAGATGTTGTGTGGAAACAGGCCCTTCGGCCAGAGGACATGGGTTTAAGGTGAAGGGGAAAAGATTTATTAGGAATTTGAGAGGTAACTTTTCCGCACAAAGGGTGGTGGGTGTACGGAACATGTTGCCGTAAGAGGAGGTAGATGAGGCTGTGACTATCCCAACGTTTAAGAAACAGTTAGCCCGGTACATGGATAGGACAGTTTTGGAGGGATATGGGCCAAACACAGGCAAATGGGACTGGTGTAGCTGGGACATGTTGGTTGGTGTGGGCAAGTTGGGCCGGTTTCTACGCTGTATCACTCTATGAGGGAATGGGCACGGAATTGTTTACGTAAGTGCAATTTTATTTAAGACTGCGTGTCTGTAGAGTTCTTGGTCTGTATACGCTGTTGTAGTATATGCCACTATCTTTTTTCTGGGGGTGAGGGACTTATTGGACACTGATATTTAATTTAACCTTTGTTTCTATATTGCTAATGATAGCACACAACTGTGTTCCATACTTTGAACAGGGAGATTTACTGCTGTACAAGAAACTGGTCTTCAATTTTTGCGATGATTTGCTTTTGTTTTATAGGTATGGCCAGTACGCCTAATAAAGTGGAATATAATGTTCTCCAGCTACCATACAATGAGGCAGTCAGTATGTTTATTATCCTTCCAGTGGACAGTAGCACCGCACTCACTGAAATAATTCCTCACATCAATATAAATAGTATAAATGCGTGGAAGAAAATCTTGAAGAGTAATAAACTTGACATTTCTATACCTAGGTGAGCAAGAAATATTTGGCCTTATTTGAAATCTGTTATATATTGAGGCATACTCAAGATGTGCCGGAGAAAGCATTCTATCTGGATGCATCACAGCATGGTTTGGGAACAGCTCCATCCAGGTCCGCAAGAAATTGTGGACCCAGCCCAGACCATAACACAAACCAACCTCCCTTCCATTGATTCCATCTACACTTCACACTGCCTCAGCTAGGCCACCAGAATAATCAAGGACAAGACACACCTTGGTCACTCCTTCTTCTCCCCTCTTCCATCAAACATGAGGTACAAAAGTGTGATAACGCACATCAGATTTGGGGACAGTTTCTCTTCGGCTGTTGTCAAACAACTGAACCATCCTATCATCAACTAGAGAGAAGTCCTAACCTACCATTTCCCTCATTGGAGACCCTTGGACTATCTTTAATCAAACGTTACTGGACTTTATCTTGCAGTAAATGTTATTCCCTTTATCCTGTATCTGCACACCGTGTGAACGGCTTGATAGTAATTATGTACCGGATTGTCTTTCCGCTGACTGGATTGTCCATGACAAAAAAGCTTTTCTCTGTACATGGGACAATTAACTAAACTACTCTGTGAAATGCAAACCTGTGTAGAAATTGGATACATATAAAATATTTCCAATTGACCTTTCTGCATCCTCCAGTAGATTCAGCTGGCTCCAAATGCTGAACTAACTTTTTTTAATCTGCATGTTTTATTTGTAGATTCACTGCTGAGTCAGAGACGAACTTGGAGGAACTACTTGCACCTCTTGGAATCACAAATATATTTGATAAAAACACAGCAAATTTCAAAAAGCTCTCTAGTAAGTTAATGTGATGGGAGCAGAATTAGGCCATTCGGCCCATCAAGTCTACTCCGTCATTCAATCATGGCTGATCTATCGCTCCCTCCTAACTGCATTCTCCTGCCTTTTCCCCATAACTTGTCCCATCCCGATACCCGTACTAATCAAGAATGTATATATTTCTTCCTTAAAAATATCCGTTGACTTCACCTCTACAGCCTTCTATGGCAATGCATTCCACAGATTCACCACCTTCTGAAGAAATTCCTCATCTCCTTCCTAACGAACGTCCTTTAATTCTGAGGCTGACCTCTGGTCCTAGACTCTCCCACTAGTGGAAACACCCTCTCCACTCTATCCAGGCCTTTCACTATTCTGTAAGTTTCAATGAAGTCCCCCCCTCATCCTTCAAAATTTCAGCGAGTAGAGGCCCAGTGCTGTCAAACAGTCATGTTAACCCACTCATTCCTGGAGACATTTCTGGTAAGTAGTATTTATTGTTTGAATAGCTTTATTAAAACATATTTGCTTTGCAAATAAATTGTGACAATCTCTTGCAGAGTTTCGTGGTCTGTATGTTTCCCAAATCCTGCAAAAGGCTAAAATTGAAGTAAACGAGGAGGGTACGAAGGCCTCTGCAATGACAGGCAAGTATGCCAGCATTGTAAACTTAGACCAAAGTAAAGTGCTATTCGAATAATTTTAATATATTTTGTCATTGAATGATTATGATCAGTTTGGCTAAAACCAACTCTCCAGATGGAAGCTGTTTTTTTGGCCAAGTTGATCTAAGATGTATACTATCTTGCAGAAAGAAGCAAGGATATCATTTATGAATGGCATTATATCCATATCACTCTGAATCTTTCCTATCCATGTAGCTGTCCAAATGCCTTTTTGAATTGAATTGAATACAATTTTATTAGCCAAGTATGTATACATACAATTAATTTGTCTTGGTGCTTTGCTCACAAAAGGATAAAAACACGATATACAGCAGACAATTAAAAATAAAACATTATAATTTAAACATGTGAAAATAAAGTACCAGAGTAAAAAGAGGCTACGGACTTTTGGCTGTTGAGCAGATCTACTGCTCATGGATAAAAGCTGTTTTAAATGTCGCTCCTGTACCTGCATCACCCACTTCCTCTGATAGTTCGTTCCCTCTGTGGTAAACCTTGCCACTTGAGTCCCTTTATAAATCTTTACCCCCCACTTCTCCCCTCTCCCCCCCCCCCCCCCAACATCCATCACACCTTAAACTTATGCCCTCTAGTTTTAGACTCTCATATTTCAAGGATTTTTGAGCAGCTATTTGTTTTGACTAGTTGTCTAGGTGACAGCTTTTACTCTGTGATATGGCAGCATTTGGTGAATTGCGAAAGATCACCAGTAAACTTCCACATGGGCCAAAAACTAGCACTTGTGAAAGCAGAGTGGGACTCTGTCGACAGCTTGGTTTTAAGTACTAACTGCAGGTATCTTTAAGAATATACAGTACCATAATTTAAGATTGCAATTTTGCACATAAAAACAAATTTTAAAGTAAAACTGCAGATAATATATAGCTTTGATCTGCTTTGCAATATATTATGACAGGATTGCTCCTAACTACTGTGAAACTGTTAATAGTGTTGTTTCTGTTACAGCTGCACTGCTTAAGCTTAAGTCGCGCTCTACTCAATTTGCAGTAAATAGACCCTTTCTTTATATCATCTGGCACCAATCTACAGGTAAAAAAAATCTTTGATTATAAATTGGTAAATATAATTGATTCTTTGGTTTAGTTTAGAGGTACAGCGTGAAAACGGGACATCAGCCCACGCCGACCAGCAATCCCCGCACATTGACGGTACCCTACAATAGGGACAATTTTCATTAAACCAACAATTTTCATTAAACCAAGCCAATTAACCTAAAAACTTGCACGTCTTTGAACTGTGTGAGGAAACCGAAGATCTCAGAGAAAACCCACGCGGTCACTGGGAGAACATACAAACTCCGTACAAGCAGCACCTGCAGCCGGGATTGAACCCGGGTCTCTGGCACTGTAAGCGCTGTTAGGCAGCAACTCTACTGCTGTGCCACCGTGCCGCCCTTGATTAATCGATTCATAAAAGTAAAATGCTGCATAAGATGGAAATCTAAAATAAAAATGTTATGCTAGAAATTATCAGCAGATGCAACAAAAACAGTGAGAAAAGGTTACTGCTCCTGTTTCTGGCAGATAGGACATTTTCACCGTTTGACTGAAATTTTTTTTAAATGTGCACGTATTCAATATTAAAAGCAAAATGGTGTAAATACTTAGCCGGTCAGGAAGCATGTGGAAGGAGAAATAAATTAATACTTCAACCCAAAGACCCCAGACTAGGAACAAGTAGTTTTGTGGTGCAGAATATTTAGCGGGGGATGCAAAGGCAAATAAATGAACTTCAAGTGTATGGGTTCAGTGTCATAGAGTGTGGAAACAGGCCTTTTGGCCCAACTTGCCCACATCGGCCAACAATGTCGCAGCTCCACTAGTCCTACTTGCCTGCGCTTGGTCTATATCACTCCAAACCTGTCTTATCCATGTACTGTCTAACTGTTTCTTAAACGATGGGATAGTCCCAGCCTCAAATACCTCCTCTGGCAGCTCGTTCCATCCACCCACCACCCTTTATGTGGAAAACGTTACCCCTATTCCTATTAAATCTTTTCCCCTTCACCTTGAACCTAAGTCCTCTGGTCCTCGATTCCCCTACTCTGGGCAAGAGACTCTATTCCTCTCATGATTTTGTACAGCTCTATAAGATCACCCCTCATCCTCCTGCGCTCTATGGAATAGAGACCCAGCCTAATCAACCTTTAGTCACATTACAGGGGTGGAAATCCCGGGGAAGGGACAGGGGACACACGTCCACCCCATGTGTTGAGAGGTGGGGGACGATTATCCACCCCATGTTTTGTAATCCGTATTTTAAAACTGTAAAAAAGCTATTAAAAATCTCCGCTTTCCACGAGACAGTGGGGGTGGGACTGATGATCAGGGGCGCCGACTGGACGAGAGAGACGTCAGTCAGCAGGCAATGGGGGGGGGGGGGGGGGGAGCCCATGATGATTCAGTGCGATGATTGGAGGAGGGAGGTGGGACTGAGGATAGAGCGCGGTGATTGAAAGAGGGAGACATCCTGGTGGAGCAAAGATCATAAAGCGGAGCTTGAACTGGCCCATTCACAGGGCTTTTCATCGCCCGGACTGACGCGGCCGGCCGCGGAATCTTCCTCCGCCCCGCGGTCAAATTGCTGCGTCGAGGCGATCGAGGCTTCCGATGTTGAAGCCCCGCGAATGGGCCTATTGAAGCCCCACGATTCGGGGCAGACAATGCTGCTGTTGCTGGAGTTCGGAGTCGGTCTCCAACCAGGTCAGCTCCCGATGTTACCGTCCACAGGGCCCATGGCCAAAGCCTCACATGTTTTGATAGCGATTTCCATGCCTGGCTCACAACCTCTAGTCCTGTCAACATCCTCGTAAATATTTTCTGATCCATTTCAAGCTTAACAATATCTTTCCTAAAACTTAGTGCCCAGAACTTAAGACAATATTCTAAATGTGGTCTCACCAACATCTTATACCACTGCAACATGACCTCCCAACTTCAATACTCAATACTGATGAAGGCCAATGTGCCAAAAGGCTTTTTGACCACCTTATCTACTTCTAGATCCCTCTGCTCTACAATACTACTCAGAGGCTTACCATTTAGTTTAGGTCTTGCCCCTGTTCTATGTCCCAAAATGCAACACCTCACACTTCTCTGTATTAAATTTCATCAACCATTCCTCCGCCCACCTGGCCAATCGATCCAGATCCTGCTGCATTCTTTCACAACCATCTTCACTATCTGCAAAACCACTAACGTTAATGTTTTAATCAGTCACAATAATGATAGCAGGTTAGTCTTGTGTAGAGATATGGGAGGCCCATGGCCCACCGAGTTCACGCTGACCAATGATCACCCGTGCACTGGTTCTATCTGTCTGTAGGGGGCGCTCCTCTGTGTGCAGCCATGTCAGCAGCGCGTCAGTGTTTCCAGCTTTTTTTTATTTTTTAGTATGTTTTAAAGTGTGTATTTTGTGTTTCTTCGTGTGTTTTGTGTGGGGGGTGGTGTGGGGGGGTAAGGGGGAAACCGCTTCGGCCGCCTCCTCCATGGAGAGGCGACTTTTTCCAGGTCGCCTCCCCCGTGGCCTAACATCAAGGATCGACGCGGCCTTTCCCGGAGACGTGCCCGGGGCTTCAGCGGCGGGCGCAGCGTGGACTCTCGGCGTGGCGGGTGAGCCCTCGCTGGGGCTCGCCGGAGGGGAGCGCTCCGTTTCGCTGGCCCGGGGCAGCCGGCAGCCTGAAGCCGCGGTCTGCAGAGCTCCAGCTGGTGCGGCGTCTACAGCCCGGCATCCCTCGTGGGGGACCCGGGGGAAGAAGAAGCCATCACTGCCGGCCCGCGGCCAACTTCTACCGCGGGGCTGGCATGGACTTACCATCACCCCTGGAGGGGAGCTTCGACCGCCGGCCCTGCAGTCTACGGTGCTTCTGGCTGCGGCGGGGACTTTAAATCTCGACCGCCGGCCTGCGGCCTACAACAATCTAAAGCCGCGGTCTCCGGTGAGGAAGAGCCGATCCTGGACTGACTGGACTCTGGTCCTGTACACGGGGGGGAAATGGAGGAGGACTGGCCAAATTTTTGTGCCTTCCACCACAGTGAATGCTGTGGTGGATGTTTGTGTTACAGTTTTATTGTGTGTTCTTTATTATTGTACTGCTGCTGACAACCCAAATTTCCACCAACCCTGGTTTTGTGGCAATAAATTATATCTACCCACCCACCCACCCACCCACCCACCCACCCACCCACCCATCCACCCATCCATCCATCCATCCATCCATCCATCCATCCATCCATCCATCCATCCATCCATCCATCCCACAAAGGACAACTTACTGCAGCCAATTAACTTACAAACCAGCATGTCTTTGGGATTTGGGATGAGACTGGAGCACCCGGAGAAAACTCACTGGGAGAACATACAAATTCTGCACAGACAGCATCTGTAGTCGGGATAGAATTCGGGTCTCTGGCACTGTAAGGCAGTAACTCTACCGCTATGTCACTGTGCTGCTATCATGTTGTGATGATGCTATCTGGTTCACATTAACCTAACAATTGGATACAGTCTGAAGAAGGGTCTCGACCCGAAGCATCATAATCATAGTGTGATGCAGTGTGGAAACGGGCCCTTCAGCCCAACTTGCCCATGCCACCCAACATGTCCCATCTGCCTGCGTTTGGGTCCATATCCTTCCAAACCTGTCCTGTCCATGTACCTGTCTGTTTCTTAAACGTTGGGATAATTCCTGCCTCAACTACCTCCTCCAATGGCAGCTCGTTCCATATAGCCACACCCAGTATATTCTTGAGACATTGGAATTACATAATGACCATCTTTAGAAGCACCAGCATTTCCTAACCTACCCTACACTTAATTACATGCTTCAATAAAATTTGCTCATAATTTACATGAAATTCCTAACTAAATCCCAAGAATCTGTTTATACTTGATGTTATTCCAATTGTTATTTTTTGGTGGTTTCTAGCAATAATTTTTTCTGGAATTAATGACACAGATTTTGCTTGTTTGTCTAGCAGGCCATATTTGCTATTCAGCCACAAAGTGCTGGAGTAACTCAGTGGGTCTTATAGAAACATATAAAATTATAAACGGATTGGACAGGCTAGAAGGGATGAAGGGAAAATGTTCCCCATGTTGGGGGGGGGTCCAGAACCAGGGGTCACAATTTAAAAAAAAGTAGTCCATTTAGGACTGAGATGATGAAAAACCTTTTTCACCCAGAGAGCTGTGAATCTATGGAATTCTCTACCACAGAAGGCAGTGGAGGCCAATTCACTGGATGTTTTCAAGAGAGTTAGATTTAGCTCTTGGGGCTAATGAAATCAAGGGATATGGGGAGAAAGCAGGAATGGAGTACTGATTTAGAATGATCAGACATGATCATATTGAATGGCGGTGCTGGCTCAAAGGGTTGAATGACCTCTTCCTGCACCAATTTTCGATGTTTTTATGGATCAGGAGTGTTGCCTATCCATGTTCCCCGGAGATGCTGCCTGACCCGCTGAGTTACTCCAGCATCCTTGTGTCTACATTTTGCTATTTGGATGCTCAATGTTGCCAAATAGTCATGGAGTCTTATAGCATTGAAATGGGCCCTTCGGCCCAACTTGCTTACACCAGCCAACATGCCCCATCTACACTAATCCCACCTGCTCGTATTTGGCTCGTATCTTTATCTTAAATCATGCTGTATCTTTCGATCAATTCAATAATAGAAGTGCTTTCAGTTGGAAATTATTAATTTTTTATTGACTTGCAGCAAGCTACTAAATATAGACAATGAGATGCCTGGATATTGTTGGCAGAGCAAATCTGTAACTGTCCCAGATAAAATATGGAATGAAGATCTTCTCACAATCTTGTCATTTGTAATTCAGTAATAAGATCTCCTTAAACCGCTTCAGAAAAGTGGTCAACTAGGACATCTAGTGACAGAGAAGGGCATTGCATGTAGTCAATGAAGCTCTTAAAAATGAATGAGGTGCTGGAAATGAACAGGACCACTGTCGCCCCGGATTGCTAAATTGTCATCAATATAATTTGTAGAATGTTGCATCACTATAATATGTCTCTGAGTTTCTTTCTTAGTCGCATAATCTTTCTTGCACTGCAGAAATTTCCTTCAGAATCTATGTATTTTGCTTCAACATTTGGAATGTTCTCAAACTACTGGAAAGAAGTTTGCAAATGTTTCTGGTCTGACTGTCCTAAATTTTCTTCCTCTTGTCTTAATGACCATTGTAAGCAATTGCATAATTGGGTGCGCACAGTGGTAGAGTTGCTGCCTCACAGCGCTAGAGACCTGGGTTTGATCCTGACTACGGGTGCTGTCTTTGCGGAGTGTACGTTCACCGTGTGACCTTGTGAGATTCCTCCAGGCACTCTGGTTTCCTCCAACATCCCAAAGCCATATAGGTGTGTTGGTTAGTTGGCTTCTGTAAATTGTCTCTAGTCTGTAGGGCATAGAAATAGTGGACGGGTGAATAATGGTTGGGCTGAGGGGGGCTGTTTCCGTGCTGTGTCTCTAAGCTCTACTTGTTATCTTCACTCTTTCCAAGGGCTTCCAGTCAATGAGCCTGCTAACAGTGATAAGGCGAAGGAAGTGTAAACATTAAATTGGTATAAATAACTACCTATTATTGGTATATTTTTCGATAAAATTAATTTCGCAAAATATCATGATCCTTAAACTGCAACTGAATGCTGTATGCAACACTGTTGTGCATGTGCAGATTAGTACCATATGGAAAAATGGTGAGACTTGGCCATTTGAAACACCATTCTCTGAAGGTGCTGGTCGACAAAAACATTTTACTCATTAAATGTCTTAACCAGAATATATCAGCCAAGATAATGTTAATTTTGACAGGATATGCTTATATATCGTAATTCCAATTTTAATCTCTTGCACTGTTCACCATTTACTAATTTGGATTATCTTGGTTTAATAGTATTTGTACCTTTTATTAGACAATAGGTGGAGGAGTAGGCCGTACGGCTCTTCGAGCCAGCACCGCCATTCAATATGATCATAGCTGATCATCCCCAATCAGTATCCCGTTCCTGCCTTCTCCCCATATCCCCTGACTCCGCTATCTGTAAGAGCCCTATCTAGCTCTCTCTTGAAAGTAACCAGAGAACAGGCGTCCACTGCCCTGAGGCAGAGAATTCCACAGACTCACAACTCTGTGAGAAAACGTATTTCCTCGTCACCCTTCTAAATGGCCTACCCCTTTTTCTTAAACTGTAGCCCCTAGTTCTGGACTCCCCCAACATCGGGTTCAATATTATCCCAACATTGTAAGGTTCTACTTCATTGCATGTTCTTGGACCTTCATTCCACATCTAATCTCCTTGGTAATATTTGTTTGATCCTTTCCTGCTTCTGTGGTTTGAAATCCGTTATTCCCCACAGCTCTGGACAATATCCAGTATATTGTTACAGGATGCGAATCCTTTATATGAAAATTAATTGTTTTTGGTTTGCTCTGAATATCTCCACATTCCCCAGAACCTGTGGGTCCATAAAGGTCATGATTAGATAGAACATTAATTTAGGAGATTGGTATCCACAAAATGAAAACTTTAATTCTGTTTCGAAGAAGAATGTTCAAACTAAATGATCTTAAAGCTGTGCATTTGTGGTCTGGTTAACTACAATAGTGGGAGAGTCTAGACCAGAAGTCGTAGCCTCAGAATTAAAATGTGTTCCTCTTTGGAAGGAGATGAGGAGGAATTTCTTTAGTCAGACGGAGGTGATTCTGTGGAATTCATTGCCACAGAAGGTTGTGGAAGCCAAGTCAGTTAATCAAGTGAAGTCAACCTGGTCACATACACATACAAGATGTGCAGTGGAATTAAAGTGGCAATGCTTGCGGGATTGTGCAAAACAACATAACAGAACCAGTATTTATATATTTTTAAAAGACACAACAGTATTTACGCCCTGGTGAGATCACTTTACTGTCCTGATGGCCTGTGGAAACGTCCTCTCATCCTCTGTTTTCGCAGCGTGACAGCAGATGCGCTTGCCTGACCGTTGCAGCTGGAACAATCCGTTGCTGGGGTGGTAGGGGTCCTTCATGATCTTGCTGGCTCTGGAACTGCACCTCCTGGTGTATAGGTCCTGCAGGGGTGTGGGAGTGTAGCTCCCGTGGTGCGTTCGGCCGAACGCACTACTCTCTGCAGTGCCTTCCTGTCCTGGGCAGAGCTGTTGCCAAACCAGATAGAGATGTTTCCAGTCAGGATACTTTCTACAGCACTTTCTACAGTCAACCCATCTTGACCACCTGGGTCCTGGCGGTCAAAGTCCAGGACCCAGGCACACAGGGGAGCGCATCATCCGTGGATCTGTTTGGACGGTATACGAACTGCAGCGGATCCATGGTGCAAGGGAGGAAGGTGCAGATGTAGTTCATGATCAGTCTCTTGAAGCATTTCATGACCATGGAGGTGAGTGGTAGTCATGCAAGCAGGCTGGAGAAGCATTCTTAGGCACAGATACAATAGTAGAACTCTTGAAGCAGGAAGGGACCACGGACTTGGCAGGGAGAGGTTGAATATTGTGGTGAACAGTGGAGCTTCAATTTATATTTTTAAGGCAGAGATAGATAGATTCTTGATTAGTACAGGTGTTGGGGGTTATGGGGAAAAGGCAGCAGAATGGGGTTAGGAGGGAAAGATAGATCAGCCAAGATCGAATGGTGGAGTAGACTTGATGGGCCGAATGGCCTGATTTTGCTTCTATCACTTATAAACTTATGAACAATGATAACTTGCTATGATGTGGCCTCTAACTGCTTTTCTTTTCTGACTTATTTGTAGGCACCATCCTTTTCACTGGACAAGTTGCAAAACCATAAGAAGGCAAAGTTGAAGGAAAACAATTTAGAAACTTGGTCAAACATTCACGGCAGAAATATCAAATTGCTTTTGAGTAGTTTAGTTGTTAAAAGCTATTTTATTATTTATGACCAGTGAGTTGAAAACTAGTTGAGTAATATGTCTATTTTTGCCTTGCTTACAATGATTAATTGCAATGCTTCCTAACCATCCGTATGCAACTGCTTTATTTAATCCAGTACTGTAATTATTCAAGTCATGATATAGTCAAATATTACTTTTGAAATAGAAATATTCCGAGCGTTTCCACACAAAATGCCAATTTGTTTGATAGAAAATAGGGGTTGCTCATGGACAGGAAAAGGGTTCTATTGAAGTAAATGTGATATTAACTAAAGGTGTTGGATGTTATTTTGAGTAGTCCAAGATAAATTTGGAATATCCTTTTTTGCACTATCCCCTTAAGTGCCATTAGCTGTATTAAATCCATCTCAAACTTCTACAAACAAGACAAGTTTATCCAGTTTAATGTCAACTTTCAGGGAATAACTATGAGAAATACCAGTTGATTTCCATGACTAAACCCTGCAGTAATGATTGAAACAGGATATGAAGATCAAATACAGATATGAAAATCAAATTGTAAAGATATATTTGAATTTACACCTTTAACGAAATCCATATTTTAATAACTTTTTCTGCAGACTTAAATTTTAATTGTTATGTTAGGAAAATGTTTGCTTCCTCTCTCAGTCCCCAAAGTGCATAAAATGTGAAATGTAGTGGGGAGTTTTATTAAATGTCCTTCAAAATTTGGTTGATTAATTCTATTTAATCTATCAAGAGATGGCTTGTTTTTCAATAACGTGCAACTTGGTACTTCAAAAATGAGAGGTTTTTGCGTAAACAATGGAGAACTTGCAGGATATCCGTCAATAAAATAATTTGATCTGCCATATGTGTTTCAATGCTTTTGTCAGATAAAGATAGTTAATATAAGTTTTAGCCAATTTGCGTAGCAAGGAACTGCAGATCATAAGTGACTGCAGGATTAGGCCATTCGGCCCATCAAGTCTACTCTGCCATTTAATGATGGCTAATCTATCTCTCCTTTCTAACCCCATTCTCCTGCCTTCTCCCCATAACCTCCGACACCCATATTAATCAAGAATCTATCTATCTCTGCCTTAAACATATCCATTGACGGCCTCCACAGATTCACCACCCTCTCACTAAAGAAATTCCTCCATCTCCTTAAATCCTCCCACGTAGTTAATGCTACAAGGAGGGTTTCAACTAGATTGGCAGGGGGGGTGAGATATTGTGCAGGACAGAGGCACAGGAGAGGCCCAATGTTGGTATGTAGGGTGGTGTGGGAAAGGTTAATGGACAGAATTGGCAAGAAGCCGGAGAGCGAGGAGGGAGGGTTGGTTTAAACTGCACGTATTTTAATGCAAGGGGCTTGACGGGTAAGGTAGATGAGCTTAGGGCGTAGGTACGTACGAGCAACTGGGACGTTATTGCCATGACTGAAACCTGGTTAAGGGAGGGGCAGGACTAGAAACTCAATGTTGCGGGGTACAGGAGCTTCAGGGGAGACAGGGTTGAGGAAATAAGAGGCGGGGGAGTGGCATTGTTAGGCAAGGAGGATGTCACGGCTGTGTTCAGAGGTGACATTACAGACGGTTCGTCTAGTGAGGCTTAAGGGTGGAGCTGAGGAACAAGAAAGCTGTGATCACATTGTTGGGGGTGTACTACAGACCCCCAATTAGTCAACGGGAATCAGAAGAGCAAATGTGCCGGGAGATTGCAGACAGCTGCAGGTCAAATAAGGTTGTTGTAGTCAGGGGCGGAAATCCCAGGGGGGCAGTCCCCCCCCCTGTTTTGAGACGTGGGGGATGATCCCGCCCATTTTTTGTAATCCAGAATTTAAAACTGTATTAAAAAAAAGCTTTTAAAAATCTCCGCTTTCCGCAAGACAGTGGGGGTGGTACTAATGATCGAGGGCGCCGATTGGCCGAGAGATACATTGCTCAGCAGGCAGTGGGGGGCCCATAACGATTTAGCGCAATGATTGGAGAAGTGAGGTGTCGGTCAGAGGTGGAAGTAGGGGGGTGGGACTGAGGTGATTGGAGGAGGTAGACATCCTGGTGGAGCAAAGATCAGGGCGGAGAAAAGATCAGGGCGGAGATTGAATTGGCCCGTTCGCGGAGCTTTTCATCGCCCGGCGCAGCTTAAAATCGACCTCGGGATCTTCCACCCCCTCCCCCCGCAGTCAAATTGCTGCGTCGAGGCGATCGAGGCTCCCGATGTTGAAGCCCCCGCCAGGCGATGAAAGGCCCCGCGAATGGGCCGATTGAAGCCCGACGATTCGGGTAGGACGAAGCTGCTGTTGCCGGAGTTTGGAGTCGGTCACCAACCAGGTCAATTGCCGATGTTACCGGCCATAGGGGCCACGGCCAAAACTTCGCTTGTGTGCGCATGCGTGCGCGTGCATGTGCCCGTCAAGAAATTGTTTCCCCCCCATGTTTTGACAGCGATTTCCGTGCCTGGTTGCAGTAGGGGATTTCAACTTTCCCAATATAGCGCAAAGGGATTAGATGGGGTGCAATTCCTCAAAAGTGCTCAGGAGAGTTTTCATAAACAGTATGTGGAGGCCCCCACACGTGAGAGGGCAACGCTGGATCTAGTATTGAGAAATTGAGAAGGCCAAGTTAATGAAGTGTGTGTGGAGGAGCCTTTTGGAACAAGTGACCACAATTTGAGATAGTTATGGATCGGGATGGAGAGGGTCCACGTGTTAAAATGCTCAACTGGGGTAAGGCAAACTTTGAGGGTTTGAGAGAAGGTCTCGCTCATTTTGACTGGAGCAGGTTATTTGAGGGGAAAGGAACATCGGCCAAGTGGGTGTTTTTAAAAGTGTACTGAAGAGACCTCAGGATGTGTATGTCCCCGTTAGTGTAAAAGGTAAAGCAGGCATGCGTAAGGAAGCTTGGCTGACGAGGGAAATTGAGACATTAGTCAAAAACAAGAAGGATGCATGGGACAGGTATAGGCAGCTGAGATCAAGTGCATCCTTGGAGGAGTTTCAGGAACTAAGGAGCTAACAAAAAAAAGGAGATCAGAAGAGCAAAAAGGGGGCCAGGAGATAGTTCTGGCGGGTAGCATAAAAGACAATCCCAAAAGATTTTATTAATACATAGACCAAGTGCAGACCCGCTGGGTCTGTTCCCCCAACGCGCGGTTGGGCTCGGGGGCTCCTGCGGCTTCACATGCACATTAACCACCTCCCACACACACGGGGGGGGTGAAGGGGGATCGGGGAGGGGGATGAGACAGGGTGGGGGGAGAGAGAGGAGGGGGGGAGAGAGAGGGGAGAGGGGAAGAAAGTAGAGGGGATAGAGGAGGTGGGGAGA